>NC_133771.1:11173442-11212796 GCF_003597395.2 Chelonoidis abingdonii | reverse complement strand
ATTGACTAACCTGAAACAAGAAGTGGCTTGTGTACCCCTCTAAAAACTCCTCCACTCGTTTTCTAAATAATATTATATCTGTTTTCGAAATTACTTGCTTGTGGACCTTTCATAATCCAGGCGGGATGTATTCTGTGTCTTTCAGTTCACAAGGCTAACTTGCTCTTGGGGCGCTTCGTATTATCAGAGACAAGCACCTTGGTGGATCATAACCTTTGTTACTTGGTTCAACTAACTTCTAAATTAAAGTTTAATTAAAAGCTGTTATATTGTAGTATATAAATTGGTCATATAATTAGATCCAACTTCTAGTACCACCGTAGGCCCACCCCAGAGCAGTTTGAACATGAGAGAAGTTCTGGTGGGACTGACCTCCAGAAGAACACGGGATGTTGTGACCTTTCATGTGTTCTTCTACTAAATGTTGTTCACTCCACTATACAGTCAAGCGCAGGTACATTTCTTAATTGGGGGAAATAGGTTTTAAAGGTTGTCAGGATCCTCAATGCTGCTGGTATTGGTAGTTTTTCTTTCAGCCAAATTATATTCTCTCAGGGAATTTTAAAAACACTTTACCGTTTGGACTATTCATTCACCATCTGGCCATTTTTGAACTAGTCATTGAATACAGTTTTATAATCTGGTGAAACTTTAACCACTGCCATCACCTCAGTTGCCAACTTAAACCTCTCCAGCGTCTCAAGGCTTACAGCTATCCTGAGGCGATCCTCCTTTACAATCTGGGAGACAGGCCAGTTCCTTGCTTACAGACGCCCCTACCTGAAGCAATGACTCACTCGCAGCCACACACCACACAACAAAACATAATCAGGACCTATCCTGCACATAAGCCCCTTGACAAACTTCTGTCCCAATCTATTCAAGGGACACCATCATAGACCTAATCCAATCAACCACACTATCGAGGTGACTCATTCACCTATACTTCTACCAATGTGATATATACCATCAAGTGCAGCAATGTCTCTCTGCCATGTACATTGGCAGATTGGACAGTCTCTATGCAAATGAAATAAATGGACACAATCAGACTCAAAGAATTATACATTCAAAACAGTTGGAGACACTTCACCTCCCTGGCACTCAATACAGACCTAAACGTCACATAGTCCAACAAAACTCAAAGAAACAGACTCCACAAGAAATGCAGAGTGAATAATTTGAAAATGAACACCATTAATTTAGGCTTTGAACAAAGACTGGAGTGGATGGGTCATTATAAGAAAGTAAAATATTTCCCCATCTTAATCCCTATGTTACTCATACTTTCTTTTGTCAACTGTTGGACCTGGGCCTCCTGGATTATCACTACAAACGTTTTTTTTTCGCTGGTAGTTAGCCCCAATGATTAGTCTCATTAGTGGTATGGCACCACCCATTTCTGTTCATATATATCTTCTACTGCGTTTTTCATACTGACTGATGAAGTGGGTTTTAGCGCACGAAAGCTTCTTGCCCAAATAAATTCTAAGGTTGCCACAACGCACTCCTTCAATCTTTTCACGTGTTTTTACCAGCTGTCTGTGTACCAGATTTGTGTACTCTTCAACATTCCACCTCAGTGTGGCTGCAGAGCTTAGCTCTTATCTCTTCCACATCAAATATAAGCCAAAGAATTATATCTAATGTTAAGTAAAGTGTTTTAGTGTAATTCATCGAAGGTATCCATTATCTACAAAACCAGCAATCTGGGTTACTGCCCCCAAAAATAGACTCTTCCTGGTTATTGACCACGCCTGTACATAAACACTTTCATCATCACAGCGTCAGGTGGCATTTAGAATCATTAGATTCATATTGACTGAAGGATCTCAAGAGGTTATTAGTCCAGTCCCTGCATGATGGCAGGATAAGTATTATCTACACAGGACCATCCCTGACAGGTTGTTGTCCTAACTTGCTGTTAAACTCTCGTGATGGGAGATCCACAATCCCTAGTCCAGTGTTTCTTTTAACTGGGTCTGTGGGACCCTAAAGGAGTCTCCATGAGTAGGTCCAAGGGGTCTGTGTGCTTCGACTAACCAGCCTCCTTCCCCTCTCCCCCTATCTCCCGGAGGTATGAAGCTGAAGCCAGAAGATTTTAGCACTAAAAGCCCTTTGGCGCGTTTGGGGCTAAGGCAGGCTCCCTGCCTGCTGGTTCCGTGTTCTCCCCAAATCTGGCTGTAACCATCCCTGGCCCCTGCTGGGGATAAGTGTCTCCATGTACCACCCCCAACCAGAGTGTCACTCCAACTCCTGTTAAATGGGACCTGTAGCCAACGGGGCTGGGGGGCGGTGCCTGCAGGCAGGGGCGTGCACAGAGACCCCGTAACCCAGCCTTCAGGAGCTTCTGGCCAGAGAGAATGGGCCTGTCACTTGTGGAGCTGTCCGATGTAAGTCTGCCTGGCCAGCACCACACCCCCTTCCACACCCCCAAACCCCACCCCAGCTTAGTCACAACCCCGCACACAAGTCCCTCCCAAGCTGCCCTCTTCTCCCCCTGCACCCAAACTTCCTTCAAGGACCTGCACCCACCCCTCCTGCACACAACAGCATCCTAGAGACTGCACCCCTTCATCCTCTCTGCAATCAAATGTCTCCAGAACCTGCACCCTCTCCTGCACTGCCATCCCCTGCCACAGCCTGTGGAAAGTGAGTCAGAGTGGCAGATAGAGTGAGCGAGGTTGGGGGAATGGAGTGAATGGGGGCAAGAAAAAGATGAGGTTGGGATAGTGCCTTGGGAAGGGGTTCGAGTAGGTTAGGCCTGGGACAGAGCGGGGGAATTTGGGATCCTTCCAAACTATTAATCAAAATTGGGTTCCTCGAGTTGCTAGCATCATTGAGAACCGCTTGCCCTAGGCGATTATCCAGTTGCTTACCGTACCACTGACAGTACGAAGTTTTCCATAATGTCCAACCTAACTCCTGCTGGCTGTTTAAGTCTATTGCTTCTTGCTAGTTCTCAGAGTTAAGTAGAACAATTTTCTCCTGCCTCCTTGTAACATACCTTTATGGACTGAAATTGTCTGTTCCCATCTCAGTCTTCTCTTCTCCAGACTAAACAAATATTTTTTCTAATCTTCCCTATAGCTCATGTTTCTCTCTTTGATTTTTGTTGGCTTTTCTGCAATTTGGTTCCACATCTTTCCAGAAATGTCCACATGCTTTTCCAGAATGGACGCAATGATCTAGATGAGGCCTAATCAACGCCAGATACAGTGGAAGAATTACTTCTTGTGTTTTCTTAGGACACTCCTGCTAATACATTCCAGAATGTGATTTTCAATAGAAGTTAATCTGATTCATATTTTGCTTTATGATCCACTATGACCCCAGATCTTTTACCGCAGTATCCTTCCTAGGTAGTCATTCCATTTCGTATGGTGCACTGATTGTTCCTTTCCAAGTGGAGTAGTTGGCATTTGTGCCTTACATTCATTCTTATTTACTTCAGACCATTTCTCAGTTTGTTCAGCATTTTGAATTTTTTTCCTATCCTCCAAAGCACTTGTAACCCCTCACAGCTTAGTGCCTCTGCAGCTTTTAGAAATATACTCTCTATGCTATTTATGTGAAATCACTTATGAGGATATTGAAACAGAACTAGACCAGAACGATCCCTGTGGGACACCACTTGATATTTCCTTCCAGCATTGACTGTGAAAACTGATAACTACTCTCTTTGGAACAGTTTTCCAACAGTTATGACCCTGTAGTATGCTCCAGCTGGTTTTATATTTCTTCTGTTTATTTATGAGAAGGTCGTACAAGGACAAAATCAAAAGCCTTTACTAAGTCAGATATATCTATCTATACTTCCCCCATCCCAAGGCTTGTTATCCTTGCAAAGAAAGCTTGTAAGTTGATTTGACATTGATTTGTTCTGACAAATCCATGTTAGCTTATTTATACCTTATTATCTCATAGGTGTTGTGTAAATTGTTGTTTAAATTATTTGCTTTGTTATCTTTCTGGTATTAGTTAGTGATGGTCTGCGATTTCCCCGGTTTGTCCTTTGTAGGTTTTTCTGGATTGATACTTATTTTGTCCTTTTTTATCCTCTAGAATCTCTCTCCCTCTTCTCATATGACTTCTCAAGGCAATCCGCTAATGGCTCCTCAGGCAGCCTCGTGTGACCTATTCTAGGATTGTTATTCTTAGGCCCTGGTGACTTGAGGCATCTAATTTATTGGAAGTATTTACTTGTTCTTTCCCTCTTTTAGCCTCTGAATCCTTCTCATTTTAGTTGACATGCACTAGATTAGGATGTCCAATCGGTTACTACCTTTGGTTTAACCAAAATGTCATTTAGCACTTCTGCGTTTCCAATCTTCTGCGTTTGGTTTTAGCCTAAATTAGCGTTAAGCAGCTTCCACCTGCTCCAGACAGTTGCCAGGCGCCACTATTACTTTTTTTAAATTTGCCACTACGATATAATCCACCAGTTTATAACCCTTTGGTTCATACCATTACGCAAAAGGCGTCATTACCATGTGTCGTTTATTTTTCACATCCATACCATTCACCCGAGTTTTTCTTGAAAAAAGGTCGCTGTGAGATGACCCGGCGCTGTATCCTCCTCTTCTGGGTTTGTCAGGTTTGCCTGTTCTCAAAAAACACTTGTTTATCGCCAGCCGCTCCATTGCTTCACCTTGTCCAGGGTATCTTTGTTAACAGGCCCACGAATACAGTGTGGGTAAGTGTGTTATCACTGTATTTAGCACTGATTTAATAAGAACCCGTGTAAGGGTAACAGTTATTTGCTGGGCTTATTGAGTGGTCTCAACATGACAGTCATATGACGGCAAATAGAGGACAGGAATTACCTGGGGGGCATAGGTCCTGTTGCGAGTGGTTCTGACTTCTACAATATCCACAGCAAAGGCAGTGTGTGCTGTTTTAACAGCATTTATCTACACCATTGCCTGCTATAAGAAAAATCAAGGGGGCAGCATTCGTAATGGCTGTAGATACTTTTCTTTTTGCTGGTTTCTCTGTAGGGACTATTTGGAACAAGTCTGGTTGTTTTAGTGCACTCTTCAGCCTGCAGTGAACTAAAAGCCATGGTGGATTAAATATATCTCTTTTTAACAGTGGAAAGAGTACCTCAGAGGGACTTCTGTGATATCTTTAAGAGGGGAATATGCCCAACTCCTGCAGCGTTCTTGTTTAGTCTAGGTGCTTGTATATGTATAATAAGTAAGTGGAATGAAGTTAGATGTATAGTTGCTCTAAATCATTTAAATTAATGTAGGTTCTATAGAAGGTTATTTTCGCTCTTCTCATAAAGCTCCCTATACTTGTCACTCCGGTTGTGTGTATAGTCGTCTCAATGCGCAGTCAGTGCTATTTGGGTGGTCTGCTTCTGCTTACATATAATACGGCAATAGATATTCAGAGTCTAATCTCTGATGTTCGTATTCGGTGTCGCTCTGTTAAATTTCTCTAGTTGTCAGTGGCGGTGGTTGATGTCATTGTGATTGTTACTGATCTAGTGGAAATGCAATTTTTAGTTCACTATCTGATGGTAGACATCTTATTGTTTCTCCTTGGATTAGGATGCGATCATCAGGGGGAATGGAAAAGTCTCCTCACAAAACAGTGGTCTTCAATGTCTTATGCATAGACAGAATATAAGCTCTGCCCCCCGCCTTTAATGTATTGCTGAGAAGGTCATTTGGACACACAAGGAGCAACCCAAAATATTTAGCTTAGCACCTTCCATGGAGCACATTCAGAGGATTTAATTCTATACATTCTCCTTTTGTAATTATGACTGTTTCCAATTTAGGTGTGAGTCTTTTTTTTGAATTCAAAGTCATTGGAGCAGGAAGAATCCCTGAGCACTATAGACTAACAGACTTTTAGAGATGAGCTTTCGTGGGATACCCACTTCGCTTTCTAATGCTGTAGTTGAAAATTTCCAGGGGCAGGTGATATATATTGCACAAGCCAGAGATCCAGGTTAGTTCAATCAGGGAGGATGAGGCCCTGTTCTAGCAACTAGGGTGTGAAACCAAGGGGAGGAGAAACTTAGTTTTGTTTATTGGCAAAGCTTCACAGTCTTTGTTAATCCTGACTGATGGTGTCATTTGCAGATGATACTGAAGTCTCAGCAGTTTCTCTTTGAAGTCTGTCCTGAAGTTTTTTTGCTGCAGTAGATGGCCACCTTTAAGGTCTGCCGTATAGTGGCCAGGAGGTTGAAGTGCTCTCCTACAGGTTTTTGTATATATCCATTCTATATCTGATTGTGTCCTTTATTCTTTTCATTAGAGACTGTCCAGTTTCGCGATGTACTTAGCAGAGGGCATTGCTGGCATATATTACATTGCGTGGACGTTCAGCAGCCCGGGTGAAAAACGGTGAATCAGCCTCAGGATAAACAAGCTGTGAATGGCTTGCAAACTACAAAACTAGTTTTCTGCGTCCTTGGTTTCACACCTCAGTTGCTAGAAACAGGCTCTCATCCTCCCATGATTGAACTAACTTGTTATCTCTAGCTTGCTTTGCAATAGATACTACCTGCCCCTGGAAATTTCCACTACATGCATCTGACGAAGTGGGTATTCATCCACGAAAGCTCATGATCATAAACGTCTGTTAGTCTATAAGGTGCCACAGGATTCTTTGCTGCTTTTACAGGTCCAGACTAACACAGCTATCCCTCTGATACAAGTCATTGGAGATCTCCTGGTTAAACTAGGGTGGTCTATTATCATATTTCTGTCTTTCCTGTACATTGCTCTTGCATCCTTGATAATGTCAGACCAATGGTGGTCAGAAATAACCTCTGCCACTGGATTACACAGACAAAATTCAGAAATGGAGGCTGTAAACAGAATGTCTCGTCACATTAACTAAGTAGAGGCTGCCTCGTTCCATGATTGTGCTGGCTCCCCCTCCCAGGCTGACATTTCATATGGAGGAACAGCTGTCTGTGGCAACCTTGGTCTAATGGTCAGCACACAGCACTCACAGGGGGTAACTAAAGAACATTTAGAAATGTAAATAGATTCTCCCTGCCTTCCCTTAATGAGGAGATCATAATCTCTCCTTTCCCCAGATGTACAGAACTTCTCAACCCCCACACTGAACAGAGCAAATTGGTACTAGGAGGAAATGGAGATTGGGGGTAGGAGGGGATGGGTAGTAGGAAATGCTTGAGTCCTGTCTGATGAGGAAGGGAGGGCTTGATAGTTGGGGAGGTGGGAGTCAGGGGCTCCTCTCATCCACGTGGAGAGGGAGGAGTCAGGTGGGTTTTGAGGCTGTGGGTGTGTCAGCTGGAAATCAGGTAACCAATATCTTGTCTTCACCGCTAATAGGGTGACCAGTTAGCAAGTGTGAAAAATTGGGATCAGGTGGTGGGTAATAGGGGCCAATATAAGAAAAAAGCCCTGAATGTTAGGACTCTCCTTATAAAATAGATGTGTCTATGCAATTACAGTCTTCTCCTGGGATCTTTTCCCCCGTGTTTGTCACTATATGCCAGGAGAGAATTCATTCACACTCTCCTTATGATAGGTTCAACTCATATTTTAAGCTATTTCTGTGCAATTGTCAACAAGCAGATAATTAAGCCTTGGTTGTTTAACCTTATAACATTTCTTTTGGATTCATATTTAGAGATACTTCTCAACATATCAAGTAAATGTATCACCTTCTACAATATAAAATAAAGGACTTTTTCCCTTTTTGAATTATCAGTTAGACATCAATATGTATTACATTATAACATAGATAAAACTGTAGGATGTATCTGCAATACTCTTTGAGGTCAGATCTCCTTGGTAATAAAACTTCCTCAAACTGCACACCCTGGTTACAAAATGCTCATTAGTCTCTTTCTCTCTATATATATGGAATAATATAATTATAATATATTAATGACAGGACTGCTTGACACCCATACTTGAATTAACCCTAATTTTGACCCTGTAATTCCCAAATGAAAATAACAAGCATGTAAAACATCAGAAATGAGAACACACTGCAGACTTTCTGAGCTTCACAAACACTTCCTCACATCCAGCTCTGTCAGCCAGCCCAAAAGAAGTGAGCCTTTTCTCTAGAACAATTATCACTGCTAGGGCAGCTGCAGTAAGCTTTTATTTACAACGTGTCACAAGTCTGCCTTTTTAACTAATTAAATGTACGGTATTCAGGAGTTGTTCTAACAACAGTCAGTGGCTCAGTTGCACAGGCAGTGGCACAGTGAAGCTCACTCCATAATAGCTTGGACATGGAGGTTATGGAGGTGGCAGCTAGCGTCACAATGTAACGGGAAGGCACTCACCCTGCGGCGCCTCCCTACTGCCGTCACTCTGGGAAATTAGCTTGATTTGCAGCTGGAGCGCCCTCTGCAGCCGGTGATCGCGCTTCTAAGCTTCTGGCTCCTGATGTCCGTCCTTGGCACCCCGCATGCCCTTTTACGTGGGGGGTCTGTTGCCAGTAAGCGCTGGATATTATAACCGCCCCGCTTCCCCTAGTCACGAATCCTGTCTGGGTGAGATAAGTTAGACGTTCATAGATTAACTTGAATATCGCATGATAAATTCACGAAACGATCTGGTAATTCTGGCGAGTAACTCCTTCTCCTTGGGTGTTTCCCCTCCTGGGACCCCCCACTCTATCCCCACTTAGCTCCGGGGTCTTGGCAATGCCCAGTCATTAGATAGCCCACGCCTGGGCGCAGGACTGCATATTAGCTCTCATCTCGGCACGTTGGTTTGACTGCTCCTTTGGCCTACCCCTGGGTTGCACCCTTAACCCCGTAACCTCTTAGCCTACTCTAGGCCGCAGCCTGGGGCTTGCCAGGCCGGAGGTCCCGGCTCCGCTTGCCTTCCCTCGCCCTGCTTCACCCTAGGTCCCTTGTCTAGGTCCCGGTGCAAGCAGCCAGCGCCTTCTCCCTCTGAATTGCAAGAGGAGAGGACTTTTTTAGTCCTGGCTTCTTGCCCTTTCATAAGGTGCTTGGTGTCTCGTTTGGGGCGTGGCCCAGCTGCTGCCATTCCCCATCAGCCAAGTCCAAAGGCCCGCTGCCTCCAGCCCCCCCAGGCTGTTTACCCTTTCGGGCGTGAGTAGCAGGGATTCAACCTGCTACAGTCACCCATCTGCCTGGGGACAGGGTAAGAGCTATGCCAGGATTTGATCCCAGAGCTCCAACAACAGCGCAAGAGCACAGTGGACTAGCGCAGATGGCGATTTCTGCCACCCTCCCTCAAGGAATAGTTCCTTTGGTCTGCGAAATTAGTGAAATTGAAATCATCCGCGCTGAGTTGGTTACAGCAGGCTGCAATGTACGTGACCACGCTCCTAGCCGGTAAAAGAAGGCAGCTCAGTCCTTCACTAAGGGAAAAAACTAACAGTTATCAGGGTACGTGTCCATGTCCACCTCATTGATTCCACACTGTAGCAAAGAATCCTGTGGCCTTGATAGACTAACAGACATTTTGGAGCGATGAGCTTTCACTGGGGACACACTTCATCACATGCATGATAGTGGAATTTCCCGTGGCAGGTTATTATATATGGCACGCAAGCCAGAGATAACGAGGGTTAGTTCAATCAGGGGATAAGGCCCTGTATCTAGCAGTTTGAGGTGTGAACCAACGGAAGAGAAGCTAGTTTGTACTTGGAAGCGATCAAAGCTCTTTGTATTACAATCTGAGCTGATGGGTGTTCAAATTTGCCGTATGAACTGAGGAGCTCAGCTATATAGTTTCTCTTTGACGTCTTGTGCCCTGACGTTTTTTTTGCTGCAGGCATGGCCCCGTAAAGGTCTGCTTATAGGACTAAGAATTAGATGGGTGGCCGGAGTTTTGAAAGTGCATCTCCTACACTTTTCAGTATATTGCCATTTCAAAATCTGATTATTATGTGCTCTGCACCATCCAGTCATTCCCTGACCTCCACCCAAATGTATAACGCCATCTATGCAGAATGTCCTCTGGTACTGTACATTGGCCACATGGACAGTTCTACGAGCACGTGATAACTGGACACAATCAGATTGACTGAGACAATGTGCTGAAAAAAGTGTTGCTGGTTCTTGCAAGGACCTTGGCTCTGCCATGTAG
Source organism: Chelonoidis abingdonii (assembly GCF_003597395.2). NCBI lineage: Eukaryota > Metazoa > Chordata > Testudines > Testudinidae > Chelonoidis > Chelonoidis abingdonii. The sequence continues at coordinate 11,202,723 of NC_133771.1, read as the reverse complement.
CAACATTTGATCTGGCTTTTCATTCCTGGATTCCTAGTTGGGTCCAAGCGGGTTCTGAAAGAGACCAAGGTGAGGTTATTAGGAAGATTTAGACTTGAATAAGGACGAACGGTTTCTAACATCTAGGGAGTGAAAGTTCTGGGCCATGGCTTCCGAGGGAAGTAGTGGGGCAAAAGACTTATCTGGTTTAGACTAAGCTTCGTAAGTATATGAGGGGATGTTATGATGGGAATAGTTTAATTTGCGGCAATGTATTTTGGACATATCGTCAGATAAGTTGCTCAAATGCTAGTAGGGGATGTTGGATGGGATGGGAACTGAGTTTACTGCAGAGACATTCTTTCTTAGGGTGCTGGCTGGTCTGAGTCTTGGCCAATGCTCAGGGTTTAGCTGGATCGCCATATTTTGGGATCGGAGGAATTTATCCTCCGGGCGTGTATTGCAGGGGTCCTGCGAGGTTTTTTCGCTTCCTCTGCGGTGGGGGCATGGGGTCGGCTTGCTGATGGATTCTGCAGCTGGGGAGGTCTTCAAATCTAATTCTCATAACTCAGTCATGGGTTCGGGGTTGTTATAAATGTGTATGGGCAGGGTTTTGTGGCCTGCCTTGTGCAGGAGGTCAGACTAGATGATCATATTGGTCCCTTCTGACCTATGAGTCTATGAGTCTATGAGGTTCATTGTCAGAAGAAGGGAAAGAAGAGGCATTTTTATTTTTTTTGTGCAGGAGGGTGTTTATGTTATCCGGAGCAGTTCACCCATCCTCATCTATCACACCCACATTCTCCTGCTCTCCCAAAGTCTGCCATGGTCCTCAGTGTGACAGCCAGGTGCCAATTAAGGCAGATCGTTGAGTTTCAGTCAGTAGCTGGAAGGGACCCAGAAGGGGCATCGTCAGCTGTAGGAAATGTGTGGTGTGTTGAAAATTGTATTACAGTGACTTAAATTATGACTTTAAATGCTCTCGGTCCTGCCTGCAGGCTAGGGAAGAGTGTGATCTGGGCTTTGCATGCAATCAGCAGTGAGGTGCGGTGAGTTGTGCCTGGTTTTACATTGCAACCTTCCTGCAATTAAATTTAATTTGATTTGATTAAATGTATGTTGTGAATAAAAATATGAACAGTATAAAACCACAGCCACATCCATAGAATACATTATAATATCAGGCAGAACCAATGAAAAACTTTCTCAGTACTACTCTGAAAGGGCAAAAATCAACACTACTGTGATTATATCCAGTGACTGAGAAAAAAACTAAAATACATTAACCTTTGAGATGGTGATAATTTTTTTTATATACAAAAGAGATTAATTCCAGTGTGGCCTCACAAGCTGGAAAATTCTACAGTCCAAAAGAGAATAAGGTAGATCTTCTAACACTTCAGCTTTACCTTGGCAAAAATGAAGACATGAAAGAACTTTTCCGTATCTCCCTTTATGGGTGGCAGTCCCGATGGTTTGTGAGGCACTGAGTATGTGCATTACATAAATGAAGATTTGATAACTTATTCAATTATGGTTTAAAAACAGGAGCGCTCTTGGAAGTAGAAAACCAAAAGGCAAATTAAGAATTATGAATCCAAGCCACATCTTCTTGTTGAATGATATCTGTCACTGTCTATTTGAGTATTGATTAAAATGTATTGAGAGTAAGTGAGTAATAGAGAAACATCTTCTAGCTATAATAAATAGGAGAGTCTTCTACTGTGGAAATAGACTGCACAGGTATCTCCTCCAGCTCCTGAAGAGAAAGAATTTAGAAGAGTAGAGATCTCAGGCCAAAATTTAAGGCAAACAATACAAATGTCACTATGAACAGAGGAAAGTATCTAGATTGGCTCGTGAAAATGAGGCAGGGTTAAATTTAAGAGAGTTAAAAGTCTCCTCAAAACTGTTGACTCTCAAATCAAACTTGGATCTCATAGAGTATCTGCAATATTACTTTAGTATTAAAAATTCTTCGTACTGGGGCAACTCTGTTGCCACCATAAACACGGATAAAACAGAGGACCAGTTGACCAAAGCTAAGGGCCTTTTTTTTAAAGTCTTTATGGTAAGAGGACCAGCAGCCCGAATGATGAAACTTTATCCTAAAATATGTTCTTCTACCTTCCACTTAATTTCTTGACTTGGTTTTATTATAAATGTGACCCATTCTAGAGAGTTAAAATAAGAGGAAAACTGAGATAACAACTAGCAGATAAAACAAGCATGTCAGATGCATATAATAACACCGGGATAGAACTTCCTTTAACAGATATTGGAGATTGTTTTCCTTTGAAACCGTCACCACATCATTATTATATACATTAATGACAAGAGGTTCTAGAAGGCATCCTTGGTGTTTGATTGATACCCACACTTCTAAATTTCATCCAAAGCTTTTCTACGTTATTAGAATCGAATGCCATCCTTAAATCTGTAAAAGCAGCATGCCGTGCATACGATTAACCACAGCATATTTATAAACCACATTGGGTAAAATAAAGCTATTATCAATTCTGGCTCTACCAGCCACCTTCCCGGAAGAGTATTGCTGTTTTTATTAAAATTCTCCATGTGTATGGCAAGAACATAATGGTAATAGGAGGAGTGAGGTGGTCAACCAGGGTGATGTGCCCCCTCCTTGTGCTCTCACTGGGCAGCGAAACATCCAGTGCACTTTGTCCTGTCTCTGTGGAGAAAGAGGCTAGTAAGGAAACCAGGGTCCTCTGTCCCCAGAGAGAGAGTTGAAATAGAGGCCAATCACTGGGGATGAGAGGGACAACTCACTCCCCTGTCAGAGCTCCTCTTTGACCTGTTGATGTCCCTCTCATCATGAATTCCCATTCTTCGTCCTCTCTTCTCAACTCTATGTATTTGGTGACTCAAATTGGCTTTTAAGGAGGTGAGAGAGGAAGAGAAGGAGATGACTGGGCAGGAGATTCCAAAGAGGTCTATGACAGGTTGTGGGCAGTTGTATTTTGTAGGCTACGCCCGCTGGTTAGAACGAATCCCCCAGGGAACATTGAGGTGTGAAATGCCTGTATAGAATCCTTAGAAATGTTCTAAACTTTTTTCTGGCTGCCGGTTAAGCCCAATCACTTCTTTTTCTCTCCCTCCTGAGAGAGTGAGACAAATCCTGAGTGGGGATTAGCACCTGCAAGTATCACTGGCTTCCATATGTTTGATGCATGAACATTTTATGTCTCTCCTTTAAACACTTATCAGTTATTGTTCAGGCTGATGCTTGTTATAGGGGGAAAAGAAGGGGAAAACTCATGGTTTTCTCCCATCACTTATTCCTCAGTTTAGACATAGAGGGAAAACAGACAAACAAAAAAAACCCATACCTTCTGAGCAGAAAGTATTTACAATGTGTGACAAAGTTCCTCCTCCACCTTGGTGGGTCCTGTGCTTATTGGCTGATTTGTTCACCTCAGTGATCTTCCCCTCTTGTGGAACCCACAGTCTGAGTCTGCTCCTCCTGTGTCTGATCAGGAGTTGGGAGGTTTGGGGGGAACCCAGGCCCGCCCTCTACTCTGGGTTCCAGCCCAGGGCCCTGTGGACTGCAGCTGTCTATAGTGCCTCCTGTAACAGCTGCAGGACAGCTACAATTCCCTGGGCTACCTCCCCATGGCCTCCTCCAAACACCTTCTTTATCCTCACCACAGGACCTTCCTCCTGGTGTCTGACAATGCTTGTCCTCCTCAATCCTCCAGCAGTACACTCTCTCACTCTCAGCTCCTTGCCTTCTTGCTCCCAGCTCCTCACACACGCTCCTTCTCCTCTGGCTCCTCCCTGCCTGACTGGAGTGAGCTCCTTTTTAAACCCAGGTGCCCTGATTAGCCTGCCTTGATTGGCTGCAGGTGTTCTAATTAAAGTAGCTATCTCTACTGCCTTCTAGAAAGATCTTAATTGGCTCCAGGTGCCTTGATTAACCTGGAGCAACTGCCATTTGGTTACCAGGGTCCTAGGGATTTGTTTAGCCTGGGGCTAACATACCTGTTTCTCAGTACTTTACTGTAGCCATCTGGCCTTGCCCCATCACAAATGTTATTCACTTTATTTCTCATTTTGAAAGGGAATTTTACCATTTTGGAATGGGTCCTGATACATAACATTTGGGAATTTCCCTAAATACAAATAAAATATTGATAAATATTGTACAAAACAAACACTCAAATGCACACGCCCTACTGGGAAGATTCCCAGGTGCAGCTGTGTTCTGGAGTTCCTCTCTGCATTAGGGACCTCATTGAAATGTAATACGATACTTTCCATGGACTTCAAAGGGCTTTCAGCCAGGCATTTGATGTTTGCTCGATGTAAATATTCATAGTGTAACTCCTTTACACAAGGAATTACTAATTGTACATCCCTGAAATTCTCCAAGAATTTTTATTCTGTTGTACTAATAATAATCATTATTATTAACAGATTGCAGCACAAACTTAATAAATGGGAAATGCTTCAAAACAAGACTTCAACAGATCTCCATTTCACAATCCCCAAAGCCCATAAATAGAGACTCTCCATCTCCTGTGTATCTCGCAGTCTCTTCTCTCCAGCAACATTGAGTTCCCAGCCCAACTTCAGCCATGAAGATTCTTTACCTTCTCTTTACTGACTTCTTCCTGGTGCTACAAAGCTCTCCAGGTAAGATGTTAATAAAATGAAGGGAGAAAATCGAGAGACTTCTGTAAGTTTATAGTGAGGTTTTCTAAAACTTTTTATCATAATTTTTTTCAAAATTATTTTCCAAAGTGCTGTAGAACTTATATGTTTTGCAGCAGATAATTGACCTTTGGTTCTAGAATAGTCCTGAGGTGAGCATTCACTTTGGCTGAACTATAACCAGTAATAATATCTCCAACATTCAACATAGTGGAGTGCTTAGGGGTTGGTTGTTGCCACCACAATAGTTAATATTTTTCTCAAGGATGTGAAAGAAAACATAAAATCATCACCTATAAATTTGGCTGGTCAGAAGAATGAAGAGACAGTTCAGTGATACAGAGGGATTTGCGTCATTTGGTAAGATGGGCCCAAGGAAAGAATATGTGTTTTCATACAGCGAAACATAAATGCATGAATCTTGGAACAAAGAATGTCAACCAACAGGATGAGAGACTCTATCCTTGGAAGCAGTAACTCTGTAAAAGATTTGGGAGTTGTGGGTGGATTATCAGCTGAACATTTACTACCAGTACAATCCTGTGGCCGAAAGGGATAATTCAGTCCTTGGCTGCATAAAGAGGGAGTATGGCGATTATTTTGGTTATTTTACCTCTGTATTTGCCACCTCCACTTGGAGCCACTAGTGGAATATTATGTCCAGTTCTTGTGTCCAGAAGTCAAGAAGGACGTTGATCAATTCAATAGGGTTCAGAGAAGAGCCACGAGAATGATTAAAGGGTTAGAAAACATGCCTCTTAGTAATCGATTTAGCTAAATAAAGAGAAGATTAAAGTAAGACCCGATCACAATTTAGAAGTACATAATTGAGGGAAAAAGATTTTATAGTGGACTCTTCAATCTAATAGCATAAGATATTATGTGTTCCAATGGCTGGAAGTTAAAACTAGACAAATTCAGAGAGAAAACAAGATAAACATTTTGATCAAGGACAATAATTTACTATTTGCACAACTTAATAAGGATCTCTTTATTATTAAGTGGATCTTATACCCCAAAGAAAGAATATGCAGTCTAGAACTAGAAATCACATGTATGATGTGGCAGACCATTTTCCAATTCTCTTACCTATATTCTTCCCCAGTCTTATTTGTGTGTTTGGCTTTGTTACTGGAAATGCAGTTCTGTGGGGTTAGAATAGTTCTGCAGAAATGAGAATGCACCTGTATCATTGCTATTTATTAATTAGTATTAATCATTATTATTATTAATAATAATAATAAAAAATAAAATGTTATATACTTAGCAACTCACAGCCCTAATAATGGCCTGGGACTCCATTGGATCAGATTCTGGATACTTGAAGGAAAGCACAGCAAAAATCTAATTTAAAATATTATAATCTAAAAATCCTAAAGGACATTTGGGAGGCAATTCAAAAGGACCGGCCTGTGTGGCATGTCTAAACCTGATATTTGCTAATCCAGAAAGTATTCTCAAGTGCTGAGTCTTCCCAAAAATGTCTGTGCAGAGTCTCCCAGACAATCAGGCCTTCAGAGTGGAAGGGACTTGTTCAAACCCTCCTGTTACTAAAAGTACCAGCCACTGAACCCAGTGCTGAACTGGTTCAACTTGGCTTAGCCAATTAGTACTTATGACACTGCTTGGAACATTAGTGTTAAGAATCAGAAAGAGTCAAAACCACTTCAACAGCTACCATGAGTACAGCACATCTGCTGAATGAACTCCCTTTGTTCAACTCTTAGGGTCAGCTGTTGAAAGGGCACAGAACTACAGACATTTATGTATTGTCAAATCTCTAGTGAAAAGCTGCACAGGAAGATAACTGGGCTGACTTGGCCTTGGCTCAGTGAATTGGAAATTCAGTTAATGAGAAATGCCCATTATGCTGCAATCACAGCTCTTGTTTACCCTGCTGTGTGAATGAAAATCAAGACTTTTTCTCTCTGCAGGATTCAGCCAGTGTCCTGCTGGTAATGTCCATGAATGTGCACAGAATGAGGGGTTGTGCTTCGGTACCTGTCCTGCCCCTTTTAGAGAGACTGGAAGCTGCGGTTGTGGGGTCTCTTGCTGTCAATGGTGGTAAGTTCAGGATTCCACAAAGCAAACGTCATTGTGTGACCAGAATATTTTTGTGTCTAATTTCCATAGCTGTTATTTAACGATCTTGAAGGCTCAGAACACACGGCACAACCCTGTGACGTGGGACAAAAGAAAATTGTATGTTGCCCTCATTCTCGACTATACATGGTTCATATATTAGAATGACCTCACAGCTGCTCTACTCAGAATTTCCACAGTGCTCAGTGCTACAGAGATTGCCACTTTATTGCTAAATCACACATCGCACAACGTGATGAGAACGTAAGCTGCCTCCTCACAGTGTGTGGTGTGACAAAGTTCCTCCTCTACCTTGGTGAGTCCTGCGCTATCTGGCAGATTTGCTCACCTCAGTGATCTTCCCCACTGTCTGGGTCAACTCCTCCTGTTTCTGATCAGGAGCTGGGAGGCTTGGAGGGAACCTGGGTCTGCCCTCTAATCTGGGTTCCAGCCTAGGACCCTGTGGGCTGCAGCTGTTTATAGTGCTTCCTGTAACAGATGCATGATAGCTACAACTCCCTGGGCTACTTCCCCATGGCCTCCTCCAAACATCTTTTTTATCCTCACCACAGGACCTTCCTCCTGGTGTCTGATAATGCTGTACTCCTTAGTCGTACAGCAGCACACCCTCTTACTCTCAGCTCCTTGTGCCTCTTGCTCCCATCTCCTCACATGCACTTCCTCTTCTCTGGCTCCTCCCTGCCCAACTGGAGTGAGCTCCTTTTTAACCCAGGTGCCCTGATTAGCCTGCCTTGATTGGCTGCAGGTGTTCTAATTAGCCTGTCTGACTTAATTGGTTCTAGTAGGTTTATGATTACTCTAATGCAGCCCCTGCACTTGTCACTCAGGGAACAGAAAACTACGCATCCAGTGACCAGTATATTTGCCCTCTACCAGACTCCTGTACCACACTGCTCTGAGTCTGTCACATATCCCTCTCCTCTGCTCAACATCAAGGGGTTGGGCGGCTTGGGATGCCAGACAGTGCACACGGGACAAGCCATCAGCATTGCCGTGACAACTCCCTGCTCTGTGTTCCACACGGAACTGGAAAGGTTGGAGGAATAAGAACCACCTGATCACCCTCGTGTTCTTCTCCTTGTTCCACTGCATCCACTGAAGAGGGGCATGGTCGGTCACGCAGACAAATCTACGCCCGAGCAAGTAGTAGTGCAATGCTTCCATGGCCCATTTTACGGCGAGGCACTCTCTCTCCACCATTGTATATTTTTGTTCCCTAGGAAGGAGTTTCCTACTGAGGTAGAGAATTGGGTGTTCTTCCTCACCGACCATCTGTGATAGAGTGGACCCCAACCCTATTTCTGATGCATCTGTCTGCAGGATAAATTTCTTGGTGAATTCAAGGGCTATTAGTACAGAGTTACTGCAGAGGGCAGTCCTTAGGTCTGTGAATGCTTCCTCTGCTGCATCAGACCATCTTACCAGATCAGGTCCATGGGCTTTTACTAGGTTTGTCAGGGGGGTTGCCGTGTGGCAAAGTAGGTGATAAATAATCGGTAATATCCCACTGCACGTAGGAATGCCCGGACTTGTTTCTGCGACATGGTCGGGGTCAATTTTGGATGGCCTCCAGCTTGTTCACTTGCGGTTTTACCACATCCTTTCCCACAATGTAGCCAAGATATTTGGCCTTCATAAACCTCACAGTGCACTTGGAAGGGTTTACTGTAAGGCCACCTCGCCTGAAGGTATCAAGGACTGCCTCCACCTTCTCTAGGTGGGTTTCCCATTCTGGGGTGTGAATGACCCCATTGTCCAAGTAGGCAGCAGCATAACTGGTATGTGAGAGTAATAGCTTGTCCATGAGGCGCTGGAAAGTAGCCCAGGCCCCACGTAGTCCAAAAGGGAAGACAGTGTATTGAAAAAGAGTCTGGTGTAGAGAACGCAGTCTTTTCCTTTGAGTCTTCTGCAAGGGGAATCTGCCAGTACTCCTTTGTCAAGTCTAGGGTAGTCAAGTACGTGGCATTACCCGGACGGTCCAATAGCTCATCTATGCGAGCTGTGGGGTATGCATCGAACTGGGATACTTCCTTTAGTTGCCGGAAGTCGTTGCAAAACCTTGTGGTGCCATCAGGTTTGGGCACCGGCACGACTGGGCTGGACCACTGACTGTGGGATTCTTCGATGATCCCCAACTCCAGCATTTTTTTTACTGGCTGCTTTTATTTCCTCCCTTTTGGCCACTGGCACCCGACAGGGCCTCATTGTTATTCTGGCCCCCCCAACCCGAGTGTCAACTCCACAACTCCCATTAGCTGGCACCTGTAGCCAATGGGAGATGCGGGGGCGGTGCCTGCCGGCCGGGGCAGTCCACAGAGACCCCCTGAGCCCCACCCTCAGGAGCTTCTGCCAGAGCGATGTGCTGGTCACTTTGTGGAGACGCCCGGGGTAAGTGCGGCCTGGCCAGCGCTCACACCCCCTCCCACATCCCAATCCCCTGCCCGCAGCCTTGAGCCCGCACAGTGCACACAAAATCCCTCCCAGGGCTTGCACCCCTCGCCCCTCCTGCACCCAAACAGCATCCTAGAGAGTGCACCCCTCATCCTCCTCTGCAATCAAATTTCCTCCCAGACCCTGCACCCTGCACCCTCTCCTGGACCCCCAGCTCCTGTCGCAGCACGGTGAAAGTGAGTCAGAGTGGGATAGAATGAGCGGGGTGGAAGACAATGGAGTGAGCGATGGCAGGAAGAGGTGAGGTGGTGGTGGTGCCTTGGGGGAAGGGGTCGAGGAGGTTAGGGCCTGGGGTAGAGCAGGGGATCCCCCTAAAATATTAAATCAAAATGGGGTTCCTCGAGCTGCTAACGTTTGAGAACCGCTGAGCTAGGCGATTTATTCCAGTGCTTACCTACCCTGACAGTTAGGAAGTTTTTCCTAATGTCCAACCTAAACCTCCCTTGCTGCTATTTAAGTCCATTGCTTCTTGTCCTAGTCTCAGAAGTTAAGGAGAACAATTTTTCTCCTGCCGCCTTGTAACAACCTTTTATGGACTTGAGAACTGTTATGTCACCTCTCAGTCATCTCTTCTCCAAATTAAACAAACCTATTTTTTCTAATCTTCCCTCATAGCTCATGTTTTCTAACTCTTTGATCATTTTGGTTGCTTTTCTGCAATTTGTCCACATCTTTCCAGAAATGTCCACATCTATTCCAGAACTGGACGCAATGATCTAGATGAGGCCTAATCAGCACAGAGTACAGTGAAAGAATTATTTCTTGTGTCTTACTTAGGACACTCCTGCTAATACATCCCAGAATGATGATTTTGCAACAGAGTTATACTCCTGATTCATATTTTGCTTATGATCCACTATGACGCCCAGATCCTTTACCGCAGTATTCCTTCCTAGGTAGTCATTTCCCATTTTGTATGTGTGCAACTGATTATTCCTTCCTAAGTGGAGTAGTTTGCATTTCTCCCTATTACATTTCATCTTATTTACTTCAGACCATTTCTCCAGTTTGTGCAAATCATTTTGAATTTTCATCCTATCCTCCAATGCACTTGCAACCCCTCACAGCTCGGTGTCATCTGCAAACTTTAAAATATACTCTCTATGCTATTATTTAAATCACTGATGAGGATATTGAACAGAACTAGACCCAGAACTGATCCCTGTGGGACCCCACTTGATATGCCCTTCCAGCTTGACTGTGAAACACTGATAACTACTCTCTGGAAATGGTTTTCCAGCCAGTTATGCACCCACCTTGTAGTACTTCCAGCTAGGTTATATTTCTCTAGTTTATTTATGAGAAGGTGGTGCAAGACAGAATCAAAAGCCTTACTAAAGTCAAGATATATCATATCTACCACTTCCCCCCACCCACAAGGCTTGTTATCTTGTCAAAGAAAGCTGTTAGGTTGATTTGACATGATTTGTTCTTGACAAATCCATGTTGTTATTTATCACCTTATTATCTTATAGGTGTTTGTAAATTGATTGTTTAATTATTTGCTTTGTTATCTTTCTGGGTATTGAAGTTAAGCTGACTGGTCTGCGATTCCCCGGTTTGTCCTTATGTAGGTTTTTATAGATTGATACTATATTTGTCCATTTTTAATCCTCTAGAATCTCTCCTGTCTTCTATGACTTCTCAAAGGCAATCACTAATGGCTCCTCAGGCAGCTCTTTGACTATTCTAGGATGTATTTCTTCAGGCCCTGGTGACTTGAAGGCATCTAATTTATTATGGAAGTAATTTTTAACTTGTTCTTTCCCTCTTTTAGCCTCTGATCCTTCCTCATTTTCATTGACATGCACTATGTTAGATGTCCAATCGGTACTAACCTTTTTGGTGAAAACTAAAATGTCATTTAGCACTTCTGCCGTTTCCACATCTTCTGGTTTTGTTTCAGTATTAGCGTTGAGCAGGCTTCCACCTGATCCAGACAGTGCCGGGGCCACCTGTACTTCCATTAAAAATTGCACTACTGATCTAATCCACAGTTTATAACCTTTGGTTTCATCACCCATTAAGCAAAAGGCATCATTACCATGTGTCAGTTTTATTTTCACAGCCATACCATTCAACAGACATTTTTTTTGAAAAAACAGGTCGCTGTGTAGATGACCCAGCAGCTGTATCTTCCTCTTCTGGGTTGTCAGGTTTGCCTGTCTCAAAAACACTTGTTTCTCGCCATCCAGCTCCATTGCTTCACCTTGTCCAGGAGTATCTTTGTATAACAGGCCCACAGAATACAGTGTGGTAAGTGTGTTGTCACTGTAATTTAGCACTGATTCAATAAAGACCCTGTAAGGGTAACAGTTATTGCTTTGGCTTATGAGGTGGTCTCCCAACATGACATCCAATTGACTGCAAATAGAGGCCACAGAGGAATTTACCTGGGGGCCATAGGCTCCTTGTTGAGAGTGGTTCTATCTTCTTTTACAATATCACAGCAAAGGTCAGTAGTGTGCTGTTTAACTGCATGTAATCTACACCATTGCCTGCTATATGAAAATCAAGGGGAGCAGCATTCGTAATGGCTGTAGATACTTTTCTTTTTGCTGGTTTCTGTAGGGACTATTTGGAACAAGTCTGGTTGGTTTTAGTGCACTCTTCAGCCTGCAGTGAACTAAAGCCATGGTGATTAAAATATATCTCTCTTTTAAACATGTGGAAAGTACCTCAGAGGGACTCTGTGATATCTAAGAAGGGCATATCCAACCTCACATTGTAATAGGGGATAATGTAATATATGGGATAGGGGAGGTCTCTGTAATAGTTAGGGTCATGGTAGTGTTTTCCTTTTTAAAAGCCCTAGGCCCTGCTGTCTCCGGGAGGCAAGGTGCCAGCTTGATGCCACTTCTTAAAGCAAAAATGAACGTTGTCTTGTTTCTGCGTCTGTCTGTATTTTCAGTGGTGATGGTGTCAATGTGATATTTACTGACAGGGACATAATGAGCTTTGATCATATGTGATTGGTGACAATCTTATCGTTCTTCCTGGGATAAGGATGCAGATAATCAGGGGAAGAAAAGTTCCTCACAAACAGTTGTTTCTTCAATGTCTTTGTAATAGACAAAGAATATGAACTCTGCCCCCCGCCTTTAATGTTTGCTGAGAAGGTCATTTTTGGACACCACAATTGGGGAGCAAACCCAAAATATTAGCTAGCACCTTCCATGAGCAACATCAGAGGATTTAATTCTATACATTCTTCCTTTGTAATTTGACTTGGTTTCCAATTTTGGTGTGAGTCTTTTTTTTGAATTTCGAGTCATTGGAGAGCTCCTGGTTAAATGAGGGTGGTCTCTTACCATACTTCTGTCTTTCCTGTATATAGCTCTTGCATCCTTGATAATGTCAGATAAATGGTGGTCAGAAATTAACCTCTGCCACTGGATCACACAGACAAAATTCAGAAGTGGAGGCTGTAATCAGAATGTCTTATCACATTAACTAAGTAGAGGCTCCCTCGTTCCATGATTGTGCTGGTTCACGCTCCCAGGATGACATTCCATATGGAGGAACAGCTGTCTGTGGCAACCTTGGTCTAATGGTCAGCACAAAGCGCTCACAGTCAGGGGCTAACTAAAGGGAAGATTAGAAATGTAAATAGATTCCCCCTCTCTTCCCTTGATGAGGAGATCATAATCTCTCCTTTCCCCAGATGTACAGAACTTCTCAACCCGCACACTGAACAGAGCAAATTGGTACTAGGAGGAAATGGAGGTTGTGGGTAGGAGGGGCTGGGTAGTGGAAATGCTTGAGTCCGGTCTGATGAGGCAGGTAGGGTTTGATAGTTGGGGAGGTGGGAGTCAGGGGCTCGTCTCATCCATGTGGGGAGGGAGGAGTCAGGTGGGTTTTGAGGCTGTGGGTGTGTCAGCTGGAAATCAGGTAACCAATGTCTTGTCTTCACCACTAATAGGGTGACCAATCAGCAAGTGAGAAAAATTGGGATCAGGTGTGGGGTAATAGGGGCTTATATAAGAAAAAACCCCTGAATGTTAGGACTGTCCTTATAAAATAGATGTGTCTATGCAATTACAGTCTTCACCTGGGATCTTTTCCCCGTGTTTGTCACTATATGCCAGGGGAGAGTTCACTCACACTCTCCTTATGATAGGTTCAACTCATAAATTAAGTTATTTCTGTGCAACTGTCAACAAGCAGATAATCAAGCCTTGATTGTTTAAACTTAACATTTCTTTTCGATTCATACTTAGAGATAGTCACTTCTCAACATATCAAGTAAATGTATCAACTTCTACAATGTAAAACAAAGGACTTTTTCCCTTTTTGAATTATTAGTTAGACATCAATATGTATTACATTATAACATAGATAAAACTGTAGGATGTATCTGCAATACTCTTTGAGGTCAGATCTCCTTGGTAATAAAACTTACTCAAGCTGCACACCCTGGTTACATAATCCTCCTTAGTCTTTCTCTCTCTATATATATATCTATGGAATAATATAATTATAATATATTAATGACAGGAATGCTTGACACTCATGCTTGAATTAACCCTAATTTTGATCCTATAATTCCCAAATGAAAATGACAAGCATGTAAAACATTAGAAATGAGAACACACTGCAGACTTTCTGAGGTTCACAAACACTTCCTCACCTCCAGCTCTGTCACCAGCCCCAAAGAAGCTGAGGCCTTTCTCTAGAAAAACATATTCCCTTGCAGGCAGCATGCAGTAAGCTTTTATTTACAATGTGTAAGTCTGCTTTTAATACTAATTAAAATGTGGTAATTACAGTGTTGTTTCTAACAAACCAGTCAGTGGCTCATTGCACCAGGCAGTGGCAGTGAAGGCTCCTACCGTAATAAGCTGGGACATGGAGGATATGGATTTGGCAGCTAACGTCACCCACTCTGCCTGGGACAGTGTAAGACTTGCCAGGATTGATCCCAGAGCTCCAACAACAGTGCAAGAAGCACAATGACTAAACGCATGGCCAGATTCTGCTACCCTCCCTCACAGGGACTAGTTCTTGGTCTGTGAATTGTGAAACTGAAATCATTCGCGCTTGAGTTGGGGTACAGCAGGATGCAACGTAAGTGTGCCAGATCCTAGCTGGTAAAAACGAGCAGCTCTCCTTCATTAAGGGAAAAACTAACAGTTATCAGGGTACAGCTGCTCCTCCACCTCACTGATTCCACAGTAGCAAAGAATCCTTTGGCACCTTATAGACTAACAGACATTTTGGAGCATGAGCTTTCGTGGGGGAATACCCACTTCGTCAGATGCATGTAGAGGAAATTTCCAGGGGCAGGTATATGTATGCAAGCAAGTTAGACATAACGAGGTTAGTTCAATCAGGGAGGTTGAGGCCCTGTTCTAGCAGTTGAGGTGTGAAAACCAAGGGAAGAGAAACTAGTTTTGCAGTTGGCTAGCCATTCCCTGTCTTTGTTTAATCCTGAGCTGATGGCGTCAAATTTGCAGATGAACGGGAGCTCAGCAGTTTCTCTTTGAAGTCTGGTCCTGATGTTTTTTTTGCTGCAGGATGGCCACCTTAAGGTCTGCTATAGTGTGGCCAGGGAGGTTGAAGTGTTCTCCTACAGGTTTTAGTATATTGCCATTCCTAATATCTGATTTCTGCCAGCCACACCATCTCCGGTTCATTCACCTGCACCTTCACCAATGTAATATACGCCATCATATGCCAGCAATGCCCCTCTGCTATGTACATCGGCCAGTCTGGACAGTCTCTACATTTTCTTTCCTGGATCTAGTCGAGTCCAGCTGGTTCTGAAAGAGACCAAGGTGAGGTTAATTGTCAGAAGAAGGGGAAGAGAAGGTATTTTTCTTTTTTTTGTGCAGGAGGGTGTTTATGTTATCCGGAGCAGTTCACCCATCCTCATCTGTCACACTCACATTCTCCTGTTCTCCCAAAGTCTGCCATGGTTGTCAGGGTGACAGAGTGGTGCCAGTTAACGCAGATCCTTGGGTTTCAGTCAGTAGCTGGAAGGGACCCAGAAGGGGCATCGTCAGCTGTGGGAAATGTGTGGTGTGTTGAAAATTGTATTACAGTTGTAAACTATGACTTTAAATGCTCTCGGTCCTGCCTGCAGGTTAGGGAAGAGTGTGATCTGGGCTTTACATGCAATTAGCTGTGAGGTGGGGTGAGTTGTGCCTGTTTTTACATTGCAACCTTCCTGCAATTAAATTTAATTTGATTTGATTAAATGTATGTTGTGAATAACAATATGAACAGTATAAAACCACAGCCACATCCATAGAATACATTATAATATCAGGCAGAACCAATGAAAAACTTTCTCAGCACTACTCTGAAAAGGCAAAAATCAACACTAATGTGATTATGTGCAGTGACTGAGAAAAAAGCTAAAATATATTTACCTTTGAGATGGTGATAATTTTTTTATATACAAAAGAGATTAATTCCAGTGTGGCCTCACAAGCTGGAAAATTCTACAGTTCAAAAGAGAATAAGGTAGATCTTCTAACACTTCAGCTTTACCTTGGCAAAAATGAAGACATGAAAGAACTTTTCCTTATCTACCTTTATGGGTGGCAGTCCCTATAGTTTGTAAGGCACTGAGTATGTGCCTTACATAAATGAAGATTTGATAACTCATTCAATTATGGTTTAAAAACAGGAGCTCTCTTAGAATTAGAAAACCAAAAGGCAAATTAAGAATTATGAATCCAAGCCACATCTTCTTGTTGAATGATATATGTCACTGTCTATTTGAGTATTGATTAAAATGTACTGAGAGTAAGTGAGTAATAGAGAAACATCTTCTAGCTATAATAAATAGGAGAGTCTTCTACTGTGGAAATAGACTGCACAGGTATCTCCTCCAGCTCCTGAAGACAAAGAATCTAGAAGAGTAGAGATCTCAGGCCAAAATTTAAGAAAAACAATACAAATGTTACTACCAACAGAGGAAAGTACTAGATTGGCTCGTGAAAATGAGGCAGGGTTAAATTTAAGAGAGTTAAAAGTCTCCTCAAAACTGTTGACCCTCAAATCAAACTTGGATCTCATAGAGTATCTGCAATATTACTTTAGTATTAAAAATTCTTCGTACTGGGGCAACTCTGTTCCCACCATAAACATAGATAAAACAGAGGACCACTTGACCAGAGCTAAGGGCCTTTTGTTTTAAGTCTTTATGGTAAGAGGACCAGCAGCCTGAATGATGAAACTTTATCCCAAAATATGTTCTTCTACCTTCCACTCAGTTTCTTGACTTGGTCTTATTATAAATGTGACCCGTTCTGGAGAGTTAAAATAAGAGGAAAACTGAGATAACAACCAGCAGATAAAACAAGCATGTCAGATGCATAGAATAACACCGGGATAGATCTACCTTTAACATCCCTGGATCTACCTTTAAAATCCCTGGATCCTTTTCCTTTGGGCTGCAGAGAATGTCTCAAGCTTGAAAAAAATCCACAAGAGACCCCTTGTGTCACTCATAATAACTTGTTCTTTCTTCAATAAAAGTAACTGGTTGTGGTAGTGCATTGCACACATATGTGGGACTGTTTTGATTTGCATGTGGTGGCTCTTTTGCTATATCTTTTCGATAAAAATGCCTTTCTTCTCTTCCTTTACATTAAATATAAATAAAAATAAAATAAAAAGCCCAAAACACATGCTTCCCTAGCCTGCAAGCAGGATCAGGAGCATTTCAAGTGATAGCTTACAATCAGAATACAGTTTTCATCAGACCATGAATATCCAACAGCTGACTATGCTCCAACTGGCTCCGTTCGAGCTACTGACTGGAAGCCAAAGACGTGTCGTAACTGGCGCCTAGCTGTCTCACTGAAGACCAATCCTGGCTTTTGGAGAAGCTGGAGAATGTGGGTGTGAAAGGTGGGGATGAGTGTACTGCGCCAGATAAAATAAACTCCCTCTTGCACGAAAAATCAAAAATCCCTTGTCTTCCACTTCTTCTGCCAAGTACCCTCACCTTGACCTCTTTTCACAACCAGCTGGAAGTTGGAATGATCCTTGGCTGAAGTTGGAGGAGAATTCACTCACCCATTGGCACCTACCTACCCTTCCTCCAACTCTGCCCCCATCTGTCAAGGAGATAGGGGTCTACATATTTCCCTTCTGTCCACAAAAAAACGTGTGCTCACCATGTTGGAAATGACACTGACCTCTGGCTTCTTCGGGTTGCTGTTGATATTCTCATTGATGGTCTTTACTAAATGCTGAATGGTTGAATAATAACCTGCTTCTTTGTGGTAGTACCGTGTTTCTTTTTTCAACACTATCACAAACAGTATATCATGAGTGAGTATCTTCCACCAGTGACAATAACTAATTTCCAGTAAAGCGACATCCCAATTCCCGATCAAATTGAAAGACTTAGCTAGTTGTATTGAAAAGTTGGCACTAGTATTTTAAGAAAAAGCCCCCATAGATGTGTTGCTAGATAAGGTAACATAAAATCCCCCTTCAGTCACTTCCCCCCCCCTCAGAAGTGTTTAATCTGAGATGGTTCAACCCAATTGTGAAATTTTTCAGGCCACCCTCTCCATATCAACAAAAAATACGTGTTTCTCCCCTATCCTTTCTTTGGTAGAATCTTTTCTATTCTGTAAACATAGCCATTGTTTGGGTTTACTTTTAGTAATTCTTCAGGGTAAAAAGACCCTACATCTTCCTTTTCTCCATAATCTTTTCATGTGTCCAGAGGTCACTGCCCACATAATAAAACCCCCCAACACGATAAATAGTTCATTGGCAAAGATTTGCTGATATCCCTATTCTAAAGCTTCTTTTGATTTAAATGCCCTTTCATGATCTCTTTTCTTAAAAACGCTCCCAGCACCTTTATTTGAAAACTATCCCCATAGACGGTTTTCTACACACTCAGGGAGTTAGCCGGGGTAACATCAATCAGTTGTCCTTTGATAGGTCTGTGATAACTTCTGTTGTTACTGTCTATGAAGGCCTGCAGAACACTGATGTATCAAAAAGTACTATGGACAGTAAAATATCTCCATATCTTTTATTTTAAAGTTCTGTTAAATCTCTCTGAAATCCCTGCTTTGACTTCATTATTAGTAACAAAATAGTGTACACTTTGCTGCTTAAACAAAATCTTTAATGCTGAGTTTAAAAACTCTTTTGCTTGATTTTTTTGTAATTTTTGAGGCACGTGGCCTTGTCTAAAAATCAGTTTAAACAACTTTGCCACCTCTCTCTTGGTTCTATTCTCTAGCGATAAAATCACTTGTATTTAGACAAAATGTTTATCACTGTTAAAATATATATACAGCCATCATTGTGGTTAGAGTAGGGGGAGACATGTTGACCAAATTGAAATGCCATTGTATGTCCACATCAGACACACGTGGTTTATTTATTTTAAATTCAATTCATACCGCCTTGTAAAAAGTGTAAGCATCTTGGACTGTAAGCCAAGCTGCAACCTGGTTTCTGATCAAATTTTTACTTTTTTTTTTAGTGTCCTGAACTATGGGTGTTATACTCCAAAAACTTCCAACCTCCTTGGTAGAGCGGTACATTTTCTTTAGTAATTCCACAAATTGTGACGCGTCTTACGTTAAAACACAAGTATATGTAAGAAAACGAGACTGGATTTTTTTTGTATTCATTTAACAAAAACGATACATTAATTCTTAAAAGTAGAGCAATCTGTGAAGCAGTTATACCTATCTTTGTATTTTACATTTGTTACCAACTGTGGCCCATGTATACATCAATCAATCTTCTTCTTTTTCTTAACCTCTTAGGAAGAAGCTTTGTCATATCTGTTCTATTTTACGAAACTTCCTACATATCAAAAGGCATAACTTCTTTCCAATGTCTCTCTGCACCGATATCAGTCATAGTGACTTTTCTACATTCCTTTACCATTCTGATAACTTCAGTCATAGTTTTAGGGTAAAGTGGAGATCTTTCAGTTTTTAAGCTTCAGACATAATTATACTTGGGATCTGTGCACATCCAGTTTATAAGAAATACATCTAATCTGGTGGAATATTTCTGCGTGTCCCCAAAACACACGATCGTGGTTGCATTGATTGAGTGTGTCTATCACACAGGCTTCACAGTTATCAAACAGATGCCCTTTCAGAGAGTGGTAAATGACTTTTCCTACAACAACCCCAATAACAACAGTCATAACGTCATTTTTACAACTCTACTAGTCAACTTCCTTATATTTTACAGTCACATTTTTTAATTCTTCTCTCTTGCAAAAGCATCATTTGCATATCATGTTTATTCTTCCTAAAAGCCAATTCTCTTTATCCTCTTCATCCTCTGAAGATGTCTGTCAAGAGCAAAGAAAAAGATAGGCTTTAAATTCTTTGTTGCAAACATTTAAAAATAAAAAAGGGGAAAAAAATTGCTCATGCTACCTCAATCATTCCCTGGTCTGTTTAGAAAACCATCTGTCTCTCCTTAGCAGCTGGTTCTGCTCCCTGTTTAAAAATAAGCACATAGATGTATTTAATCCCTTATAATTGTACAGCTTTATTCTTTCAGAATTCTCTAAGCTGTTTTTCTACATCATGTGCTTCTGGGTCAGATGGCTCTGCATCCGATGTCCACTTCCTGCACCAATGGGTTGTGATCCTGTAAGGTTCTGGCTTGGTTTTCTATCCAAAAACAAACAAAAAATCCATTTTAAGCAGAAAATTGTAAAACTTTTCAGCTGCTTTTCCCATAACGTCACCATCTTCCCATGAATCACTGGTTTTTCCCTGACCCTCAGCGTTGCTATCCTCCCACGATACCTCAGCTTCCATATTCGTGCATAGAGGCTCTTCTTCCACCCCTGCCTATTAAAAACATTAATATATTTAATATCTTATAATTTTTCAACAATCTGTTACAATACAGGCCATTTTATCTCAGCCCTCAAGTCTACTTCCTCCATAACTGCAAGAAATCTCTTGCACTCTCTCCTTTCCATCTTTTTCCTCACTTATAAATTGGGGAAGACACCATAAAATCTTCCTGGTTCTTCAGTTCAATTTCAGGTTGGAACATGGGTTCAGTATCAGTTGTACCTCTTTATCAAACCAGTGTAAATGGGTTGTTTCTTCTGAAAATGCACAGGTGCATCCAAAGGACATTTAGGCTTTGTGGCATCTGCAGGCATGTTGTAAAAGGACACGCTCACAATCTATAGGTTCCCAATTTGAAACCCAACTTTCAAAATAGAGCAGATTTATACAAGGTGGTCACTGGCTAGAATTTTTCAAGTCACCCATTCTACAAAAGCTTATTTCTAATTACCTCAACAGAAGAGCGGTATTGTTTTAAATGGGCCAACGGTCAAAAGCCATGCCATGATTGATTCAGAAAATGCATTCTCTAATTATAGAACAGATTCTGATTGACCCAGCAGGACGGCATGTTTTGCCCCCTAGGTTCACTGACCCCAGAATTGTTTGCATTTCCCCAGAGGTAGCCACCGGGGTAAAATGCTCTCCTCTCCTCTCCTCTCTCTGCCGTACACTAAGTGTTATTTATAGGCTTTCTTGCTGCTTAAAATCTTTCTCTTTTTCTATAACAACCTTTGGCTTTTCTCAGCCGTTCTCATTCATTTTTTTAATTTTCTCTGAAAAACACATGCTCTATTCTATTTGAAAATAACCATTTTTATTTTCTAAAAAACCTCTAATTTTCTCTAAACACTTTTAAAACTCTCTCCTGTCATAATCTAGTTTATTTAATATCCTACATGTAGAACCCTTATGTTTTTGAAACAACTCATATTTTTTTCTAAAACGCGCTGAGAACTCTCTCTTCACAGACATGTTTGCTGTCATAATCGGCCTTCATTTCTAAGATATCTACAAATACATAAAAAAGTGTATTTCTCTAAAAACCTGTTATTCCCTGATCCTTAACATGTAACATACACGCACAAATTATCACCTCTAGAATTCCCCATTGAAAAACAATAAAAAATGAAAACATTCAAAATGGCTGCCCACATCAAAAGTGTACGTCTCCAGATATGATACCAGAGGGTGGGACACATATGAAAAAGGGGCATGAAAATGTGTCAGATTTCTGTGGTGATGAATGTTATAGTGTAGTGATTGATAGAACAGGGTTGAACAGCCTCAGGACTGTGGTGGGTGACCACAACTGAAGCGTCTGAATGAGTCCATTTTAGTGTAAATGCCTGATTCTCTGTGGGACTCCGCACAAACATTCTTGTGAAGACTCACAGTTGGGAATACTTCCTTAATCCCCAATGGCCAGGATTAGATATGTTAGAAAGGCTGGTCCTTTTAGAATGTAATCCAAATATCCATCACCTCACCCCACCTGGAAACTTCACAGTGCCCTGATCTCCTCTCCTATGCCAGGCACTCTCTTATAGCCAAGTCCAGGGGAAGGATGAGGTTTCCATGTTTTCAGAAGAAGTTCCCTCCTTTCCAGTAGACATATTAGGCCCATCCCTGTCTCCACCTCCTATCCCTGTTTTTAGTTAGCCTGGCCAGGAAACTGGTACAGACCAGTCCTCATGCAAACAGCTCCAATCAGTATCTGGTCTCCCAATTCTAATGCCTGGCTCCTATTTCCCTCTTCATAAAAAGCCTCTCTCCATTCCCCCCTCCCCACCTTGCACACATCAAAGCTCTAGCTCCCTACTATATTCCTCATCCAAGGGCTCCACTCAGCTTGACTCTGCTCAAATCCCCAACACCCACGTCCTCACTCCCCACAAACTATTAGCTACCTCCCACAATGGTACCCAGTTCCACCCCACAGAAGGGCCCTGGTCATTGCCCATGTCAGGGAGCAAGGTCTGCAGGATTCTCAACACCCTGAGGTGTCTGCTGCCAGTTTATCCAAACCCCCAATCCCTTCTGTGTGCCTCTGATCCCTCTCAGTCCCGCCACAAATAGTCCAGTTTCTTGGGTCCCCTCACCCATATAACTCTATCCCCTCTAGTTTCCACACCATGTGCCTCTGACCCCCCTGATCCCACCACATGTCCCTTTCCTCTTCATCCTACCACCTCCTTCTTCTCCTTCAACCCCTCTCATGTTCCTCTAACTCCCAATCTCCAGACCCCAAATCTCCCCTGACTCACACCTCAGGGGTGTTTTCAGAGGGACCCCAATGGCCTCTCCCTCCCTTCTGTCTTCAGGCCTCCACGTTGCCCCATCACACTTCTGCAAGCTGCCAAGGGGGACTGCTGCCCTCTCAATCCACAGAGACACAGGTGGATCTTCAGGGGGATGAACCCTGCATGAAGTCTGAGCTCTGCTGGGGAAAGTTCTGCTGACTTGTGGGCAGCTCCATCAACTCTAATCATGTTCAGATCCTGGCTTTGTCATGGCAAAGACTGTCAAAGTCATTTTAGAGAGACTTGTTGTGCCCTTGCTCTCTATACAACACTAAGGCTAATGGGAAAACCACACAGGCCCCCATGCATTCCACAGAACTGTGTTTATTACTGGTCACAAACATACCAGGGCTGACTTCCCATGAAGACTTCTTCTCCAACAATTTTGATGGCTACACCAGTTGGAGAGCTGGAGGGCCACTACAGGGATCCACACTCTTTAAAAAAATAATACTTAATTCCTATACACCACATGATGCCCCCACCCACACACACATATTCATGGCTCATGGTATCCTCAATATTATGAGGGTTATTATAGTCTATTTCAAGGATTTGAAACATCTCTGTAACGGGGTGAATGCATAAAAATAGGAAAAATAAAAAAAGACAATAATATTAATTAATACTGTATAAAAAGGTGCACAAGTCATACTCAGAGGGAGAGAGAGAGGGAGAGAGAGAAGCACACACACACATGCACACAGAGTTTGGTGCCAGGTTACTTCTGAGGGGGAATTGCTTCCTGAATTCCTTTCTGAGTGATGTGGCCTCTTCCAAAGCTCATTGCAGCCAATGTGTCTCTTTCCATTGACTTTACTCAGTTTTGTGCCAGGCTCAGGATGTTTAATAGGTGTAGATGTTCAGGCTGTAATCCTGGCCCCATGAAAGTCAATGACGAAACTCCCATTGACTTCCTTAGAGCCAATATTTCAACCAAGATTGTAATTTCCTCCAGGCAACCATTTGTCAGCTGTAATGATGACACAGCAAATATGCAGTTCATTTTTAATAATGTCATATATTTTCAGGGACAAGCAAGAATCCTTTGCAGAACTTAGAGCTAAGCCCTGAAAACATGTCTAACAGCAGATGATGCATCTGTGACTCACAGGGGAGTTAGATTGAGTAACAGCAACAGTCGCTAGCGGAGCTAACCACAAACTCTCACTCATTTGTGGAGTAACTTCACCTTTTATCTGTTTCCTCTATACTGTTTGCTTTATACCTAGACATGCATAACAGAGGATCAAGCAGGGACTTGATGTGGCAGCATAATGTATTTTAGAAACTAGATAGAAAATTAACATCTGTCTGGAGGGATAAATTATCAGCTGCACGTTTATTTTTTCGGGGGGGGTGCATTTTTTTTTGTTTTGCTCTGTAGACACACCCACAGGGTATCTGAAATATTATTTTTAGTATAAACAATTCTTAGCAGTGGGGCATCTCTGCTCCCACCATATGAGCAGGTAAAACACAGCACCCCTGGAGGAGAGCTAAGGGCCCTTTGTTTTAACTTTTTTAAGATAAGGGGACCAACTGCTTGAATCATGAAATGTTATCTCTAAATAAGTCAAAGCAGAGACTTGTTCTACAGGGTGCACTTCTGTCTTCCACTTAATTTGCAGAGGGATCTTCCCAGAAATCCTGACTTGGTCTTATTATAAATGAGAAGCAGGTCTTGAGACTTAAAAGAAGAGGAAAATTCAGATAGCAGCAGCAGAGACCTGTTAGAGTTTGCGATAAAACAGCCAGGCCATTGGCATATAACAACACCGGGCTAGATCTCCCTTAATGTGCTTTGGAGAAAACTTATCTTCCTTTAAAACATCCATCGCACCATTACTATAGAAATTAATAACAAGAGGTTCTAGAAGGCATTCCTGGAGTTCTCCCCAAGTTCCTGGGAAACATTCTCCATTGCCTTTACCCAACCTATATTGCTCTGGTGGAAAACCTCCAAAATGCTCACAACTCTTAGACAGATACCCATCCTTCTTAATTTTGCCCAAAGTTTGTCTGGATTCACAGAATCAAATCCATCTTTAAAACTTTAATAATCGCATACAGTTTGTAACCTTAACCACAGAATAACTATAAATCATATAGGACAAAATAAAAGCAATTACTAATTGTGGCTCTGCTAGCAACCTTCTTGCAAGAGACTAGCTGTTTTTATATATCTTCTCTGTGTGTATGGCGAGAATATAACAGGGAAAGAAGAGGAGAGAGGTGGCCAGCTCTGGTCACATGACTGCTCCTTGTATCACCCCTCAGCAGAGAAACATCCAGTGCCCCTTGTGCTTTTTCTGTGGAGAAAGTGGCAGGTAAGGAGACCTTCCAACAGCAGAGAGACAGTGGAAATAGAGGGCAATGCCTGGGAGATGAGGACAGTTCACTGCCCTGTCACAGCTCCTCATTGCCCCGTTGATGTCCCCTTCTCCATGGATTCTCATGGTTTGTCCACGCCTCTCAACTTTTTCTATTTGGTGCCTCCAAATGGCAGGAAATGGGGGGGAGGAAGAGGAAGAAGGTGAATGGCAGGGGGTCTGTGAAGGGGTCTGTGAAGCTTTGTGGGGGGTTATATTTTGTAGGCTCTGAACCCTGGTTAGAATGAATCCCCCAGGGGACTTGGAGGTGTCATACAGCTCTATAGAACCCTTAGAATTTTTCTTATATTTTCCTGGCTGCAGTTTAAGCCCAATCACTTCTTGTTCTCTCTGTTCTGAAAGAATGGGACAAATCCTGAGAGGTGCTTGGCACCTACAAACCACTGACTTCCCCATGTTTGATGCATCAAAATTTTATGTTTCTACTTTAGATAGTTCTCATTAATCCTGATACTTGTTATGAGGGGAAAAGAAATGGAATAATTATGCTTTTCTCCTATCACTTCCTGTAAAATTCCTCAATTTAGATATACAGAAAAAAACAAACAAACAAACAAAAAAAGCCACCATGGATTCCTGGCACACAGTATTTATAATGTTATTCACTTTATTTGTCACTTTAAAAAAGGATTTTAACCTCTTTGTAACGGGTTTTGATGCATGAAATTAGGAAATTTCCCCAAATATGAGTAAAATGTTGATTAAATATTGTACAAAACAAATACACATATCCTACTACCAATGCATCCAAGCTACAGCTGTATTCTGAAATTCCTCTCTGCAAAGGGACCCTAATTTCAATTTAATGGGAGGCTTTCCACTTTTTTCCAGAGGGCTTTCGATCAGGCACTAGATGTTTGCTGGTTCTAAATATTCATATCGTACCTTCCTCAAGGCAAGAACTTGGCTACTGTTTTTCCTTGAAATTCTCCAGAAATGTCTATGATGCTGTACAAATTATAATTATTATTATTAACATTTTGCAACACAGACTTAGTCAATGTACCATGCTTCAAAAAAGATTTCAACAAATCAACATTTCACAATCCCCCGTAGCCCATAAATAGAGACTCTTCATCGCCTGTCTACCTTGGAGTCTCTTCTCTCCAGCAACATTGAGTTCCCAGCCAAATTCCAGCCACCAAGAATCTTTACCTTCTCTTTGCTCGCTTCTTCCTGGTGCTGCAAAGCTCTCCAGGTAAGATCTTCATGAAATGAAGGGAGAATATAGAAGAACATTTGTGACTCTGTAATAAGCTTTCCTATAAATTTGTATCATATTTTCCCCAGCCTTTTTTCCTAAAGATTTTCAGCAGAGACTTGACATTTGACTGGAGAATAGTCCTGAGGCGAGAAAGGTGCCTTTAATGTGTCTATTAAGATCTAATTAGACTTGGCTGAACTATGACCTGAAATAACTTCACCAATGTTTTACCCAGTGGAGTCGCACAGGAACTGCTTCTTGTCACTGCGCTAATCAACATTTTTGTAAAGGACATGAAAAAAAAAAAAGATAAAATCATCACCTATAAAGTTAGCATGTGACAAAAATTAAGGGACAGGTCACTCATACAGTGGGATTTGGATCTCTTGGTAAGCTAAGAACAAGTAAACAATCATAAAGCTAAATGTAGATATATGGATCTAGGAACAAAGAAGGTTGACCACAGTTGTAAGATGAGGGACTCCATCCTGGGGAGTAGTGACTCTGAACAAAGATTTGGGAGTGGATGGATGGATAATCAGCTGAAAATTGCTAAAAGGGTTAATACGTACCTTGAATGCATAAAGAGGAGAATCTTGAGTAGGGGGTAGAAAGATTATTTTAGCTTTGTATTTTGCACCTCCAGATGTGACCACTTCATGAATACTGTGTCAAGGGCTGGTATCCACACTTCAGGAAGAATGTTGATCAGTTGGAGAGGGTTCAGAGAAGAGCCATAGGAATGATTAAAGGATTAGGAAACATGACTTGTAGTGATAGACTCAGAAAGTTAAGTTAAGTTTATTAAATTTTAGCTTAATAAAGAGAAGATTAAAGGGTGACTTGATCAAAATATATAGGTATGTATGGGAGGAACAAATACTAAATAATGGACTCTTCAATCTAGTAAATAAAGGTATTTTGGGATCTGGTAATTGGATGTTAAAGATGACCAAATTCAGACTGGAAACAAGGTGTAAATTGTTAATAGTGAAAGTAACTAACCATTGGAAGAATTTACCAATGTATTCTCCATCTCTGCCAAAGCTACTTCAGTACCAGGCAAATTGATTGAAATTATAGTAAAGAACAGAATTCTCAGACACATAAATGAACACGATGAGTTGGGGAAGAGACAACATGTTTTTTTTTTAAATGAAAATCATAACTCATCAGTCTATTAGAATTCTTTGAGGGGATCAAGAAACATGTGGACAAGGGTAATCCGGTGAATATAGTGTGCTTAGACATTCAGAAAGACTTTGACATGGTCCCTCAATAAAGGTTCTTTAGGAAAATAAGCAGTCAGGGGAGAAGAGGCGAAGCCCTCTCATGGATCAGTAACTGGCTAAAAGATAGGAAACAAAGCAGGGCAGTCCTTAGGATTTATGGTGCCCTAGGTGGGATTATTAAACTGGTGCCCCTGTGCCTGTCTCGCTCTTAGTAACACAAACATAAGCTGACACTATTGGAAAACTTGCCATGCGCATGTTATTAAAACAAGTTTAACTTAATTAAGCACACTGTAATGCTGATGGACTAGCACTAAAGATGGGGGGTGAGGAGGAATAGAAGCCTATATAAGAAAAAGACCCAAAAATCGGGACTGGCCCTATAAAATCAGGACATCTGGTCACCTTAGAGGTGAGTTCCTTCCTCCCCGCTTCCCAGAGACCCCAGCAGCCAATCCCCTCCCTCACACTTATGACGCCTCTGAATGATGCTGCTTGTTGGCGGCAAGTGGCATTGCTGCTGAAATGCTGCCGAATTTTGGTGGCATTTCGGCAGATGCTCGTCCGCTGGCCAGTACACAGGTGCACTGAGAGGCCACTGTGGGCACCATGGCAACCTCGGACATTACACTGGGGACCCCTGACCTAGAGAGCCTCCTGAAGCACGGCGATCATTTTGATTTAAATGGACTTGTACTGTATGAAGAATTGAGTACACTGTCATCAGTGCTGCCACATACAAAATCGATGATGGACACTATACTGTTTATTCATACCAGCAAACTTGTTGATATATATCCTAATGTGTACGTTGCCACTCGTATTCTACTGACAATTCCTGTAACAGTAGCATCAGGAGAACAGAGTTTCTGAAAACTAAAGCTCATTAAAAACAATCTTCGCTCTATAAGGAGTCAAGAACACTTGACTGGTCTTGCTGTTCTTGCAGTCCAACAGGACATCACTTTGTCTTTTTCATACGATGATGTTATTACTGATTGTGCAGCCAAGAAACCCGGAAAGATTGCTTTTAATTAAAAACAAATCCTTCTTTCAATACCTCTTCATAGAAATTTCCAATAAAATGTTGACAAATGAAAAAAATTATATTATTTGCATCATTCTGTCAAATCAGAATTTTTTCTATATTGTGCTACTTCTTTAGTGCTAGTCCATCAGCATTACAGTGTGCTTGATTAAGTTAAACCGGTTTTAATAACATGCACGTGGCAAGTTTTCCAATAGTGTCAGCTTATGTTTGTGTTACTAAGAGCGAGACAGGCACAGGGGCACCAGTTTAATAATCCCACCTAGGGCACCATAAATCCTAAGGACTGCCCTGCTGTATCCACAAAAACAACAAGGAGTCCGGTGGCACTTTAAAGACTAACAGATTTATTTGGGCTCAAGCTTTCATGGTTTTTGTTGGGAGAAGTGTTTTTTTTTGCCTAGGAAAGCTTATGCCCGAATAAATCTGTTAGTCTTTAAGGTGCCACCAGACTTCAAATAACTAGCCATATGTCGGCTTCTGATTGATGCTAATAGTTTTAAACCTCTCAGGATTTTTATATGTCATTCTCCCAGTAAGGATCTTATTAGGATATTAGAAAACACTATTTCACTACAAGAGTGTTGAAGCATTGAAATGGGTTACCTAGGGAGGTGGTGGAATCTCCATCCTTAGAGGTTTTTAAGGCCCGGCTTGACAAAGCCCTGGCTGGCATGATTTACTTGGGGATTGGTCCTGCTTTGAGCAGGGGGTTGGACTAGATGACCTCCTGAGGTCTCTTCCAAACCTAATATTCTATGATTCTATGATTTTCAGTAAGTACCTGAGGACACATTCAACCATGGAATTTTCTCATTAGTACTCACCATAGTGACAGCTGCCAATCTGATTCCATTATGACTCCTTCTTCTTACTTGCTTGTCTATTTCTTGAAAGGTTTCCTGTCATGGTACAATTCCCCACTCTGAACCTTAGCATCCAAAAGATGGGGTACCAGCATGAATTTCTCTAAGCTTAATTACCAGCTTAGAACCTGTAGCGCTGCCACCAACCAGGAACTCCAGTGCCTGGTACACTCTGGTCCTCCCAAAACCTTGCCCGGGGACCCCCCCG
>NC_133771.1:11137157-11172662 GCF_003597395.2 Chelonoidis abingdonii | reverse complement strand
CTCTGGTCAGGTGACAGCCAGGCTTACTGAACTTGTTAACCCTTTATAGTCAAAGAGATATAAAGTACTTCTGTGCTATTAACTTTTCTTATCTGTTTATGACATCTCCTTTCTGGATATCATTTCTGGATTTGAAAAGTCTGCTGTCAGCAGACTGGGGGGAGTCGGAGGGACCTGTTGTGAGTCTCTCTGGCAAGAAAGAAAGCAGGGAAAAGCAAGAGGGCTGATCTTGACCCAAAAATGCCTGCAAAAGCAAACTGAGAGGAGCTTAGAGAAGTGTTGAGCAGAGGAGAATTGGGAGCCCTACGTGAAAGCAGCCGAGGGGAAGAAATGTTCACTCGGTCTCAGAGGAAGCATCTCTAACCCAGAGACTGTGTGTGTTTTTTTCTTTTTAATGTTGTTTTGCCCCAGATGGGGGAGGTTTTGGTTCAGCAAGGAAGTTAAATCACTAACCCAACAGGGGAAACTGAGGCACTGGCCAATTCAGATGAGATGGTAAGCTGCACCCAAATAACATGGATACAACCATGATTTTCCCATAGTGAAAAAAAAAAGTATTTTCAAATCATTCCACTCAAAACTGGAAGAACAATGAAACTCAGTTTGTGGCCTGGACCTCACTGTAAAGTCCATCCACAAGACAGTGTGAAAAACTGGAAATGAACACAGTGATGAACATGTGAGGATTGCAGATAAAGCAGGTGCTGTGCAGCATTCTTGGAGCTGTATTAAAGAACATTTGCGTCCAGGTGCTGCAAACATGCGGAGCCGTGTTGAGCATAAAGTTGCTCCTGTGTGTGTTTGTGGGACGGAGGTGATTTTGAGCACCTGTGAACGCTGCCCTGCCATCTTGGCCAGCGCTCTGTAGTTTGAACCAGGACCCTCCGGAGCTAAATGCTCACGTGTCTTTAGCTTGAACTAAAGAGCCAGCCTCTAGCTGGAGCGGGTAACGGATGTGTAACGCACATTGACTGCTGGGGCACACATGCGTTATCAGATCTGCTCACTCTTCAGTGCAATTCCATAAGCACGAGTGCACTTTAAGGATTGTTGCTACTTTCAGTCTTTAAAGTAGCTCAGTATGTACCCGGAGCCTTCACATTTCGCCTTTTAGAATTCCAGAGCTATTCCAAACCTTGGTGACTTTGATGCTAGCATTGTTCAGAATTTCTTTTTACTGGTTTAAACATGAAGGTTCCTAGAGTAAAGTGCATAAAGTTCACTTGGTCTCATTGCTTATCTGTGGCCCATTCTAATCCCTGTTTTCAGGGTTGCTGGAACAATTTGTATGATGAAAGCCATTGAACCAAACTGACAACTCTGTATATAATGGGAACCCCTTCAAGTCATGAGGTGCGGCAGGACCCCCACACCCATAGTTCCAGCATCTATGACTGTTCTTCTTGTCACCTGGTGGATTAACCCTTAAACTATCCAGGAATCCCAGCTTCTCAAATTAATGTCACAGCAGGGACAGTACTCAGAGAGGAAGTTGGGAGAGGTGAGAGGTTTTCCCAGACAGTGTGGGCTTGTTTTCTACATCTAAACTGCTACAGTGGCACAGCAATGCCACTGCAGCTCAGTGAAGATGTTACCTGCACTGACGGGAGGGGTTCTCCCATCTGTGTAGGCACTGCAGCTCCCCAAGAGATGGTATGAACGTCAACAGGAAAATGCACCCATTGACCTAACGCTGTCTTCACCAGGGGTTAGGTCGGTTTAACTGCATCATTCTGGAGGGGCGGGTATTTCTCATACTCCTGAGTGACATGGTTAAACCAAACTATTTTCCTAGTGTAGACCAAGCCGAAAGCACCATAGAGGCAGTTTTGGGGTATGAGATGTGAAGATAGGAATTCTGTGGTAGCAACTGCACTGCTACTCTCTTGGCTGCTTCACTGAGCATGTACAGAGATTATAATCAGGGAACTACCATGTGAATAGGGTCAGACTTTAGGCTTGATGAGCTGGAAGACAGAATAGTCCATACATTCTTTATGAATAACTTATGTATCCTATAAGTAAATATTTATTGTTTTAGTTTTAGCTATGAACAAAAGTGTGTTTGAGAAGAAAACTATATGGACGTGAGTCACATTGTTCTACGTCTTACATATTTTTGGTTTTATTTTTCTATATGTCATAGAGAGAGTCAACATTTTTAAAGTTCACAATTTTGATTAATTCCCTCAATGAAATTTCAGATTTCAACTTTTTTTAACAAGTTTGTTGAACATGTCGATTTTAATGATACATCCTGTTTCCAGCAGTTTGAATATTTAATTTGCTGGGGTTCTTTTTTTAATCACCCAGCGACTTGATTTTCTGTGGTTGTCACTTGAACTGTGTAGAATATTAATAGGAAGGACTTTTGTAAGAAAATGATAATCTGCCTCCTTTACCGAAGAGTTACGGATAAAGGAAGGGGCAATCCACGTTCAAAACTCATGTGTGCAGCCAGTTCCCATGTTCAGCTATATCTGACTAACTTCATCAAACGTCTGTAGAAGAATGTTCCAGGAGAGAAATGAAACCCCTGTTCTGGAGTTCACCAGGTATATCTCTACTCAACATTCAGTGATGGGGAAATTCCTCCTCTGCATTTGAAATGTAACTTTATAGTGCCATTGTTTTAATGGAAATAAACAGAATATGAGAGGTTCTTGCCTTTTTGCACAACACAGA
Source organism: Chelonoidis abingdonii (assembly GCF_003597395.2). Lineage (NCBI taxonomy): Eukaryota > Metazoa > Chordata > Testudines > Testudinidae > Chelonoidis > Chelonoidis abingdonii. Next base: position 11,169,977 of record NC_133771.1, on the reverse strand, counting down.
GTGAGTGATAGCAGCAGAGATTGTCAGTACAGGATTGCTCGGAATCTGGCAGCCGACACCTTGCTTCTAAAACCCTCAGATCCTTTTCATCTGGGCTGCAAACAATCTCGCGAGCTGGAAAAAATCCACAAGGAGCCTTTGTATCACTTATAATAGCTTGTTCTTCTCCTTTTAATAAAAGTAACTGGTTGTGGTGGTGTATTGCAAACATGCGTGTGAGTGTTTTGACTGGTGTGCGGGGGCTGTTCTGTTATTTCTTTTCCATACAAATCCCTTTCTTCTTATTTTTTAATTAAATATATATAAAATAAAGGGTCACTGTTATAAGTTAAATCCACCCAGGGGTGTTTCTAGACCAAGGGACATAGATATTTATATGTTTCAGGGAGCTCACATGGATAAATCCTTTCTTTTCCCTTGGTCCTTTGACAAAGCCGTTTGGTTTGTGGTGTTGTCAGAGGAGTTGGGTTCAGTCCCAGCTCGGCTGCACAGTGTGTAAAGCCCACATCAATGCTCCATGGCCTGTCGACCCTTCCTCTGCTCCTCTCGCCTCTCAACTCTCCCCATCATGAGGTCCCTTCTCTTGTGCCTGAGCGTCCAGACCTTCCCTGTGCAGCAGGATCCCATGCAGGCAGCGCAAATCCCAAAGACCCAGGCTTAGAAACCTGACTGAATTTGCAAGTGAGGTGTAACTGAGGCAGCCACATGGGGTCCTCCCATGGAGAGGGAGAAACAATGGAGCTCACAGCTGCTTTGCCATTTCTGTGCAGCAGCAAAACACCGTTACCCTGGAGCACCATATAGGTTGGATAGGGGGGCCTGTGCCCCCCGCCCCAGTTTTGTACCAGATTTGGGTGAAGTTTGCAGCAGAACGGAAGATGCTATCCTCCCCCGCCCCCACTGCCCTGCTCCTCTGGCATCTCCCATCATGCTGTCCCTGCTCCCTGCCAGAAGCAGGAACTTGCCTGCAGATATGCTGTGCAGAATGGGTCAGGCGGCTGATATCAGGGTGTTCCCCTTCCCCCACTCATTGTGTTACCAGATGGGCAGAGCACACCCCTTGCCCCAGCCCCTGACCCACAGAGCTGCCCACACTGTGCCAACTAGAGACTGAGCATCTGGCTGCCCCACAGCAGCAGCACCTCCTTGGACACAGCCCCTCTCTGCATCCTGAGCTACACCCCTATTGATACACAGGCCCTAGCAAGCTCCTGACTGTAGCCTGAGCTGCCCCTCTCCCTGCACCCTGAGCTACAGCCCTCCCAGCACACGGCTGCTAGCTACTGCCTTCCTGAAACCCTGAGCTACATCCTCATTGCAAACAGCCCCTAGCTATTCCCTGCCTGCACTCTGAGCTACACCCTTCCCAGCACACAGCTGCTATCTACTGCCTTCCTGCACCCTGAGCTACATCCTCCTGGCAAACAGCTGCTATGTACCCCCTCCCTGCACCCTGAGCTACACCCCTCCCAGCACACAGCTGCTAGCTACCACCTTCCTGCACCCTGAGTTACACTCTCCTGGCAAACAGCCCCTACCTATTCCCTGCCTGCACTCTGAGCTACACCCCTCCAAACACACAGCTGCTAGCTACTGCTTTCCTGCACTCTAACACCTGGGAAAATATTAGTACATTCTCCATTGGCTTTGCTCTACTCATATTGCTGTGGTGGAGAGCCTCCAAAATGCTCACCACTCTTAGATTGATACCCGTCCTTCTTAATTTTGCCCAAAGCTAGTCTAGATTAAAAGAATCAAAAACCATCTTTCAATCTATAAAAGTAGCATACAGTTTGTACCCTTAAACAGGTGTATTTATAAATCATATAGGAGAAAATAAAGCCATTATCAATTGTGGCTCTAACAGCCACCGTCCTGCAAGAGTATTTCTGTTTTTATCAGTAACGTATCTGGTCCTTGTGTCCTCACTGGACAGAGAAGCATCTAGTGCCCCTTGTCCTCTCTCTGTGGAGAAAGTAGCAGGCGAGGAGATCAGTAACCTCCATCCACACTGAGACAATTAACAGAGAGGGCACTGACTGGGGGATGAGAGGGGCAGCTCACTGCCCTGTCACAGCTCCTCATTGTCCGGTTGATGTTCCCCTCTGCATAGAGTGTCATGTTTGGTCCACTCCCCTCAACTCTGTGTATTTGGTGCCTCACCTTGGGGAAAATGGCAGAAAAGGGAAGAAGATAACTGAAGGGGAGATTCTAAAGTGGTTGGTGAAGCTCTGTGCGGGGTTGTGTATTGCGTGCTCTGGGCACTGGTTAGAATGAATCTTCCAGGGATCACTGAGTTTTCAAACGCCTCTGTAGAACCCTTAGACATTTTTAAAAAGATTTCCCAGCTGCAGTTTAAGCCCAACCAGTTCTTGTTCTCTCCTTCCTGAGAGAATGAGACAAATTCTGAGATGTGCTGACTACCTTCAAGTAACATTGGCTTCCACACAGTTGATGCATCTATATTTTATGTCTCTACTTTAGTCTGTTATCGTTAAGGCTGATGCTCATTCTAGGGGAGAAAGAAAGAGAAAACTCATGGTTTTCTCCTAACACTACTGTAAAATTCCTCAGTTCAGATATATAGAAAAAAAACAGACCCATACATTCCTGATACACAGTACTGGAAATATAATTTGCTTTAGTTCTGATTTTTAAAAAAATTTTAACCTCTGTTTTATGGGTTTGGACGCATGAACTTACAAAACTTCCCTAAATACATGTAAAATATGGATAAATATAGTGCAAAACAAATACACAAATGCACACACTTTACTACCAGTGCTGCCCAGGTGCAGCTGTGTTCTGAGATTCTTCTCTGCATTAGGGACCTCATTTATATTTAATGGCAGGCTTTCCATTCTCTTCAAAGGGCTTTTGATCAGGCAGTTGGTGTTTGCTACTTGTAAATATTCATATTGTAACTTCCTCAAGGCAGGAACTTGTCAACTGTGTTTCCCTGAAATTCTCCAGGAATTTTTATGGTGCTGCACAAATGATAATCACTATTCTTTTACAAACTTAACAAATGGGACATGCTTCAAAATAAGATTTCAACAGATCAGCATTTCACAATCCCCAGCAGCCCATAAATAGCGACTCTCCATCTCCAGTCTATCTTGAAGTCTCTTCTCCCCAGTGACACTGAGCTCTCAGCCAGACTTCAGCCATGAAGATTCTCTACCTGCTCTTCGCTGTCTTCTGCCTGTTGCTGCAGAGCACTACAGGTAAAAGCCTAATGAAATGAAGGGACAATATAGAGGGACATTTTTGTGTGTCTGTACTAATATTTCCTCTAGCTTTGTATTATAATTTATTTTGCAACCTTTTTTTCTCCTAAAGAGTTGTAAGGTTTGCAGCAGATACTTGACATTTGATTGGAGAATAATCCTGGGGTCAGAAAGTACCTTTAATGTGCCTATTAAGATCCATTCAGATTTGGCTAAACTCTGACCTGTAATATTATCCCTAATTTTGACCTAGTGGAGTCCCACAGGGATTGGTTCTCTCTGCTACATTATGTTTCTCGAGGGCCTTAAAGAAAACATCAAAATCATCACCTATAAAGTTTGCAGGTGACAAAAATGAAGGGACAGGTCACTGAGACAGAGCAATTTGGATCATTTGGTAAGCTGGGCACAAGTAAACAATCATACAGCTAAATATAAATATATGGATCTAGGAACAAAGGTCAGCCAAGCTTCCAGGATGAGGAACTCTATCCTGGGAAGCAGTGACTCTAAAAAAAAAGATTTGGGGTTGTGGGTGGATAATCATCTGAACATGAGCTTTGAGTGCAATCCTATGGCTAAAAGGATGAATGCACTCCTTGGATGCATAAAGAAGGGAATCTGAAGTAGAGCGGTTATTTTTCCTCTATATTTGACACAGACAGTTGTGACCACTTCTAGTATACTGTGTCCAGTTTGGGGGTCCACAAGACAAGAAGGATGGTGATCAGTTGGAGAGGGTTCAGAGAACAGTCACAGGAACGATTAAAGGGTTAGAAAACATCCCTTATAGTGATAGACTCAAAAAGTTCAGTCTCTTTAGGTTAAAAAGAGAAAGTTAAGGGGTAACTTTATCACAATTCATAAGTATGTATGTGAGGAACAAATATGTAATGATAGGCTCTTCAATCTGGTAAATAAAGATATTATGCAATCCAATGGCTGGAAGTTGAAGCTAGACATATTCATACTGGATACATGGTGTAAATTTTTAACATTGTTTGGTGTGCTTCAGCATGCAAAACAGAACTGAACATCTATATGATCCACATACAAGATGTGTCCTCTTCCTCTGGCCTAACCTAATGAAAATACCCTTTGGGCCAGGGGATTGTGAATTGGGATAGGAAGCAAGAGACCATGAACTGGAATGTAACATCTTCTGCCAATTAGGGTGACCGATTTAGAGCTTTTTACATGCTTTATTATTAAGTCTTGTCTCATGCCGCAGTGAGGGAATACACAATCTGGGAATAGAAACCAGATCTATGATATGACAGACCATTTTCCCAATGTCTTAGCCATACTGTCCCCTGGAAATAATCTGCCATATTTTTGTGTTTGGTTTCATTACTGGAAATTCCATCGTGTTGAATTGGAAAAGTTTCTGCAGAAATGACAATGTGCCTGTGCTATTGCTGTTTAATACTATTATTATTTATATTTTTAATTATTTATTATAATACAGTTAGCACCTGGGAGCCCAGTAATGGACTGGGACCCCATTGTGTAAGGATCTATTCTACTGTACAGCAAAGACATGTTCCCTGCTGCAAAGAATTTACAATCCAAATATAAGACAAGAGAGGAAACACAGACAGACAGGTGGAGCACAAGAAAGCAATGAGACAATCCTGTTTAGGTCTTGGGCTGATATCTATGAGCAGTGGATGCTTTAAGGAAAGCAGAGCTAAAATCTAGTTTAAAATAATGCAACTGAAATATCCTAAAGCACATTTGGACACATTCTCAAAATGACTGGCTTGTGTGCCATGTCTAAACCTGACAATTGGTCATTGAAAAAGTATTCCCAAGTGCTGAGTCTTCAAAAGAACCTTTATGCAGAGTCTCACAGACAATCAGGCATTCAGACTGGAAGGCACTTGTTCAAATCTTTTTGTTTCTAAAAATACCAGCCACCCAACCCTGTGTGGAGCCAGTTCAACCCTGCGCAACCAATCATTATTTATGCTACTGCATTGTACATCACTGTTAGGAATCAGAAAGAGTCAAACCACATAAGAATCCACTATGAGTCATTTGTGATTCAGGCAGCTACCTGCTTTCCATCCTGTACAGGGGTGGGATTATGAAGGACATCCATGCTCATTGATATGCTTTGAAAGCATGTAGCAGGGGTAGGGTGATCATGTATCCTGTTTTGGCCTAGATGGTCCCTTTTGTAAGCTCTGTCCCAACTTTCGTGGCAAAAGTGGGCATTTATCATAGAATATCAGGATTGGAAGTAACCTCAGAAGGTATCTAGTCCAACCCCCTGCTCAAAGGAGGACCAGTCCTTCCCCCCCCACCGCAAGACCCCTATATGTCCCCCTCAAGGGTTGAACTCATATCCTAGGTTTAGCAGGCCAATGCAAAAACCATTGAACTATCTGTCCCCTCACCTTGACCTGTTGGCAAGAGCAAATAGAACAAATGTCCACATTTGTCAAAAAAGTGGGTACGAAGGAAGATGCAGGGGGTGAGCAGCAATGCCATCCCTCATGGGGGTGGCAGGGCTCCGGCAGGGGGAAGGCAGGGCTCAGGTGAGCAGCGACTCCAGCCCCAGCCTTTGGATATGCGTCACTGGTTACTCGAGCCCCACCTGCCCACTGTGCAGGGAGGGGGGCTCAGGTGAGGGGCCTCAGGCCAGCCCTGCACAGTGTCCCGTTTTCCCTTTGGGAAATATGATCACCCTAAGCAGAGGAGCAGCACATCTGTTAATTAACTCTCTCTGTTTAATTATTAGGGACACCCATTGACTGGGCACAGAACTACGGATATTTATGTATTATCAAAGATCTAGTGAAAGGCTGCAAAGGAAGATAACTGGGGAGACTTGACCTGGTCTCAGTGAATGGGAATTTCAGTTAATGAGACATGCACCTCATGCTGCAATTGCTGCTCTGTTTTACCCTGCTGTGTGAATGAAAATCAGGACTCTTTTTCTCTGTTCAGGAATCACTGACCCCAGACAATGTATAGGTCATGGAGAATTCTGCAGCACTAGATGTCGCCCACCTTCTAGATTGATTGGAATCTGCGCTATTGGGATTCCTTGCTGTAAAAGACGGGTAAGTTCAGGATTCAACAAGGCAGACGTCACTGTGTATACAGAATATTTGTGTCTCTCATTTCTATAGCTGTAGTTTAATGACCTTGAAAGCTCAAAAACATGGCACAACCTTGGGACATGGGACAAAGGAAAGTTTTGTGCTGGCCTGATTGTAGACTATCTGGAGTTTACATGTTAGAATAACCTTAGAGACACTTTATTCAGGCTGCCTACAGCCTGTCCACAGCCTGGAGGAGCCCAGTATCTCCACAGTGCTCAGTGCTACAGAGCTTGCCCCTCTGAGATCCAATAACACCCAGCACCACCCCAGAACAGTGTTTGCAAGGAGGGCAGCATGTGAGCCATGTATTGCAGTTACCCTCCTCAACCCCTTTTAAAGTCCCTCTGTTTTGCCAACATGGCATCATATAGACAGGGTCTGTGGTAAGACTGTGGCACACGTCCACATTGTTGTTTCATTTTAGAATGTTGAAAACAACAGGGAAGAACAAAAGTAAAGTCCCCAGGAGAGAACGTGGGGGATGTGTCTCCTTTGTATCATTGTACAGCACCTGTGAGATCAAAAAGGCTGCTCTTTACAACTTTTAACGCATAATTTACCAAAAAGAAATGTGTACAAGTCTTGAGCGATGTTTCAGGTTGTGTGCAGGGGCTGCTCTAAGCACAAGCAAACAAGCACCTGCTTGGGGCAGCCCATTTGCAGGGGCGGCAGGTATCCAGCCTGGGAGCTGAGAACCAACAGGGGGCTCTGGGAGATGTAGTTCCTTGGTTAGCTACCTGCCTATAGAGCCGGAGCAGGGAAAGAACTACAGTTCCCAGCATTCCCTTGGCTACTACAAACGGGAAAGGAAGAAAAGGGAACTCATGCAGCAGCATGCTGTGAGTGCAGTGAATTGTAGGGATACCGTATTTTACCATTCAAAAAACAGGACACTCCAGGAAAGGGAAGCCCCACCCTGCCACCATCCACTCCCTCCGACTGCCCCCCACAGAAACCCCAACCCATCCAACTCCGCCATCCCCTGATCACCCCCTCCTGGGACCCGTGCCCCTAACTGTCTCCCAGGACCCCACCCCCTATCTAAGCACAGCTGCTTCTTGTTCCCTGATTGCCCCCTCCTGGGACCCCTGCCCCTAACTGCCCCCCAGGACCCCACCCCCTATCTAAGCCTCTCTTCTCCTTGTCCCCTGACTGCCCCCTCCTGAGAACCCCTCCAAGCTTCCCCAGACCCCACCCCTACCTGTCGCTGACAAAGCTCCTGGACTCCATGCTATCCACTGCTGGGCCTGTCCCTCACAACTGCCTCCTCGAACCTCGCCCATCAACTCCCCCCCAGCTCCCTGTCTCTTTGATTGCCCTCCTGTAACCCTCCTACCACTTCTCCAACCTCTCAGGTCCCTTACCGTGCACTCAGACCAGCGTGTCTGGCTCTGCGCAGCTCCAGATCGCTGTTGCATACATGGATGCCTTGCTTCCCATGGAGATAGACAGCCCCCCACACACACACACACACACAGCGAGCACTGCTTCCAGATTTGAAACACTTCAAAATTCAAGAGTGCTCAGCTCATTTGCAGCTTTAGTTCATTTCTCCCAAATCAAATATACTGATCCTTGCTGTAGAAGAAGTAGGATAAAATTGAGCAAGAAATGCTTCCCAGTGTTATTAGAACTGGAATGCTATTTCAACAGCCATTGCCATTTTTGTTTGTTTGTTTGTTTTAAAAGGAAGACAATGATATTGCATTGGAAGAAAGAGTGGAACAAAAGAATAATAAAGGCACCTCAGCTTTCCTCTTATGGAGACAGTCTTATAATTGCATCCAGATATCCTCCAATCACACAAGCTGAAAATTGTTCCACTTTACTCAGCTCTGTAACCATTAGGAACCAATCCTGTCTGTGTTTTGTGCACATCCAAAATTCTGCTGAATGACCTGCCCTGGGCGAGTTACCAGTGATCCAGGGCTGCGGGGGAAGGAGGGTGCAGTGGGGGCAAGGGGGGAGAGCTCAAGGCTGGGGCGGCAGGAGGTGTGTGTGTGGGACACTGGTGAGGGGAAAAGAGGGAGCCCAGGGCTAGGGCGGCAGCGGGGTGGGCTGAGGGCACTGGTGGAGGGGAAAGGGGGAAGCCCAGCACTGGGGCGGCAGGGGGGGTGGGTGGGAGAGCCCAGGGCTGTGGCAGCAAGGAGGCGCGGGGGGGATCCCAGGGCTGGGACGAGGGGCAGCCAACATTTTCTTGCTTGGGGTGGCAAAAAACCTAGAGCCAGCCCTGGTTGTATGGGGGGAGTGTGTGTTATATCACAGTATAAAATGTTGTAATCTATCACAGAAAAACCAGAATAAGTAGCCACACAACAGCTTCTGATTGATGCTGATACTTTCAAACCTTTCAGGATTTTTATATGTCACTCTCCCAGTCAGGATCCTATTTTCAATAACTAGCTATGTTTCTGGGGGTGTTTGTATATGTGTGTGGGGGGGCTCTGTCATATCCCTGTATAAAATGATTAAATTTGTCACAGAAAAACTAGAATAACTAGCAACACAGTTTCTGATTTGCGCTTGCACTTTTAAGCCTTTCAGAAATGTTATATGTCACTTTTCCAGTCACTGACAAAAGGATCCTATTTTCACTTGGCCCTGGTGGAAGCATCTGTAGCCCAGAGAGTTTTGTTTTCTTTTTCTTTTTGACCTTGCTTTGCCCCAGGTGGGGAAGGTTTTGATTCATCTGGGGGCTAAGCCACACACCCAACAGGGGAAACCGAGGTACAGACAAAGTCTGATGATAAGGTAAGTTGCACCCTCACAACACAGATATAACCATGATTTCCCCCCTAGTAAAATTGTAATTTCAAATCACTCCAATCAAAAATGGCTGAACAATGGAACTCAGTTTGTGGCCTGGTCCTCTGTGCAGTCTCCATCCAAAATGTCCCACTGTGGAAAATTGGAAATGAACAAAATGATGAACATGTGAGAACTACAGAGCCAGCAGGTGCAGTGCAGCATTATTGGAGTGTGTGACAGGATATCTGGGTACAAAGCCTTCACATATAAGGAGTCGCGTTGAGCATTAAGTTGCTTCTGGGTGGTATGGAGGTGCATTTGAGGTGTGATGGCTGCCATGCCTTAAGGGCCAGCACTCTGAGGTTTGAACCAGGGTTTTATGCTACTTTCAGTCCTTAAGGTAGCTCAGTACATACTCAGAACCTTCACATTTCTCTTTTTAGAATTCCAGAGCAGTTACAAACCTTGATGACTTCAATGCTGGCATTGCCCAGAATTTCTTTTTACTGGTTTAAAACTGAAGGTTCCTGGAGTAAAGTTAACTTGGTCTCATTGCTTATCTGTTGCCAATTCTTCTTGTTCCCCGGTGGATCTCTGGAGAGTTAGAAGTAAAGAGAGGGGAAATCCATGTTCAGAAGTCAGGCATATTTACCTGGTAAGCCAGGTGGGCAGCCAGTTCCCTTCTTACGTATATCTGACTATCTTCATTAAAAGTCTGTAGAAGAATATTGCAAGAGAGAAAAGAATCCCCTGCTCTGGAGTTTACCAGGAATATTTGAACTCACCATTCAGTGATTGGGAAATTCCTGCTCTGCTTTTGATTTGAAATGCAATGCCACATTTTCCTTATCTTAATGGCTAGAAACATAGAGTATGAGAGTTTCTTCTCTTTTTGCAGTTCTGAGAGTGACTGATGGCAGCAGAGATTGTCCATGCAGGATCACTGGGAATCTGGCAGACAACGCCTTGCTTCTAAAATCCCTGGATGCTTTTCATCTGGGCTGTCAAAAATCTCCTGAGCTGGAAGAAAACTATAAGGAACCCCTTGTGTCACCAATAAGAGCCTGTCATTCTCTTTTTAATACAAGTGACTGGCTGCGGTGGTGTATTGCAAAATGCGTGGGAGTGATTTGATTGGCACACGGGGGCTGTTTCGCTATTTCTTTTCCATCAAAATCTCTTTCATTTTTTCTTTTAAATATAAATAAAATAAAATAAAATAAAAGTCATATCATATGTTAAATCTGTGCTGGCATATTCATGACAGAGGACTTACATGTATGTTTCAGTGAGCTCACTGGTATGAATCTTTAAAGGGTCCTTACATCTTTAACAAAGCCGTTTGGCTGATGATGTTGCCAGAGGAGTTATGTTCAGTCATAGCTTTTATCCACGGTGTGTAAGGCCCACATCAGTGCTCCATGGAATGTTGATCCTCTCTCTGCTTCCCTCACGTCCCAGATCTCCTCACCACGAGGTCTCTTCTCTTGTACCTGAGCTTCCAGACATGGCCATGTGCAGTATGCTGCCTTGCAGGAATCAGGATGGCAGCACAAATCCCAAAGACCCAGGCTTAGAAACCTGACTAAGTTTGCAAGTGTGGGTTTAACTGAGGCAGCCACCTGAGATCCTCCCATGGAGATGGAGAAACAATGGAACTCACAGCTGCTTTGCCATTTCTCTGCAGCAGCAAAATATTGTTACCTCCAGCTTTTCTCCGCAAACCAAATCCTTTTCTCAGCACCATATGCCCTAGCCCTGCCCCCAGCTCTCCCTCACAGCCCTTACTGTGACATCTGCAGGGACCAGTCCTGCAGGGACTTTTCTTTACCTGGAAAAGGCATTGTGTTAGAAAAAGTGTTAATATATGAACAAGGAAGGCAGTGCATCCTAGTGACTAGAGCACTGGACTAGAATATAGGAGACCAGGAGTCTATGCCTGTCTCTGACCTGTTGCCTGCCTCCCAAATTAGTTTGACCACTTAGGGTAAGTTCCGGGGTAAAGATTGACATGTAACCCGAAGTAGGAGGTGTTACGAGACCCCCTCTAAGAACTCCTCCCACCACTCTTTGCCAGTCAGAGTAGGGTTCAGGTGTATAGCCCTACCCCAAGAGTAGGTTTGACCAGTCAGTTCTGGGATGGGTTGACTCATATGGAAGAGAGTCATGTGGTGCTTCTAAGAACTCCTCCTGCCACCATCTACTAATTGGAGTGGGTTTTGAACCTGTAGGCCCTTGTGGAAGGGAAATATATACCAACCAGAATAGTTTTAGGGCAAAATGAAATTCAAGAAAGACAAATGTAAGGTGCTACACTTAGGGACGAAAAGCCAAATGCAGAAGGGCGGATAACTGACTTGGCATCAGCACTGCCAAGAAGGATCTGGGAGATGTTGTGGAGCACAACTTCCTCATGAGTCAGCAATGTAATGCCCATTGCAAAAAAATGAAAATACAGTTTTCAGTTGCATTAACAGAGGCATAGCATGCAAGTCAGGGGAAGTGATAGTACTGATCTACTCAGTGCTGGTTAGGCCTCAGCTGGAGTACTGTGCCCATTTTTGTCACCACTGTATAGAAGGAATATAGAGAAACTGGAAAGGATCCAGAGGTGAGTAACAATGAGGACCAAAGAGATGGAATGCAAGCCATATGAGCTAAGGCTGAAGCAATTGGGTATGCTTAGTTTGGGAAAGAGAAGATTGGTCGGGGGGGGATAGCTCTCTTCAAATACTTGTAAGGCTGCCATGAAAAAGACAGAGATAAATTGTTCTCTCTTGCTACAGAGGGCAGGGCAAGAGTCAATGGGTTCAAACTGCAGCACAGAAAATTTAGATTAAATCTCATGAAAAACTTCTTAACTGTAAGAACAGTAGGAAAATGGAACAAACAACCTTAAGAAGTCATGGAATCTCCTTCACTGGAAGTTTTCAAAAGGAGGCTGGAGCCATCTGTCTTGGATGGTTTAGATACAACAAATCCTGCATCTTGGCCGGGGTATAGACTAGATGACCGTTACAGTCCCTTCTAATCCTTTGGTTCTATGATTCTATGGGTCTAGGCCAGTCTGCAGCATCATCCCCCATTATTTCATGGAAGAAGCTGTCTTGTTTCAAGAGCTTGATTTTAAGAAGTCATCGAAACATTGAGAGGAAATACAGCCTCTTTTACTACCCTCGCAAGAACTAAGGGATTTGTTTTAGCTTTCATGTGTTCCTGTAATAATGTCCCCTCCAAAATACAGTCAAAACAAGAGAGACCCTTAGACCAGAGTGTAAACAAGCTCAAAATTAGAGAGAAAGAGACCGCGGAGATGGAAAATTCTCCAGCGTCAACAACTGGCAGATGATGGAACCCCAGTAAATATATTTTGATTTTTTTGCTGTTGTTTAAATAATTTTGGTTTTAATCAAATACATTGGTGTGGGTGGGTTTTGTGAGAAAGGGAACTTGCAGGGGAATTTTTTGTGAATTTTGTAAAATGTTTATTTGATGCTAAATTGGAACATCTTTGTTTTCCTAATCAGGCCAATGCAACTCTCTTGTTATGAGAGAACTTGACTTGATGTAACTGCAGCCATGTTTTTTTGGGCTGGTCAGCCACCATTCCCTGGAAGCAAGAACACCACATCATCAGAAATAATTTGGCCTTTATGAAAGCAGAGCAAAGAAAACAGCTACACAGCTGCAGCTTTGCTAAGCGTAAAGAAAGTGACAGATTCATGAGATAGGGAGGGAGTGTGGAGAACTGATGCTGGATCTAGGTGCCTTGATTATGAGTTTCTTGCTGTTGCTATGACTAGAAGTTGCTTTGCTGAAAATTAAAATAATAAGTTATTTGCTGAAGTTATGGAAATTGGGTATGTGCTGTGTGTTTTCTTTGTTTGAATAATCTATAAAAAAAGATAAGTAAGAACATGCAATGTGGAGCAGTTCGGAGAGGATTTCTAAGAGTCAAGACACTGACATCTTTATTCCCAGCACCTGGAAAGATGGCTGAGCATCAGAAATCTGCTGTTGAACACTCTAAACAATCTTAGATTTTCCATAGCTATATCTACGGTTCTCTAGTCCATGGTTTCTCAAACTTCACTGCACTGCAACTCCCTTCTGACACAAAAATACTACATGATCTCAGGAGAGGGGACCAAAGTCTGAGCTGAAGCCTGAGCCACAGTCAGATTCGAGGGTTGGGGGTGTTTTTAACTAATTTGTTGCAGACGCATGTAAGTGCTTGAGACTAAGTAAAGTTTAGCTTTAAGTGAAAGCACTCTTGTATTGTCCTGTTTGTGTCAGCCATCTATCGGTCGGCCAGCTGTATCTCCCCTGATTTATTTCTTGACACCACCTCGCACAGAATACAAGTTACCAAGAGCTTTGGGTTGAAAGAACCCCAAGTAACACCACCTCCTTTTTTGCCTCCTAGAAAGTGAAAATTGAGTTAAATACCCAAATGGCTCAGGGTGTAATGTTGTTCATGTTTTTTAAAATATTTTTGTCAAATGATAATGTTTTGCTTTAAATAAAACATTTCTATAGGTTTTTTTTAAATGCTATCTATGTGTAGTTTCTCTGATTTGCCAATGTAAAAAATAACCACAAAACCCTATCTGACATCAATTGTCTTTAAACTCGCACCTGGGGGTACTTTATTGAGAAACATAGCTATGAAAGTATCAGAGGGGTAGCCGTGTTAGTCTGGATATGTAAAAATCAACAGAGTCCTGTGGCATCTTATCGACTAACAGATGTATTGGAGCATGAGCTTTCATGGGTGAATACCCACTTGTCACAGGACTTTTGTTGCTTTTTATAGCTATGAAAGTCATTGCAAGATATACACATCTGGGCTTGTTGAAACATATTTTGAGTGACCTTGGACGGAATCAGAGATTTTGTGTTTTTATTTTTTTACAATATGCATCACTATCCAGTCATTTTGAAGCACTAATTTATTAGAATACAGTTTTAAAATCTCAAGAAAAGATAAACTCTTGCTATGGTGATGTAAGAAAAATATGCAGGGATAGCCACAGGCAACAGAGCAGTGGGGTCTTCTAATTGTCTAATGTGAAACACAGTATTGGTGACTTTTTTCTCAAAATCTTTCATAATGCTTCTAGGAAAGAACACATGGTCCAGCTGCACCAAGCAGAAGGCAAGCCAATATTCACCCTGTTGGTTGTGTAGTTGTGTGTTGACCACCAAACCTTGGGTCTCTGAGATAGCCTGCCACCCTGAAGCCAGTCACAAGGGAAGACACATAAGAAATGAATAAATTATCTTTCATATTAGGGTCTGCTGTAGTTTCCACTAAAGGCATCACAAAATCAAGGACAAGTACTTTGGGCGGCTGCCTCAAGAAAAGGTTCTCCTGGTTACTGACCCTGCTGCCTGTGGAGATGCTAAACAGTTTCATCTCCACACAGTCCACGGGATATTTAGCATTAGCAGTAAGCAGGGCTTCTGGTTGCCCCAGACGGATACCTAGGTCCAACTGTACTTTTTTCACAAAAAGAGATGCTGATATAACCTGTTTTTTTAAAGCCTTGGGTTGCATTGCCCATTAAGCAGAAGGTGTCTTTACTGTGTGTCAGTTTAATTTTCACATCCAAACCATTTCAGCAGAAGTTTTCCTAGAACAAACAGGTCGCAATGTAGATGACCCAGCAACTCTGTCTTCCTACTCTGGGTCATCAGGTTTGCCCACCACACAAACACTTGATTCTCACCATCGAGCTCTATTGCTTTATGTTGTCCAGAAGAGTTTTTATAACACAGACCAGATGAAAATTGAGTAGTAAGGATGTCTGTTGCCAAGAGGTGTGGCCTGTTTCAGAGATTGACAGCGAGGGAGGGCTTCACACCCCCTGGTGAGTGGAACCAGGAAGTCCATGCCCAACATGCTAGAAGCAGAGGGGCGGGACAGGAACAGGAACAGGAAATATAAAAGGCAGGCCCTGTAGCTCAGTTGTGCTGAGGCCGCTGGGAGAGACAGATGCATCTAGCCCGCTGATAGAGCCAGAGCCCACAGGAGACTTCCACCGTCCTGAGGATGCATTCGAGCTGCCAGAACTGCCATACATGCCCAATGCTGAGGAACTTCTGGGATTAACACTGGCAGTATACCCCAGGGAGACAGAGGATGATCATCATACATGATGGTGATAAACTTGTTTCTTCCTCAGATGGGGATGCAGAGTAAAAGGGATACCGAAAAGTCCCCCACAAACTGGTGTTCTACAATATCCGTGTACAGATACAAGGAGTTAAAACCCCCTGTAATGTCTGCTGAGAAGGGGATTTTTTTGACACTTCATTTGGGGCCCAAATCAAAAACACTAGCTAGCTTTCCACCAGTAGAAAATGCCTGAGCAACATCAAAGGATTTAATTCTAATTTGTCTTCCCATAGGATCATAGGTCATGACCACCTCAGGTATTTCTGGAAAAGTATCTCTGGTACTGTTCATATGATCTAGTAATTCCTACCTCCCAGGTCTCCAGAAGATCCAAGGGCTTGACTAGCTACATTACAAAGTTTGAGCTGGTGTTTTGGGGGAAAACCCCAGATTTGGCATTGCTGGGTAAAGTGATATAAAAACCACCATCGCTCATTTTTTTCTCTTTGCAGGAATAATTGTTTACTTCCTTGTCTAAATGTCAGTGAGTTGAATAGCTTCTTCCCAGATGTTAAACTTATCCAGTGACTCCAACCATTTCACCAGTAGCTGCTTTTTTTCTCCATTTTCTTTTCTCAGCTAAAACTTTTTTTCAATCCAGTAAATCCTGTCCTCTTTGGGGTTACAATTCTATAATTCTTCAGGGTAAAAATATCCAGAGACCGTCTCACTCAGCTATCTTTTAATCACTGTACAGGTCTCTGTGTCTTGGTTAATGTATCATCCACTGTGAATATCTCATCAATAAACATTTGTTCATAACTTTTTCCCAAAGCCCTTTTGGTCTTAAATAGTCTCATGTGGTCACCTTTTTCAAAAGGGCAACAGCCTGTTTTATTTTGAAACTGTCTCCACAAATCATTTTCCATGCCGTCAGAGAATCTGAGGGGTTAACTCTTTATAAACTCAGCTGATGTAATGAAAGGTCTTGTGGGATGTAAACTATCCCCTGCTTTGACTTCATTCTTGGTAACAAACTGGTAGTCATGTTGCTTAAACAATTTGTTTAAATCTTTTCCCCAATCGGTTTGTAAGTTTTGAGGCACACAACCTTCGCTGAAAATAGCTCTGAAGGCCTTGGACACATTAGTACCCTCTTATCTTTAGGACTTAAGGCTCAGGCATTTTTAAATAGAATGTCTATTGCTGTTAAGATATAATTAAAAGCATTGTTGTGTTTGGAAAATTGCAACATATTCACTAAATCTGCCTGCCATTGTCCATCCATATCTGCTTCTTTTAGAATGTATTCATGTTGGTTTGTGCAAAGTGTAAGTATCCTGGTGTGAAACCCAAGGTGTTACCTGTCTTCTATTCAAAGAATTATGTATCAGAGGTGTAGCCTTGTTAGTCTGGATCTGTAAAAGCAGCAAAGAGTCCTGTGGCACCTTATAGACTAATAGACATAGTGAAGCATGAGCTTTCATGGGTGAATACCCACTTCATCGGATGCATGTAGTCACCCACGAAAGCTCATGCTCCAATTTGTCTGTTAGTCTATAATGTGCTCCAGGACTCTTTGCTGCTTTCAAAGAATTATATTGATCGTCCACTTGAAAAAGAGGGTTCACTTCTCTAAACTTCCCCTGGGGATATAGTATATTTTCTGTAACAGGGTCACCTCTATAGACATGGCTGTTAGTTGCAATGCCTTTTACTAACATGAGTATAGAGGGGACACATTCACAATGACAAATTTATACAAAAACAAGTGTATTACTTGCATAGTTTAACAGACTCTTTTATGGTTGCTGAGGAAAATGGAGGCCAAGAGTCCAGCTGTTATGGGGTCCAAGCTAGTTCATTCTTCCATGTTGTTCTTATCTGGGATCTCCTCTTGAGATCTGTGCCTCAGAGTGAGAAAAAAACAGCTGATACAGGATTGGTTTACCCCCACGGGAATATCAATATGTAGCTTCTCAAAGGACTCTAGAAAGGCATTGGTGATCTGTTCAGAATTTTTAAGGAAAGAAGCAGCTGTAAGTCCTCTGTTTTTAGATGTATGCATTCCCAAGTAGATTTCTACTCCATCCTTGACCCCAGTTTTCATCATCTAGTTATCTGAGTAACATCTTCTCCATTCACCTTGTCCATTGATGACTCAGAAGAGGATTGGCCACTTCCCTCCATGGGAGCAAATGACAAATGGCCATTACTCTGATCAGAGTGCCTTAAGAGTTGTAGGGTCAGATTCCAGTGCATCTATCAATGGCTTGGTCCAAAGGCCCCCTCCTCGGAACTGGGACTGATAGAGTGCTTTCTCTGCAGGTGATCGAGAAGCCTTGGATCTCAAATGAATTCCAAAGTCCTCATGGGGGTAGTGAAGGAGCCATGTTTCCTCTCAGCATTTCCACAATTTCTGAAAATCATGTTCGGCAGTGCTGTAGACCATCAAGCTCCAGAGATTCATCATGCTATACCTGCTCTGATTGGTACACATTTTCCTTCCAGGATGTGAAACCCATACCAGTTGGGAGAGGCTGATGTTACAGTGAAATGGGAGTTCTTAGCAGGATTATGTGCCACCTCCTATTTCTGAACACATGTAATACCCTCAGAGAGTGGAGCTTATGGTGGCAGTTTGGTGGGGTATCATGACTGTGGGGTCAACATTTAATTTACAGTAGACTTCCAGACTACTGCCCTTCCAGCTCGACTGTGAACTATTAATGATCACTGACTTCCTGAGGAAACTACGATCCTTTAATGATCTTCCAGAAAACACCATCCTGGCCACTATGGATGTAGAAGCCCTCTACACCAACATTCCACATAAAGATGGACTACAAGCCATCAGGAATAGCATCCCCGATACCATCATGGCAAACCAGGTGGCTGAAATTTGTGACTTTGTCCTCACCCACAACTATTTCAGATTTGGGGATAATTTATACCTTCAAATCAGTGGGACTGCTATGGGTACCTGCATGGCCCCTCAATATGCCAGCATTTTTATGTCTGACTTAGAACAACACTTCCTCAGCTCTCGTCGTCTTACATCCCTACTCTACTTGTGCTATATTGATGACATCTTCATCATCTGGACACATGGGAAGGAGGCCCTTGAGGAATTCCACCAAGATTTCAATGATTTCCACCCTACCATCAACCTCAGCCTGGACCAGTCCACAGAAGAGGTCCACTTCCTAGACACTACAGTGCTAATAAGCGATGGTCACATAAATACTACCCTATACTGGAAACCTACTGATTGCTATACTTACATATATGCCTCCAGTTTTCATCCAGATCACATCACATGATCCACTGTCTACAGCCATGCTCTAACAGGGCCACTCAGAGGGGGGGGGGGGGCAAGTGGGGCAATTTGCCCCAGGTCCCGGGCCCATTAGAGGCCCCACGAGAGTTTTTCAGGGTCCCTGGAGCAGGGTCCTTCACTCGCTCCAGGGGCCCCAGAAAAATCTTGCGGGGCCCGGGCCCCCAGAGCTTCTTCCGCTCCCAGTCTTCGGTGCGGCGGGTCCCCCTGCCACTGAATTACCATCAAAGTGGGACCTGCCACCGAAGTACAGCCAAGTCTTTGGTGGTAATTCGGCAGCAGAGGGTCCTTCAGCTCCAGAACCCCCCGCCACTGAAGTGCCTCAAAGACCTACGGCAGGGACCCCCCGCCGTAGACCTGGCTGCACTTCGGCGGCTATTCAGCAGAGGGGGGCCCCACCATGGGTCTTCGGGGCACTTCAGGGGCGGGTCCTGGAGCAGAAGGACCCCCACCACTGAATTACGCCGAAGCAGGAGCCCCCCCTCAGCCCAGGACCCCAGCCCCCCGGAATCCTCTGGGCGGCCCTGTACTCTAAGATACAACCGCATTTGCTCCGATCCCTCAGTCAGAGACAAACACCTAAAGAATCTCTATCAAGTGTTCTTAAAACTGCAATACCTACCTGGTGAAGTGAAGAAACAGCTTGACAGAGCCAGAAGGATACCAAGAAGTCACCTACTACAAGACAGGCCCAACAAAGAAAGTAATAGAACACTACTAGCCATCACCTACAGCCCTCAACTAAAACCTCTCCAGAGCATCATCAAGGATCTACAACCTATCCTGAAGGATAACCCCTCACTCTCACAGACCTTGGCAGACAGATCAGTCCTCATTTACAGACAGCCCCCCAACCTGAAACAAATACTCACCAGCAACTGCACACTACACAACAAAAACACCAGCGCAAGGACAAAACCCTGCTGCAAACCCTGGTGCCAACTCTGTCCACATATCTATTCAAGTGACACCATCAGAGGACCTGATCACATCAGTCACACCATCCGGGGCTCGTTCACTTGTACTTTTACCAATGTGATATATGGCATCATGTGTCAGCAATGCCCCCCTGCCATGTACATTGGCCAAACTGGACAGTCTCTACACAAAAGAATAAATGGACATAAATCTGACATCAGGAATCATAACATTCAAAAATCATTAGGAGAACACTTCAGTCTCTCTGGTCACTCAATAACAGACCTCAAAATGTCAATTCTTCCTCAAAAAAACTTCAAAAACAGACTCCAACATGAAGCGGAAGAACTGGAATTAATTTTCAAACTAGATACCATCAGATTAGGCCTGAATAAAGACTGAGAGTGATTGGATCATTACAAAATCTAAACTTAATTTCCCCAGTGCTAATTTCTCCCTACTGTTACTCACATCTTCTTGTCAAGTGTCTGTAATGTGCCACTCTCTTACTACTTCAAAAGTTATTTCTCCTCCCTTGGTATCCTGCTATTAATTGATTTATCTCGTTAGACTGACCTAACACTTGGTAAAGCAACCCACATCCTTTCATGTATTTATACCTGCTCCTGTACCTTTTACTTCATACCTCTGATGAAGTGAGTTCTTGCCCACAAAAGCTTATGCCCAAATATATTTGTTAGTCTCTAAGATGCCACAAGGACTCCTAGTTTTTTATCTCTGAACATGGTTTACCAACCAGTTGTGCACCCACCTTATAGTAGGTGCTCACAAATTGATCATTTGATTATTTGCTCCATTATCTTTCCAGGTACTGAAGTGACGCTAACTGGTCTATAATTCCCTGGGTTGCCCTTATTTCCCTTTTTGTTGATAAGTACAATATTTGCCCTATTCCAATCCACTGGGATCTCTCCCATCCTCCATGAGTTCTCAAAGATAATTGCTGTTGCTAAATTGTATACTCAGTTGCTTACCATCCTTTGGTCTGTTACAAAATATACTCAAGATGCCAAATAACCAGTTAGTCAGATGTATTAATATAGTACAGGAAAAAGATTCTATCTGATACCAATCTTTGATTAGCTGTCCAGTGTAGCAATGTTATATCCACCTTATGCAGAAGGTGTTTTCCCCAAAGTTACACCTCTAAAGCCATACCCAACTTTTTTTTACCAGTAAAAGGTACTGTATACATCATTTGAAACTAGATTCAACCAATTAGCTGTTATCTTGTTTTCCTGGTACCGTGGTGTATTCCTTATCTTTGTTCTGAACCCATCAGGCATTCCAGATCATGATACACCCTTATGTTTATTTTGGGTACATCAACTCCAGGTACTGGTCTGTGAAGGTTACTCCCCTAGTTTGTACTAAGATATAGGAAAATGTGTCTTGATTTGGACAAGTTTCCTATCTGCTTATGCCAACTGTTTACTTCAGCAAATGCAAGGAGTTATATGATACTTAGCATAAATAAACAGGATTATGGTATAGGCCAGTTTAGCCTATATCAGTTTAGAATATATGTGCGTATTGTTGTTGCTTAATGCACATTAATATATATATATATATATATAGTAAAAATTGCTAATGGCTCAGAGATTTCTTCAGCCAGTTCCTTAAGTATTCTAAAGTATATTTCATCAGGCCCTGCGGAACTGAAATCTAACTTGTCTAAATAATTCTCAATTCATTCTTTCCCTATTTTAGCCTCAGATCCTATCCCATTTATACTGATATTCACTATGTTAATGGTCCGATAAATCCTAATCTTTTTGGTGAAAACTGAAACAAAAAGGGCATTTAACACTTTGGCTATTATGGTGTTTTCTTCTCTTTCCCTCCTCGCTGAGTAATGGGCCTTCCATGTTCTTGATTTTTCTCTTGCTTCTACTGTATTTGTAAAATGTTTCCTTGTTATCTTTCATGTTCTTAGCTGTAGTAGGAAAGGAGGTTGAGACATCAGTCCTTATATCAGAGGTCCAGTGTGAGGCCTGAGGCCTGTACTAAAGTAGTGATCAAGCCTTGCTAATATAAAGCAAAGTTAGTAAGAGATAGGCTGTGAGCAGAAGTCAGTCTCCGCTTGAGTCCAGGCTCACCAAACATGTCAAGAACAGGGATGACTGAGTGCCTGTGCTATTAATGGGTCTCTAGTTATTGGGCAGTTCAATCAGAGCCTGATGTATGGGCTATCTGACCACAGCTGGTGCAGCACGCAGAGAAAACACATATGCAGACAACTTCTTGTGACACTAGTTTATTCTTGTTTTGTACCTTAGACTTTCTAATTTTGTCCCTTCATGCTTGTGTTTATATATATAAATTCTTCCTTTGTAATTTGACCTAGTTTCCACTTTTTGTGTGACTCTTTTTTGAATTTCAAGTCATTAAAGTTTTTCTGGTTAAGCCATGGTGGTCTCTTACCATGCTTCCTATCTTTCCTATAAACGGGGATAATTTGCTCTTGCCACCTTAATAATATCTAACCAATGGTAGTCAGAAAACAACCTCTGCCATTGGATCACACACACAGAATTTAGAAGTGAGGGCTGTAAATTGAACATTTCATCACAGATTTAACTAAGTAGAGGGTGCCTCTTTCTATGATTGTCTTCCTTGCACTGCTATGGAAGTCCACTAGGCTGCACTGTTCTGGTTCCTACTCCAAGGCTGATATTCCATGAGGAGGAGCAGCTGTCTTCAGCTACCTTGGTCTACTGGTTAGCACACAGCACTTACAGCTCGGGGGTAACTAAAGGGCACATTAGAAAAGTAGATAAATTCCACCTTCCCAACACCTCCCCTAAAGAGGAGACTGTGATCTCTGCCTTTCCCAGATCTACAGAACTTCTCAACCCCTACATCTAACTGGACACACTTATCATTATGAGGAAATGGGGCTGGTGTGGGGGAGGGGTTGGGCAGTGGGAAGTGGTTGAGTCCTGTCTTAATGGGCAGGGAGGGATTGATAATTGTGGAGATGGGAGTTAGGGGCTTGGCTGTCCATGTGAGGATGACTTAGGTACGTTCTAAGGCCGTGGGGTGGGGGATTAGCTGGAAATCAAATAATTGAGGTCTTATCTTCACTGCTTAACAAGCTGCCTTGTTTACCCTGATGTAACTGATGCACCTGAGCTGTCCCAAGATCAAACACAGTGAAGACAAGGTACTTTAGTTCTACAGGTAAAGTTGGCAAAGTCAGCCCTATACCCCCATGTGTTGTTGACCTGGATGAATTTACCTCACAGTAGAATTAACAAGCCTTGTTTTGAATGTGTTTTTACCTTGAAATAGCTCATGCCTGTTAGTCATCTCAAGGTGAGAAAAAACGCTTTTAGCAGTGAAGGTTATCCCTTACTTTCATCTCATGTGTCTCACACTGATTTGACGATTATGGAGCATCATTAGTTAATCCTAGCCCCTGCCAAACCCAGTGGCTACTGTTACCTAATAAATGCATTGTTCTTTTGTGAGTTTGTTTTGTGAGCCTGTCCCAAGGTCCTCCCAACATGCAGCTTCTTCTGCTCAGTGACTGATTTCTATGCACCAACAGAAACTTTTTCACAGGTGGGGAACAGGGGCCCAGAGAGATGAAGTGACTTGCCCAAGGTCACACAAAGAATGGGTGGCAGAGCTCAGAACTTAGCCGTGACTTTCTCACTTCCAGTCTAGTCAGTAAACCATCAGACCATCCTTCTGGGATGTGTTTTACACTCTGGCATTATAGTTCATTAAATCCAGCTTCTACCCTACCAAATCAAAGAGTAAACGAAGAAAGTCTGTGGAGAGGTTAATGGAGCCATGGGCAGGTTATAAAGAATTATATACCTGTGGCTGGGCAGCACGTGATAAATATAATGTGTCTGAATTTCTCCAGAGAATTTAGTACAATCAAAGTGACATTGTTCATTGACTTCAATGGGCTTTGAACCAGGCTGTAGGGTCCAGGCATCACAGACATCTCTCTACATAGGACTTTAAAAGAAGAGTTATTAAGGAGATTATCTGAGATGTGACTTTAGCAGTTGCCAGACATCGGGGGCTCTCAGTGGCCAGATATTAAGTCCTACTCGCTGTTTCACTCAGCCAGATATTTTCATTTCAGGGACTGACACTTTAACCCAGAGGTGGGCAAACTATGGCCGGGGGCCACATCTGGCCCACGGGACCGTTCTGCCCAGCCCTTGAGTTCCTGGGTGGGGAAGCAAGCCCTCAGCCCCTCTCTTGCTGTCCCCCCTCACTTCCAGCCTCAGCTCACCATGCTGCTAGTGCTCTGGGCGGCAGGGCTGGAAGCTCCTCCTGGGCAGCACAGTGGACTCCAGCCGGCCGGCAGGGCTGCCATCTTGCTGCTCTGAGCGGCATGGTAAGGGGGCGGAGAGTGGCAAGGGGAGAGTTGAATAAGGCGCAGGGAAGTGCGGGAGGCAATAGGAGACAGGGAGTGGTTGGATAGGCGTGGGAGTCCCAGGGGGCCTGTCAGCAGGGTGGGGATTTGGATAGGGGTCAGGGCAGACAAGGGACACGGAGGGGGTGGAAAGGGGGTGGGGTTCTCGTGGAGCAGTTAGGGGCAGGGGGTCCCAGGAGTGGACAGTCAGGGGACAAGGAGCAGGGAGGGTTGGATGAGTTGGGAGGATTGAGGGAGGCATTCAGGGGACAGGAAGTGGGAGGGGGCGAATAGGGGGCAGGGGCCAGGTTGTTTAGGGAGTGTGACAAAGTTCCTCCTCTACCTTGGTGGGTCCTGTGCTTATTGGAAGATTTGTTCACCTCAGTGATCTCCCACACAGTCTGGGTCAACTCCTCTTGTGTCTGATCAGGAGTTGGGAGGTTTGGGGGGAACCCGGGCCCACCCTCTACTCCTAGTTCCAGCCCAAGGCCCTGTGGATTGCAGCTGTCTATAGTGCCTCCTGTAACAGCTGCATGACAGCTACAGCTCCCTGGGCTACTTCCCCTTGGCCTCCTCCAAACACCTTCTTTATCCTCACCACAGGATCTTTTCCTGGTGTCTGATAACGCTTGTACACCTTAGTCCTCCAGCAGCACAGCCTCTCACTCTCAGCTCCTTGTGCCTCTTGCTCCCAGCTCCTCACACGCACTTCCTCTCCTCTGGCTCCCCCTCGCCTGACTAGAGTGAGCTCCTTTTTAACCCAGGTGCCCTGATTAGCCTGCCTTGATTAGCTGCAGGTGTTCTGATTACTCTAGTGCAGTCCTTGCTCTGGTCACTCAGAGAACAGAAAACTATTCATCCGGTGACCAGTATATTTGCCCTCTACCAGACTCCTGTACCCCACTGGTTTGAGTCGGTCACATGAGGCACAGCCTTCCCTACCTGGCCCTCCATACAGTTTCAGAACCCCGATGTGGCCTTCAGGCCAAAAAGTTTGCCCACTCCTGCTTTAACCAAAACAGCCTGTTTTATACAGATTCTGAAGGTTGGTTTCCACTTGGTAAAACTGCTGTGGGCCAATCGGAAAGTGACCCATGATTCTAGGGAAGATTTGACATGTCCAGCCAGAATTTGGACTTTGGCATTCTTGCAAATTTGTCTGTGGAAAATTCCATGGTCTTTGTAAAAAACATCTTGTGCCATCCCAGATGGTGTAAGATACGTTAGGCCACAGTGGTTTGGGCAAAACCTCTTGGGACATATAATGAACATTTGTTGGTTTAGCGCCTGTCAGCAACTTACTTCTGCAGGCCACTTCCCATTGCCTCCTTGTGTTGTGTTCCTTGGCCAACTTGATATGAGTCTGTGTCCTTCCCCATGTGGCTGTTTCTTTGTCAGCACTTTGCTCTGTTGCATAAAGGTCAGTTTTGAAGTCAGGAGAGTTTACTTATGTAAAGTCTTTTAGAATTCCAGAATCATAAAAATGCAGGGCTGACAAGGCCCTCAACGGGTGATCCAATCCAACTCCCTGTGCTGGGGCTGGTCCAAGTAAACTTGGACCATGCCTGACAGGTGTTCACCCCATCTGTCCTTAAAAACCTCTAATGATGGGGATTTCACAACCTCCCTTGGAAGCCAGTTCCAGAGTTTAATTACCGTTTTAATTAGAAAGCTTTCCTTATATTTATCCTAAATCCCCCTTGCTGAAAATTGTGTCCATTACTTCTTGTTCTGCCTTTATCACACACCTTTACATATTTGAAGACTGTTGTCAGGTCCCCCCTCAGTCTTCTTTTCAAAAGACAAAATGTGCCCAGTTATCTTCACCTTTCCTTATAGAATAGGGCATGTGCCTTGATGCTCCTGTTTGGCCCTTCTCCCTCTCTTCTCAGAGACACTTCAGGCTGGTGCAACACCTGTGCTCTTTATTTGTGATCAAGGCCCCACCACCAGTTTCCAACTATATACAGGCATTTTACAACAGCTTGACCTACCTGAGACCTGGCCAGCAACAGACTAGGAGGCTCCCGGCTCCCACCTCCCTCTGAGTCTGAGCCTAATTTCCCCCCCGCCCCAGTCTCTGCCCGCTTCTCTTGCTCTCACTTCCTCCCAGCCTTATAAGTCCTGATAACGAGCTGGCAGGTGTGATCTGTTACCAGGTAAGCATCAGGTTATCTACCCAGCCCCAATCCAATCTCCCTGATTGGGACTGGAGTGGCAGGAGCTAATTAGCAGCACCCTGCCACACACCTCCCCCCTTAAACCACCTTCTCCCCCTACCCAGAAGGCTGCTCTGGGGAGGCCCGCTGATGCCTGCTGGGTGGTCCCCATGATCCTCTGTGCGGGGTTGGTCCATCCCCTTGCCATAAAAGTTGCACTGGGTCAGGGGAAAACTGCCCTATAGTTCTACTGCTACCCACAGGTCTTCACACCAGCAGGGCCACCCAGAGGATTCAGGGGGCCTGGGGTCTTTGGCAGCGGGGGCTCCCCACCTCCAAAGTGCCGGCACTTCAGCGGCGGGTCCCGGGGCGGAAGGACGCCCCACTGCCAAATTGCCGCCGAAGACCTGCCCCAGGACCTGCCTCCGAAGTGCCAGAAGGACCTCCTGCCATGGGTTTTCAGGGCACTTTGGAGGCAGGTCCCGGAGCAGAAGGACCCCCCACTGCTGAATTGTCGACGATGACCCAGAATGGAAGAAGCTCCGGGGGCCAAGGCCCTGCGAGAGTGTTCCAGGGCCCCCAGAGTGAGTGCAGGACCCAGCTCCAAGCCCCAAAAAACTCTTGTGGGGGCCCCTGCAGGGCCCAGGGCCTGGGGCAAATTGTCCCTTTTACTCCCCCCCTCTGGGCAGCCCTGCACACCAGTCACAGCATCGCAGTTGCCCTCCTAACTGCTCCCCCATTTTTGTCAGCAGGGCCGCCAGGTGGGCCTGTACCTCTCCCCAGCCACCCGAGCCCACAGGTGCAGATACCCAGCCTGGGGGGTCTGACTGTGCCTGCCTGGAAGCTCCACCTTCAGGCATGCCTTGGGGCCCTCCCCTCTCTCGTCCTCAGGCCCCTTCCTCTGGGGTTCTATAATGGGACACTCCTTTGGTCCCTCATCTTCTACTTCTCTCCCATCTTCACTCTAGCTCTGTTGTCTAGGGTCCTTCTCCTCTGTCTTCTGGGGACCTGGGTCCTCACCCTCCTTGGGGAGGCCTGGCATAGGGATCTCCCCTCCTGTTCTCGGGTCTCTCCTCCCTTCTTGCCAGGGGTCTCCTCCCATGGCTTCCTTTCCCCTTTGGGAAGGGACTATAATCAGTCCTCAGTACCATGGGGTACAGCAACCCCTCTACCACCCCCACTTGTTACCAGGCAAACCAGCCCCTGACCTCTAGTGGCACCTGGAACATGAGGCAGGGCCTCAAATCCCCTTGGATGCACTCGAGTACCTTTCTCGCCCTGGGGATAAACCATTGGGGCTTCACTAGCTCTCGCTGAATGAGGGAGCAAGTCGAGGCCATGTCCACTAAGCCCCTGTGGGGCTTCCTTCCCTCCCACGTGGGGATGGTGGCCAGTACTCGTCCCTGCTTCCTCTCTCCCCCATCTGCCCAACTGCAAAACTCAGCTAGCCCACACTTCATCTCTGGGCAATCTCTGCATTTGTGTCCTGGCCACCCACATCGCCAGCTGATGAACCCCAGGCAACTAGGGGCTCCCTTGTTCTCCTCCTTTTTTTTCTCCAGGATTCTCCTGGGTTGTGGAGAGTTCTCAGTGTTTCTTCTCCCAGTCCAGGTCCCGGACTGTCTGACCCTCCTTTTGAGGAACATCTGCCTCTGCATATTCCTCAATCAATTTGACAGAAAAATCCCCCCTACACACGCATACTTCAAAGCCCCAGCTCTCCAATATATCCCCAACCAAGGATTCAGCTCAGCTTGGCACCCCCCAAATACCCAGCACTCACATCCTCACTCCATCCAAACTACTCGCTGCCTCAGACAATGGCTCCCTACTAGACCCCACAGAAGGGCCCTGGTCATTGCCCATGTCTGGAAGTGAGGCCTGCAGCATTCTCAACCCCCTGACTTGCGGGTAGCTCCATCAACCATAGACATGTTCAGATCCCGGCTTTGTCACGGCAAAGACTGTCAAAGTCATTTTAGAGGGACCTGTTGTGTCCTTACTCCCTACAAAACACTAAGGTTATGGAAAAACTACACAGTCCCTGTTGGATTCCACAGAACTGTGTTTATTACTGGGCACAAAAAGATTAGGCCTGGATTTCCCATGGAGACTTCTCCTCCAACCATTTTGATGGCTATATCAATAGGAGACCTAGAGGACAACTAGAGGGAACCCAATGGTTTAAAAGGATAATACCTAATTCCTATACACCACATGATGCCCTCACCCACACACATATATTTCTGGCTCACAGTATCCTCAATATTATGAAGGTTATTCTGTGATTTTTCAAGGATTTGAAACATCTCTGTAATGGGATGAATGCATAAAAATAGGAAAAAGAAAAGCAGACATTAAGAATATTAATCAATACTGTATAAAAAGTGACACAATCTGCAGAAACACACAAAGTTTGATACCAAGTTACTTCCGAAGGGGAATTGTTTCCTGAATTCCTTTCTGAGCCAAGGGGCCTCCTCCAAAGTCCATTGCAGACTGTGAGTCTCTTTCCATTAGGGTGACCAGATGTCCCAATTTCATACAGACAGTCTGGATTTTTAGGACTTTTTCTTCTATAGGCTCCTATTACCCCCCACCCACTGCCCTGATTTTTCACACTTGCTGTCTGGTCACCCTACATTCCATTCACTTCAGTCAATTTTGTACAAGGCTCGAGATGTTTCATTGATGTAGATGTTCAGGTTGTATTCCTGGCCCCATGAAAGTCAATGAAAAAACTCCCATTGACTTCCACGGAGCCAGTATTTCAACCAAGATTGTAATTTCCTCCAGGCAACCATTTGTCAGCTGTAATGATGCCACAGAAAATATGGAATGTATTTTTAATAATGTCATATTTATCCAGGGATGGGCAAGAATCTTTAACAAAACTTAGGGCCAAGCCCTTAAATCATGTCTAATAGCAGATGCTGCATCTGTGACTCACAGAGGAGTCAGATTGAGTAACAGCAACAGTCTCTAGGGGAGCTAACCACAAACTCACTCAATTGTGAAGCAACTTCACCTTTTTCAGTTTCTTCTATATTATTTGATTTATATCTAGGAGTTAATATCAGAGCAAGAAGATCAAGCTGGAACTTGATGGGGCAGCATAATGTACATTTTATAAACCATATAGAAAATAAAAACAATCTATTTGGAGGTTTCTGTAACAGAGCCCTGCAGTTTGAGGAAGTTTCATTGTCAAGATGATCTCACTAGAAAGAGTACTGAAGGCATTTTGGAGAAAGTTGTGTATTTTAAAAGACCTGTCTGAGAAGCTGGCTGGACGATTATTGCTGATTGTTAATAAATCTTGAACACTGGGGAAATTGCAGAAGACTGGTAGACAGCCAGTGTTTAAAATAAGTGAACAGGGAGCCCTGGGTTATTATAGGCTTCTCAGTCTGACATCAGTCTCAGGAAAGATAATGGAGCAGTTGATACAGCCAGGATTAATACAGAATTAAAGGTGGGTAATAGAAGTAATGCCAGTCAACATTAGTTTATGGAAAAGACATTCTGTCGAACAAAATTTTTATATGCCAAGTTACTTCTGAAGGGGCACCATCTGGTACTATCATAGCAGTTTGGTTCATGAAGATAATTTTGTTGACACTTAGTCTTCTGTGAGGCATTTAACTTGGTACCACGTGACATTTTGATTTTAAAACATGAACTATATAAAATTAACATGGCACACATTATATGGATTAAAAGCTGGCTAACTGATAGGTCTCAAAATATAATTGTAAACAAGGCATCATCAGTGAGGGAGAATATTTCTAGTGGGGTCTGGTAGGGATTAGTGAGTTTTAAAGAGAGAACAGATAGATAGATAGATGGATTATAACAAGGAATTTGTAATAAGGAAGCTGATGCACTCAGTTGAAATGTTGTGAAACCAATGAAAAGTGAAAATCTGTGAAGTGAATGCCACTAAAATATTACAAGGCTTATATGGCCATTTTGCCTGATGATCCATTTGACTGGCATTTCTGAAGAGATCTCATAACATAGGTAGCCATTCTTCTAACTATCAGATGAAGTGTAGAGAATAACCAGGTAAGGGTACAGAGAGGAGAGCTGTTTTGTTTTACTGTGCCATTACTTGTTATCAGTATTATCAGTGGGAAACCCAGGCAACCTGAGTTAAATGACTTTATTCTGCAGCATGATAAGTGGTGAAACAACTACGGAATCATGAAGGAATGTGGAAACACTCCACATAAAGAATCTCTCCTGATTTCAAAATGAACGTTTCTGAAGACAACTCAAAGTGCTGACAGAGAAATTGCGACTTGGGGAAAGATGCAAAATCATGACAAGTTGGACCAGATGCCCACCACAGAGAGGACAATGTGAAGAGGCTTGCAGCAGTATGTTGAAGATCAGATTTAAACCAACAGATGGTCCATGTGTGTCCTAAGACACAAATTGCTGTAGCCTAACATGGATTTCATAGGGCTATGAGGACGGTAATAGAATGAACTGTAGAATTTTTGCTGATATTTATAGTATGTGTGTGTTACAATCTGTTACTTATAAGTATTGTTATTTTTACAGAACCATCCAAATTCTGGGCACATTTCAGGAGCATACAACTGATAAGTCCTAACTTTGAGTAAGTTGCACCTGATAAAATCTACTGTACGGTCCATTGCCTATGAAATAAGTGGTGAGACTCCCAATGACTTTATTAGGGTTTGGATGAGGTCTCTATTGCAGAACGGAATTCCAGGAAACAGGTCAACCTGGCAGAGGCTTGGCAGCAAGGTGTATGTCTGTTCTGAATAAATTTTTTCAATATCCTATGTGAATTTAGGGTGTTTTCCTATTTTTTTGCATCCAAACCCAGAGGGGGGAAGCTCACTGTGAATGTGAGAGTGGAGGGATGGGAGAGGAGCAAGGGGAGGTACTGAGACTCAGCAGGGAGTCGGGGGGGAGTCTAGCCAGCTCCAGGGTGCTCCCAACAGGTCCAGCCTGATCCCTGACCTCGTCCCACACATTGCCGCATCACCCTCACCTCCTCCGGATTCCATTAGCACCTCTGTAGCCCCCCCCCGCCCCACATATGCACACATTTAAGAGGTGAGAGAGTTCCCCCTATAT
The DNA here is from genome assembly GCF_003597395.2 of Chelonoidis abingdonii. Classification (NCBI taxonomy): domain Eukaryota; kingdom Metazoa; phylum Chordata; order Testudines; family Testudinidae; genus Chelonoidis; species Chelonoidis abingdonii. The sequence goes on along the minus strand of NC_133771.1, from coordinate 11,138,834 downwards.
TTCCACTGCAGGGGGTGCTACCCCCCCGACAACCTTCCCTCCTCAGTACTGCCACCCCCGTCCAAACCCATAACAATGTGGTTTCACATTCTATAAGGGAGAGATTACGGTTTAAAAGGAATATATGTCTCTCTCCTTTCTATAGCTGATGTTAATAACCTTGGAGGCACAATCCTGTGAAATGGGAAAAATGAAACTTTTGTTTCATCCAGAAGTACTATCAGATTCATTTGAGCATTATGACTCTTATTTATCTCTATGACGTTGTCCAACCCTTCACATACACACAATCATTTTGACAATGATGGTCAAAATCTTTGCAAAAGGTGTTTCTGCTCTCAGGTTCCCAGTTTTAGTCAGGGAATAGTGATCGGCAGGGGGGACAGGCCACAGGTAAAGCAGGTGTAAAGTGTTCTTGCTGCAATTTAAGCCCATTGCTTCTTGTCTTATCCTGAGAAGTTAAGGAGAACAATTTTTCTCCCTCTTCCTTGTAACAGCCTTTTATGGACTTGAAACCTGTTATGTCCCCTCTCAGTCTTCTCCTCTCCAGACTAAACGGACCCATTTTTTCCAATGTTACCTCATAGGTCATGTTTTCTAGACCTTTGATCAATTTTGTTGCTTTCCTTCAATTTGTTCACTTCTTTCCTGAAATGTCCACATCTTACCCAGAACTGAACACAATACTGCAGTTGAGGCCTAACCATCGGGGAGTAGAGCAGAAGAATTACTTCTTGTGTCTTGCTTAGAACAGTCCTGCTAATACAGCCCAGAATGATCTGCTTTTTTCTCAACAATGTTGGACTCTTGACTCATATTTAGCTTATGATCCACTGTGATTCCCAGATCCCTTTCGGCAGTACTCCTTCCTAGGCAGTCATTTCCTATTTAAATGTGTGCAACCGATTGTTCCTTCCTAAGTGGAGTACTTTGCCTTCATCCCTATTAAATTTCATCCAATTTTCTTCAGACCATTTCTCCAGTTTGTCCAGATCAATTTGAATTTTAGTCTTCTCCTCCAAAGCACTTGCAACTCCTCCCAGTTTGGTATCGTCCGCAAACTTGATAAGTGTACTCTGTATGTTATTATCTAAATCATTGATGATGATATTGAATAGAACTGGACCCAGAACTGATCCCTATGGGACTGCACATGAGATGCCATTCCAGCTTGACTGTGAACCACTGATAACAACTCTCTGGGAATGGTTTTCCAACCAGTTATGCACTCACCTTATAGTAGCTGTTCGAGGGCTTTCCCTTTATCCCCTTCCCTGGTTCTTGTCACACAGACAGAAAGCAGAAGACCAGAAGTTCGAAGTGCAGACAATGTGATATTTATTGGGGAAAGTTCCAAGGAAGCATATTTATAGCTCTACCTGCTTACAGTCTGTTACCCAGTGTTCCATTCCCAGCTCTGATGCTGCAGAGCCTTTACCTTGTGTCTGATTCACCTCCCACCAATTCCTGGTGAGCCCAAATCCAAAAAACCCTTGGATCTTAAAGCAAGGAAAACTCAATCAGGTTCTTTAAAAGAAGACTTTTAATTAAAGGGAAAAGGTGAAAGGAATACCTCTGTGAGATTAGCATACAAGGTTGTCATAAGTAGATAGGTAAGGGTTAATTTTATTTTACCTGTAAAGGGTGAACAAAGGGGGAACCAAACACCTGACTAGA
>NC_133771.1:11131834-11135363 GCF_003597395.2 Chelonoidis abingdonii | reverse complement strand
TGATTCTCCCTCTTATGCAAAACGAAGTCACAAAAGAAAATAAACATAATCGAATACATTCCTTCTCTAAACACTTACTACTTTTAAAATTAGATGGCTAATTCCTGGATCCTTCACTCCGGCACAAACTTTTCTGAACAGACAAAAGACTGATTTCCCTCCTCTCTCTTTGAAAACATCTTGTCCCCCCATTGGTTCCTCTGGTCAGGTGTCAGCTAGGCTAGGTGAACTTCTTAACCCTTTACAGCTAAAAGAGGAATTAACCCTTAACTGTCTGTTTATGACATAGGTGTTTGTAAATTGATTGCTTAATTATTATTTGCTCCATTATCTTTCTGGGTACTGAAGTTAAGCTGACTGGTCTGTAATTCCCTGGGTTGTCCTTATTTCCCTTTTTATAGATTAGCACTATATTTGCCATTCTCTAATCCTCTGGAATCTCTCCCATCTTCCATGACTTTTTGAAAGTAATTGCTAATAGCTCAGATATCTCCTCAGTCAGCTCTTTGACTATTCTAGGCTGTATTTCTTCAGGCCCTGGTGACTTGAAGGCATCTAATTTGTCTTAAAAACAAACAAACAAAAAACAAAACAAAAAAACAGGAGTCCTTGTGGCACCTTAGAGACTAAAATTTATTTGGGCATAAGTTTTTATGGGCTAAAACCTACTTCATCAGATGCATGTAGTGAAAAAAATACTGTAAGAAGGTATAAATATACAGCACTTGAAAAGGTGGGAGTTGCCTTACCAAGTGGGGGGTCAGTGTTAAGGAGGCCAATTCAATTAGGGTGGATATGGCCCATTCCCAACACTTGACAAGAATATCAACAAAGGGAAAATTACTTTTTGTAATACCCCTTCTTGTCAACTGTTACAAAAAGTAATTTTCCCTTTGTTGATATTCTTGTCAACTGTTGAGAATGGGCCACATCTACCGTCTTTTGCTTATTGCTTATTGGGACTGGTCCAATAAAACAAGTGTGTCTATGCAATTACAGTACTCTCCTGAGATCTTTTCCCCAGGTTCATCACACCATCTTTATGGTAGGTTCACCTCATAAACTGAGCTGTCTCTGTGCAATTGTCAACAAGTAACTGATCAGGCCTTTTGGCTGTTTAGACTTTATTACATTTCAATTGGATTCATTTTAGAGATTTGCACTTCTCATCTGAAGAAGTGACGTTTTTTTACTCACGAAAGCTTATGCACAAATAAATCTGTTAGTCTTGGTGCCACCAGACTCCTTGTTGTTTTTGTGGATACAGACTAACACGGCTACCCCCTGATACATATCAACTGAATGTATCACTTTCTATAATATAAAACAAGGGCCTGGCCTTTTCCCCTTTATGAATTATCAGTTGGACATAAATATATATTACATTATCACAATTTTACTTAAAATAGATATCATTGTAAGAGGTGTTTGCAATACTCTTTGAGGTAATAAAACTTCCTCAAACTGCATATCCCTGTTACAGAATCTTCATTAGGGCTTTCAAATTTCTATATCATTCCTTAAACTTTTATTGACAATCTTAAATTATTTCTCTCATTTCCCATTAAAATATGTGTACATTATGCTGTAATTTCAAATAAGACTACTTGATCTACTGTATCTATATAATGGATTTCTTGAAATGAAGTATATAACTTGGAAGGAAAAAAGATAAAGGAGGAAGCTATTTCCCAGTTTAACAAGACTGCTTGCCAGTTTAACAAGTTTAGCTAGCAACTGTTCCTCTTTCTTAATTTAACCCTACCATGAAAATCAGAAGCAACTTCTGTACTTTGACATGTTCTAAATGTCTAGGCCTAAATCATGCCAAAGATTCTGGCTTATTTATGGATGTGTATCACATTATTATTAGTAATAAATTCTGTATTTTCTCATTAATATTCACATCTCACAAGTACCTGTCTTATGTAAGTAACACTCTGAACATAACCTGGTAAATATCTATTACATGGTTCAAAACCTNATCTCTCATTTCCCATTAAAATATGTGTACATTATGCTGTAATTTCAAATAAGACTACTTGATCTACTGTATCTATATAATGGATTTCTTGAAATGAAGTATATAACTTGGAAGGAAAAAAGATAAAGGAGGAAGCTATTTCCCAGTTTAACAAGACTGCTTGCCAGTTTAACAAGTTTAGCTAGCAACTGTTCCTCTTTCTTAATTTAACCCTACCATGAAAATCAGAAGCAACTTCTGTACTTTGACATGTTCTAAATGTCTAGGCCTAAATCATGCCAAAGATTCTGGCTTATTTATGGATGTGTATCACATTATTATTAGTAATAAATTCTGTATTTTCTCATTAATATTCACATCTCACAAGTACCTGTCTTATGTAAGTAACACTCTGAACATAACCTGGTAAATATCTATTACATGGTTCAAAACCTTTTCAAGTCAATGGACAATGTTCCTTTGACAGGAATAAATTTTCCAGAGAAATTCAAACACATCATATTTATTATGTGTTGCTCAGCCACTACGTACATAATTCTATTAGTAGTAGTAATTAATAATAATAACAACATAAAAAATAAAGAAAGTCAAGTGTGCCTGCCAAGTCTCGTTCTCACCAAACCCATGGGGGGAAAGACTTCAGGAGAAGACTGTATTCCAATAGACACAGCTATTTTACCTGGGTAATCAGCAGACAGCCCTGCTTTGCCAAAGCGATCAATTTTGGCCATGTAACCCTTCTGTCAAGCAATGTAAGCAGGAACCAAGGCTGGGATCAATATCTAGGGGTTCCTCTTAACAATACAAAACAGAACCGCCTTGAGATCCCACCGACTAATCCAAGAAAAATGACCACCACCCAACATGCCTCTGAGACTACTTCCCCACTCACAAGCACTAAGTGTCTATAACAAAATAAACTTTTACTAAAGAAGAAAACACAACATTAATTTAGGAAGACACTGCAACAAGGATTTGGAATTACACAACCAATAAGTAAAACACTCACCCTACAGTATTTGAGCAGCGTCCCTTTTCTCAATTTCTCACCTTGCTGTGTGAAAGCCCAAGGAACGAATATCTCTTTAACATGCCATTCCCGTTCTCCATCCACTGCCCCCCACTCACAGTTTGCTGTCTGAGATGAGCAATGTCCCCAGAGTCCAGCTACCTCCCCTGACAAGAGAGGGTGGTAGAGTCATGCCTCCATCTCTGCTCATGTGTGTCTCTACAGTCACCATCACTGTCACTTCTCTCTACAACATTATATTCTGAGGTTCCACCACTTAGCTCAAGTCTCTGTGCTTTCACTGGCTAGCAGAGAACCTCTCTGCAACTGTCTTTTCTGCATTACTTGTGGTCAAAATGCTGTTTCTTTATCACTTCTAACATCCACTCCCTTAAATGAGCTTATCACTAAATGCACATCTAAGAATCACCAAGAAAGAACTAGGACACTCTAAAACAGACTACTCACTTCTATCTCTAAACACCTGGGGAGGGGGTGAGGAAATCACAGTTTCTAGAACACCTTAAACTAACACG
>NC_133771.1:11127776-11129282 GCF_003597395.2 Chelonoidis abingdonii | reverse complement strand
CATCAGAAAATTAACCGTGATTCTAGTGAAGATTTGAAAGGTCCAACCTCAATTTGAACGTTGGAATTGTTGCAACTTTGTCTCTGGGAAATTCCATCATCTTTGTGCCAAACGTCTTGAGCCATCCCAGTTTGCATAGCACACGTTAGGCCACAGTGGTTTGTGCAAATGTCTTGGGACATATAACGAACATTGATTGGTTTAGCTCCAGGCAGCAACTTACTTCGGCAGGCCACTTCTCCTTCATCTCCCCATCTTGTGTTCCTTGGTCAACATGATATGACTCTGTGTTCTCCCCACCTGTTTTTAAAAATCTGTTATGACGGGGATTCCACAACCACCCTTGGAAGCCTATTCCAGAGTTTAATTTAGTTAGAGAGTTTTCCTAATATCTAACCTATACCCCCCTTGCTGAAAATTAAGCCCATTACTTCTTGTCCTACCTTCAGTGGAGCTAGAAAACAGTTGATCACCATCCTCTTTATAACAGCCCTTTACGTATTTGAAGACTGTGATTAGTCCCCATCCCGACCCTCATCCCCCACAAGTACCTACCACATGCCCAGGTATCTTCATCTTTCCTCCCAGATCAGGTTTTCTAAATGGTTGATCCTTTTTTGATGCTCTTCTGTGGACTTTATCTTTGGTTTGGCTACATCTTTCCTTAAGTGTGGCATCCAGAATTGGACACAGCACTCCAGATGTGGCCTCGCTAGTGCTGGGCAGAGCAGAGCAATTACCTCCCATGTCTTATGTATGACACTTGTGTTAATACACCACAGAGTTATATTCACCTTTTTTACAACTGCATCTCATTGTTGACTCATATTCAATTTGTAATCTACCATAGCCCCTAGATCCTTTTCAGCAGTACAACCACCTGGCCAGTTATTCCCCATTTTACAGTTGTGCCTTTAATTTTGCCTTCTTTAGTGAAGTACTTTGCACTAGTCTTTATTGATTTCCATTACATTTTATTCAGAGCAATTCTTCATTTTAGAAAGCTTCTTTTATATTCTAATCCCATTCTTCAAAGTGCTTGTAACTCCTCTCCCCACAACTTGGTATTGTGCAAATTATATAAACACAGAAACATTTTACTGTTAGAATTAATCTGCTCTAACTACCTTAAAGTAAAGCAATGTAACCCTACAGTGGGGCTACAGTTCTACTGCGGAAAAGATGCTTATTAGAGATGGTCAGAAAATTTCTGATGAAACTTGGTTGGAAACCCCATTACTGGGGATGGAAAGAACCTTCTGATCTGCAGAAATCCAAACAGGAGACTTTGATCACCCAGAAACAGACTGATTTCCTGACTTATAATAAAATCTAGTTGTGAAAACACAAAACTAACAAGTGCACATTTGTCATGGTGGAAGGGGTAGGGACCTGTTATTGCCCTCTAATTGAAAATCCATTTCTTTAAAAGAAAGGAGATTAAAAATTAAAACATTAATCTCTCTTGAATGATAAATCCACACAGGAGTGATTGGGCCACCATGG
>NC_133771.1:11053845-11116878 GCF_003597395.2 Chelonoidis abingdonii | reverse complement strand
AAAAAGAGAGAGATGGGGCCAGACCTAGCATAGCAAGGCGGATCCAGAGGATATAGATCTATTCAGCTACCGTAATCCATTTAGCTAACACTTTAAAATTAAATGCAATTAAGCCCAGACCTCTTAAAGCGGTGTGACATGAGCGAGCCCTAAAAGGGCTACCGATTCAGGCGCCCTGTGCCACTGGATGCAGCTGCGTGCATCCACCGACTGTTCTCACGCCCTCTGGCCGGCCCACGAAAACACAGCAGAAGATTGTTTAGCTTATGATAGGAAAAAGTACAGACAATCCTGGGTAGCAGGGCTCTAAAATGATAGGAGTACAAAACAGCTCCTCATACTTGTGAGCGAAAATGTACTAAAGGACGATATAGGGCTGGATACTTTCCACGCCTCTGATGTGGCTGTTATAACCCTCATTTCCTCCCTGTGCCTTGTGAGTTTGTATCTCACTTCCACACAGCCAGATTATCAATAAGCGCTCTTGGTGATTTGTCATAGGGGGCACTCAAATTTCGTTAATCTGTGGGGAATAGAATGTGGTTTGGGTGACCCACACTCTGATGGAATCACCAGCGTTGAATTGTGGTACCACTGAAATGACAGGGTGTTCTGCTAAAGAAAAGGCTTGACATATCTGTTCAACTTCTAAGAATACTAGAAACTAAATGTGGTAGCTTAGTGATCCAAATATGCAGCCCTGTTTTTATGAGGCCCCTAAATCGTGAAAAGTTTGTTTTCAGACGTGGCACAACTGGCCTACTTGCGACTTTGCTTACAAATTAGGCAAACTCTATCAAGGCCTCATACAGGAAGATACTGAACAGAACAAGATCGCACATAATCTGGGGAACAAGGCCGGGGCACTGGCCCAATGACTGGTTCGCTCTGCAGGATGTCTTGCTGAAGTTTTCCTCTAACTAATTCAGTTGGGAGTGACTTTACATGCTAGGGGCTGTGCATGAGCAGGACCATTTTTTTAGAACAAGCTTTTACGTCCTTTGGAAGTTTCTAGTGGTAAAGGGTGCAATACTGAAACAGTAAGTTACAATAAAAGGATCTCTCTAGGACTCTACCTGTGAAACCTCAGTGGATTGAGGTTACTAAGGGCTTCCTAAATGACTAATGTAAACATAATTCAGCTTTTACAATGTCCTTTTCAAAAGGGGAACAGTAATATAATTGAAATGTGAAAATGATAATAAAATTTTTGAATAATGTTAAAAAAAAATGAGCAGGACCAGAAGTAGTTGCTTTCAGAGCGGAGCAGTGTAGGAGGCATAACAGGTTGAAAAACTGAGGGGATACAACTGTTCATTGGTCCAGATTTCTACCCTGGGGAATGTCACAGTGGATACTTTAAGGAAAGCACAGCTAAAATCTAGTTTCAAATAGTCTAATATTAATATCCTAAAGGACATTTGGGCCACACTCTCATAAGGACCAACCTGTCTGGAATGTCTAAGCTTGGCAATTGGTGATTGAGTAATTATTCGCAAGTGCTGACTCTTCACAAGAATGTCTGTGCAGAGTCTCACTGACAATCAGACGTTCTGACTGGAGGGACTTGCTTAAACCCTTCTCATTCTAAAAGTACCAGTCACTCAACCCAGTGATGAGCTGGTTTAACCCTGCTCAGCCAATCAGCATTTAGATACTGCCTAGTACATCAGTGTTTGGAATCAGAAAGAGTCAAAACCACAGCAGCAAAACCATTGCCCCAGCCTTAGAAGTTGGTGATGCAGGCAGCTACCTGCTTTCCATCCTGTACAGCTGTGGGGCTGTGAAGGACTCCCATGCTTAGTGCTACAGTTCTGAAACACGCAGCCACCAAGTTAGGGCTGGTCTAGACTACGGGGGAAAATCGATCTTAGATACGCAACTTCAGCTACGTGAATAACATAGCTGAAGTTGAATATCTAAGATCGGATTACTCACCCATCCTCACCACGCGGGATCGATGTCCGCGGCTCCCCCTGTTGATTCTGCAACTCCGTTGGGGTTGGTGGAGTTCCAGAATCGATATAAGCATGCTCGGGGATCGATAAATCACGTCTAGATGAGACGCGATATATTGATCCCCGAGCAATCGATTGTAACCTTTCGATACGGCGGGTAGTGTAGACGTAGCCTTAGTCTCTCTGCTGAATTAATTCGCCCTGCTCATTTCTTAGGGGCAGTCTTTGAATGGGCACAGAACTACAGACATTTATGTATTATCACAGATCTAGTGAAAGGGGGCACGGGAAGATAACTGGGTTGACGTGGTCTTGTCTCAGTGAACTGAAAATTCAGCTAATGGGAAATGCCCGTCATGCTGCAATCACAGCCCTTGTTTACACTTATGTGTGAATGAAAATCAAGACTCTTTTTCTCCATGCAGGATTCACCCAGTTCATCAATAACCCTGCAGCTTGTAGACGTGCTTGGGGCTTCTGCCTCCGTACATGTTACCCCTATTCCACTTCGATTGGAACCTGCAGTGCTGCACGGAGTTGCTGTAGAAGAAAGGTAAGTTCAGGATGCCACAATGGAGACATCACTGTGCAAACAGAATATTTGTGTCTCTGAATTTCTATAGCTGCTGTTTAATGACCTTGAAGGCTCAGAGCACACTGCGCAACCCTGGGACATGGGACAAAGGAAACTTCAGTGCTGCCCTGATTCTGGGCTATCTGGAGTTTTCATGTTAGAGTTACACTAATCTTATAGCTGCTTTACCAAGGCTGCCTAAGGTCTTTCCAAAACCCAGAGCAGCCCAGAGTCTCCGTAGTGCTCTGTGCTACCGAGCTTGCCACTCTGAGACCCAGTAACACCCAGCACCACCCCAGGACAGTACTTGCAAGGAAAGCAGCATAGGGGTAATTATGAGAGCCATGTATTGCTGACGTATTGCAGTCACTCTCCCCAATCCGTTTTAAAGCCCCTCTGGCTTGCCCACATGGCATCACACAGACAGTATCTGTGGCCAGTCTGTGGCGTACGTCTACATTGTTGTTTCATCTAATAATATGGAAAACAACAGGAAAGGACTAAAGTATATTTCCCTGGAGACAGTATGGGGGATGCATCTAGTGGCCTAGCCAGGTTCTAACATCAGGGGGAGCGCACACATAAAAAGAGGTGCCATTCCAACCCTTTCCCCAAATCCCCAGCCCTGCCTCCTTCCAGGGTGTGCCCCTACCCCTCTCTCCCTTCCTCCCAGGCTTTCACGCAGCAAGCCTGGGAAGGAGGAGGGAGCAGCAGCACGCTCAGGGGTGGAGGAGACAGTCATAGGTTTTGCTGGTGGGTGCCCTACCTGGCCCTCCCCCTTTCTTGAGGCCACACCTCCACTCTGCCTCTCTCTGCTTCCCCACTCCTCGGGGCTCAGTTTAGCACCTGACTCCACCCACTAACTCAAAGTGACACAGGAGGTTCCCCTCCTCAGGGTAGGAAAGGTTGCCTACTGGTTAAAGCACAGGCCTGGGGCTCAGGTATTCTGAGGGAAAATGAGCTGGGCCCAGTGGTGGGACGGAGAGCTGTCAGTGGGTGCTCTGCACCCACCAAATTTTCTTTATGGGTGCTCCAGCCATGGAGCACCCTGGGAGTCGGCGCCTAAGACGTCACTTTTTGAGAATGTTAATAGGAAGAACTTCTGTAAGAAAATGAGAATCTGCCTCCTTTATTGGAGAGTTAGGTGCAAAGGGAAGATCCATATGCAGAAGTCCGGCATATTTACTGCAGAAGCCAGGTGAGCAGCGAGTACACATGTTTAGATATAATAAATAAATAGAGTCTGCTCTACATCCTTAGCTAATAGTCATTTGGCTTTTATCTTATGCGGTAAAGGCTCATGATTAAGCTGCAGAGGCCCCAGGTTCAGTCCCACCCATTGTCAACTGGGGTCAATCTGCACACATTAAATGACGGGGAAATTCCTGCTCTACCTTGAATTTGAAATGTAACGTTATATTGTCCTTGTTCTAATGGCTGTAAACATAGAATGTGAGAGTTTCTTCCCTTTTTGCAGTACAGAGGGTGAGTGATGGCAGAAGATCCTGTCAATGCAGGATAGCTGTGAATCTGGCAGAAAACGCCTTGGATGCTTTTCATCTGGGCTGCAAAATATCTCATAAGCTGAAAAAAATCCACAAGGGAGCCCCTTTGTACCTCCTGGTAGCTTATTCTTTTCCCGCTAATAAAAGTAGCTGGTTGTGGTGGTGTATTGCAAACATGCCTGTGAGCGTTTTAATTTGCACACAGGCACCGTTTTGCTATTACTTTTCCACAGAAATCCTTTTCTTCTGTTATTTTAATTAAATATAAATAAAATAAATAGTCACTGCCATATGTTAAGTGCACCCAGGAGTGTTCCTAGACCAGGGAACATACATATTTATATGTTTCAGGGAGGTCACAGGGATAAATCTTTACCTTTTCCTTGGTCGTTTTACAAAGCCGTTTGGTTTGTGGTGTTGTCAGAGGAGTTTGGTTCAGTCTCACCTTGGCTGCACAGTGTGTAACGCCCACATCAGTGCTCCACAGCCTGTCGACCCTTCCTCTGCTCCTCTCGCTCCCTTCTCTTGTGCCTGAGCATCCAGACCTTGCCCTGTGCAGCAGGCTCCCATGCAGGAGCCAGACCAGCAGCACAAATCCCAAAAACGCAGGCTTAGAAACCAGACTAAATTTGCATGTGAGGGTTTAACTGAGAGAGCCACATGGGGTCCTGCCATGGAGCAGGAGAAACAATGTGTCCCTGCCAGCAGGTATATGGGATCTTGGGGAGCAATTACCACACAGGTGGGGTGCAAAATAAACTTTATGTCCCTGCCAGCAGGTATATGGGATCTTGGGGAGCAATTACCACACAGGTGGGGTGCAAAATAAACTTTATTAAGAAAATGCCAAAACAGGGAAAATTCAATAGTGAGGGGTATGGGGTTTGTTAAGGTAGACAACTGGGAAGGGGTTTCTTTTAGCAAATAGTATAGGGGGTTTCAATAGTGGGGTAATACAGTGGGGTACAAGTACAGTTGGTAACCAATTAACACGAAGCATAAATGTAAAGGTAGCTACAATTTCTATATAAAAGGTGGTGTCACAGCAGGCATATAGCCACTACAGTTATGGGAAATATGTGGTAAGTTAACAACTAGGTAAAAAATGTGTCACAGTGGTATAAAGTAAAATGTGAGGTGTGTTAGAGAGAAAAGGGTAAACCAATGGGGTTTTTATGCTAGACTTAGTAAACAAATTGAGGTTGGGGGAAATAGAGAGTTGGAGGAAGGGATTAAAAAGGAGGAGAGAGAGAGAGCTCAGGATGACAGAGAGCAGGCAGGCTGCAGGTTTAAACAGCAGAGAGCAGAGGGAGATTTAAACTTCAGGCTGCAAGTTTAAACAGCAGAAGAAGAGAGGTATGGGGTTGACTGGAGAGGCTCGGTGGGCGCAGGAAGACAGACTTAACCACAACTATACAGAACACAGCAAAATCTTATCTATGACCTAACTAACCAAGATACACAAATTAGCAAATAAAGAACACAATGAACATCCTTAAACCTAACTTACAGAACACAAATACACAATTCTCTAAACTAACTTAACCACAGCTATGCTGGGTGCTGGTTAAAGTCTGGGTGCTGGGGAAGAGAGAGAGCAGCTAGAAATAAAATAAAAGTATAGAAGAATGTCAGAATTTCACAGTAGGGATTCTTTACCAGGCCACAAAGGAAGCAGCAGAGGTAAAAGCAGCAAATCATCAGAAGGCTGGGTATAGTCTCAATAATCAGGAGATCCTCAGGCAGCAATTCGTTCTTCATGGGGGGGGGGTTTCAAAAACGGGGGTACGCTCAAAAATAAAACGAGAGCGGGAAAGGACCCCCCAGAACCCCTGGCTGATCAGACCAGGCAGCAGATGCATGGAACCTTTCTGAGGTCTGTATCAGAAAATGTCTGGTTTAAGGGCAAATTAGCAAGTTTCCCACCAGTACTTTTGATTTTTGGGGGGCCTTCAAAAGGGAAAAAAGGCTAAGGGGGACAGAGAAAAGAAGAAAAAAAAAGGCAGGTGAGCACAGAGACATGTCACGGCAGAGTCCTGTGCAATAGGTAACTCAGAAGCAGGAGGCGTGAGGCCTATGACTCATGCCAGGACCTTCAAAACACAATAGGCCTTCAACCTGAATTGTCCACCCTACACCGAGCCCAGGTTTAACAAGGTGATAACAGGACTAACCCTTTGAACAGGGCAGTGGTCCCACTTAGCACAAGTGGCCATCCCTTTGAGAAGGGCAATGGCTCTGCTAAACAACTTTAAGGGACCCTCCCTTTGAGAAGGGCAGTGGCCCTGCTAAACAACTTAACAGCCAGGGAGGGGAGGCCACAGGAGAACAAAAACAAAATGGAGTGTGGGGACAGCTGTAAGAGACAAAATGGAATAGGAGGATAGCTGTAACAGACACAATGGAGCTCACAGCTGCTTTACCATTTCTGTGCAGCAGCAAAATATTGTTAACCTGGGGCACCATTTAGGGAAGGCCTCCTGCCCCCTGTTTTGTACCAGATTTGGGTGAAGTATGTAGTGGAAAGGAATATGCTGCCCTTCCTCCTCCCACCCCCTCTGACCTGCTTCATTGTGGTTTGCAGCCATTCTGCACCTCCGTCCCCACCATGGGGCCACCACCGGCATTGCTCCTCGCCTGCTGATATGCTGCGTAGAATGAGGTAGGGGCTGATATTGGAGTGTTTCCTTCCCCCCACCTGTTGCTAAAGTGGGTGGGCAGTGCACACCCCTCATCCCAGCCACTGACCCGCACAGCTGCCTCCACTGTGCCAGCTAGGGACTGAGCATACGACTGGCCCTGCAGCAGCAGCAGCTCCTTGGACACAGCCCCTCTCTGCACCCTGAGCTACACCCCTCTCGTCCCTACTTATTCCCCCCAGAACCTAAGCTATACCCCTCCCAGCAAACATTCCCTAGCTACCCACTCGCTGCACCCTGAGCTATACTCTCCCAGCAAACATTCCCTCGTTACCCCATCACTGCATCCAAAACTACACTCCTCCCAGCATCTGGAGCTATGCCCTCTCTACACAAAGTCCATAGCTATCCCCTACCTGCACCCTTACCTGCATACAGCCCCTGGTTATTCCTACCCGCACCATAAGCTACCTCCCTACAGGAAAACATCTCCTAGCTACCTCCTGCCTGGCCCTGCAAATACACTCGCTCTGGTACCTGAGCTACCTCCATTCCTGCACACAGCCCTTATGGTGAATGTTTCAGGGACCAACCCCGGCGGGACTGGAGTTTACTGGGAAAAGGCATTGTGTGAGGAAAGAGTTTAATGTATGAACAGGGAAGAGTATACAGCCTAGTGGCTAGAGCACAGGACTGGGACACAGGAAACCTGGATTCTGTGCCTATCTCTGGCCTATTGGGTGATCTATAGGCCTGCCCCAAGAGGAGTTTGACCAATTAGCACAAGTTCTGGGGCAGAGATTGACATGTAACCTGAAGTAAGAGGTGGCATGTGACCCCCTCTAAAAACTCATTTCCAAATAAATATTATTTCTGTTTTCAAAGAATTACTGCTTGTGGGCCTATTCTTGATCAGAAGGCTGTATCCATATCCTTTCAAGGACCAGCAAGGCTAGCTTGCTCTGGAAAGCCCTCTGTATATCAGAGACAAGCACCCTGGTAATATCTTGGATATTCCTAGAGGGTGGATCACAACCTTTGTTACCAGTTCAAATAAATTCTAAATTAAGGTTTAAAATTAAAAGCTTTATTTCTAGGTAATATAATTGGCTTGATATAATTAGATCCAAACTTTCTGGTACCACCATAGGACCACCCCAAGGGCAGCTTTGAGCCAAGAGGGAAAGTTTCTGAGTGGAGTGACTCATCCAGAAGAACTGGGGAATGTGTTTGAGCTTCCATGTGTTCTTCTACTAAATGTTCCCTTCACTGGACAGTCAAGTCACAGGATGAAATTTCTTAATTGGGGGAAAAAAAACGGTATTGAAAGAGTTTGTCAGGATCCCCCGTGATACAGGTATTCGGTAGGTTTGTTCTTCAGCAAAATTAATCCCACAGGGAATTTTATAGCAATGTAACCATTTGACGCATTCATCGCCATCCAGGCGTTTTGCACAAAATCATTAGAATACAGTTTTAAAATCTGGTCAAAAGGTAAACCATTGTTACAGTGATGGAAGGAAAACACACAGTGATAGCTGCAGGTAGGAGTATGGAGCTTTTATAATTGTCAAGAGTGGAACATAATGTCAGCAGAATTTTTATTTAAAAAATTTCATGCTGCTTCTAGGAAACAACATGCTGTTTGGGCTGTGTCCATATGAGCAGGGCCGGCTCTAGCCATTTCGCCGCCCCAAGCACAGCGGCACGCCCCAGGGGGCGCTCTGCTGCTTACCGGTCCCGTGGGTCCAATGGACCTCCCGCAGGTGTCCCTGCAGAGGGTTCGCTGGTCCCACAGCTCCAGTGGACCTCCTGCAGGCGTCCCTGTGGAGGGTCCACTGGTCCCATGGCTCCAGTGGACCTCCAGCAGGCGTGCCTGCGGATGCTTCACCGAAGCCGCGGGACCAGTGGACCATCTGCAGGCACACCTGCGGGAGGTCCACCGGAGCCCCCTGCCGCCCTCCTGGCAAACAACAGAGCACTCTCCGTGGCATGCCGCCTCAAGCACGCGCTTGGCATGCTGTGGCCTGGAGCAGGCCCTGCGTATGAGACAAATAACTCTCTGTGGTAGCTCTCCTCCAGGTACAAGGTGAGCCAATGTTCACCCACTTGGTTGTATGGTCCACCTGATACAGATGGTGCCAGGGCCACCCGTACTTTCTTTTAAAAATAGGTTACTGATATAATCCGCAGGTTATAACCTTTGATTGCATCACCCATCAAGCAGAAGGCGTCATTACTGTTTATCAGTTTTATTTTCACATCCATACTTGTCAAGGCTGATTCCCCACTCTCCCAGTTCAAGTGCAGAAGATGGGGGCACACAAGGATTGTAAAAATTAATACTTCCCACTCTAGGCTTGTATTAAACTCCCAAGGTTACAGCTTTTCTCTGTCCTTGGCTTGGTAAACGCTGCCACCACCCAAATGTAAAAAAAAACCCTTAGACCCAGGAAGGAACACTTGGGAATTCTGCTTTGTGGGTACCCTCAAGCCCTTTCACCCCCCATCCGGGGACGTGCTGAGAAAGAAAATAAAGGAAATTAGCTGTTTCTACCAGCTACTCACACAACACGCACAAACCTCTTAGGACATCAAAAATCCAATCCTGTTCTTAAAAAAGGTAAATTGTATTAAAAACAAAAAGGAAGAAAATACATTTGGAACTTAGGCATTTGCTAGCTTTTAAAAGAGCAATTCCAAAAATTAAGTACCCAAAATAGCTTTCTTGGGGGTTCAGCTTAAAGATTACAAGCAAACAAAAGCATCTGGGGTTAGCACAGAGTCATCCACAAGCCTTAAAAAATAAAGAGAAATAAACCTAATCGCATCTTTCTAAACATTCCTAAATTGCTTACATATTTGGGGATTTCAAATCAGTAATTCTAGGTACAATACGATGATTTCTCAGACCTGGCTTAAAGCATAGTCAGAGCCCTGACTTTGCTCTGCCCCGCTCCAGAGAACAACCACAGACACAAAGGGAAACTTCCTTCCCAATTTTAAAAAGTTCTAGTCTTCCCATTGGCTCTTTTGGTCAGGTGTCTTTTTCTTTACTTAGGGGACTTTTTTTAACCCTTTACAGATAGAGCAAGCAGAGAAAAGCTACCAAGAGGGATTTTACAGCAAACTGTCTGGCTGTGCGTCCATAAAAGGAAGCTACCCCCCTACCCCCACCTTCATTTATCACAATACTCTTCAATAGAAGTTTTTCTTGAAAAAACAGGTCGATATGTAGATGACCTAGCAGTTGTATCTTCCTGTTCTGGGTCATCAGGTTTGTCTGTCTCGCAAACACTTGATTCTCTCCATCCAGCTCCATTGCTTCATCTTGTCCAGGAATATCTTTGTACAACAGGCCAGCAGAAAACATTGTAGTAAATATGTCATCGCTGTAATTGTGCACTGATTCAATAAAGGGTCTGTAAGGGTAACAGTCATTGCTTTGGCTTATGAGGTGGTCTTCCAATGCGACATCCAACCAAGGCCAGCTCTAGGCACCAGCAAACCAAGCACGTGCTTGGGGCGGCACATTTTCAGGGGCAGCATTCCTGCCTTTTTTTTTTTTTTTTTTTACTTCTGGCAGCAAAAGCCTAGAGCCGGTCCCGGCAGCTGCAGCGCATCACATGCGGGGGACCAACGCCTGCACCTTGTGGCTGAGCTGGGCAGGCTCAGAGCGGGTGGCACTCAGGCTGGGTGCTGCCCTGCAGGGCACACAGCAGGGAGGAGTCAGGTGGGTTTTGAGGCTGTAGGTGTGTCAGCTGGAAATCAGGTAACTGATGTCTTGTCTTCACTGCTGAACAGGCTGACCAGATAGCAAGTGTGAAAAATTGGGATGGGGTGGGGGATAATAGGGACCTATATAAGAAAAAGTCCCAAATATAAGGACTGTCCTTATAAAATAGGTGTGTCTATGAAATTACAGTCTTCTCCTGAGATCTTTTCCCCAAGTTCATCACTACATGCCAGGGGAGAGTTTATTCACACCCTCCTTATGATAGGTTCAACTCATAAATTAAGCTATTTCTGTGCAATTGTCAACAAGCAGCTGATCAGAGCTTTTGGTTGTTTAGCCTTTATAACATTTCATTTGGATTCATTTTTAGAGATTTTCACTTCTCAACATATCAACTGAATGTATCACCTTCTACAATATAAAACAAAGGCCTTTTCCCCTTTATGAATGGTCAGTTTGACATGAATATTTATGACATCACAATTATATTTAAAATAGACAACACTGTAGGATGTATTTGCAATACTCTTTGAGATCAGATCTCCTTGGTAGTAAAAATTCCTCAAACTGCACACCCTGGTTACGTAATCCTCATTAGAGCTTTCAAATGTCTGTATAAAGAACAGGAGCACTTGTGGCTCCTTATAGACTAATAAATTTATTTGAACATAAGCTTTTCTGGGCTGCAGCCCAATTCATCGGATGCATAGAGTGGAACATATAGTAAGGAGATATATATACACATACAGAGAACATGAAAAGGTGAGAGTTGTCCTACCAACTCTAAGAGGCTAATTAATTAAGAGAAAATGCTTTTGTAGTGATAATCAAGATAGCCCATTACAGATAGTTTGACAAAAGGTATGAGAATACTTAACATGGGGCAATAGATTCAGTGTGTATAATGACTCAGCCATTCCCAGTCTCTAGTCAAGCCTAAGGTGATAGTGTCTAATTTGCATATTAATTCAAGTTGAGCAGTTTCACATTGGAATCTGTTTTTTAAGATTTTCTGTTGCAAAATTGCAGGATTGTCTGGCTATGTGGACTCTCTCCTCAGGCCCTACACTACCAGCACTCCCAGATATCTTCGAGACACCCCTGACTTCCTGAGGAAACTACAGTAGATTGGTGATTTTCCAGAAACCACCATCCTGGCCACTATGGATGTAGAAGCCCTCTACACCAACATTTCACACAAAGATGGACTACAAGCTATCAGGAACAGTATCCCCAATAATGTCACAGGTAACCTGATGCTTGAACTTTGTGACTTTGTCCTCACTCAAAACTATTTCACATTTGGGGACTATATATACCTTAAAGTCAGCGGCACTGCTATGGGTACCCACATGGTCCCACAGTATGACAACATTTTTATGGCTGATTTAGAACAATGCTTTCTTAGCTCTCGTCCCCTAATGCCTCTACTCTACTTTCGCTACATTGATGACATCTTCATCATCTGGACCCATGGAAAAGAAGCCCTTGAAGAATTCCACCATGATTTCAACAATTTCCATCCCACCATCAACTTCAACCTAGACCAATCCATACAAGCTGTCCATTTCCTGGACATTACTGTGCTAATAAGCAATGGTCACATAAATACCACCCTATACCAGAAACCTACTGACCGCTGTACTTACCTACATGCCTCCAGCTTCCATCCAGAACACACCACACGATCCATTGTCTACAGCCAAGCTCTAAGATACAACTGCATTTGCTCCAATACTTCAGACAGAGACAAGCACCTAAAAGCCCACGAAAGTTTATGCTCAAATAAATGTCTTAGTCTCTATGGTGCCACAAGTACTCCTGTTCTTTTTGTGGATACAGATTAACATCGTTGCTACTCTGAAAAATGTCTGTATAGTTTCTTAAACTTTCATTGATAACCTTTGCATTTTTTTTCTCATTCAAAGATTTGTACATGATATTTCCATATGAAGTAAAACCTGGATCTACTGTATCTCTATTATGGATTTCTTGGCATAAAGTATATAATCTGGGCCGGAAAAAGGTAAAGGAGGAAACTATATCCCATTTTAACAAGCATGTGTGGTCAGTTTAGCTACCAACTGTTCATCTTAATCTAACTCTTCTGTGAAAATCAAAAGCAGCCTCTCTAACTTCATGTGCTTTAAAGGTTTAGGTCTAAATGATGCCAAGTATTCTGGACTATTTATGGATGTGTATGATATTATTAGTAGTAGTAAATTCCATGTTTTTATACTAATTGTAACTTCGGACAAGTTTTTGTCTTACACAAGTTGCATGGTAAATACCTACAGACTGATTCAAAGCCTGTGGAAGTCACTGGACAATGTCCTTTTCACTGGACTAAATTTTCTAGAGAAATTCAAACACATCATATTTATCACGTGTGCTCAATATATAATTTGATGCCCCCCTTCCTCCTGCTGCAAAAAGAGGCAAGGCTAGTTCTCGCCAAATCAATAGGGGAAAAGATCTCAGGAGAAGACTGTATTTCAGTAGACACATATATTCTGCCTACGTAATCAGCAGACAGCCAGCTTTGTCAAAGCAATCAATTCAGGCCATGTAACCCTTCTGCCATGTTGTCTAGGCAGCAACAAATTCCAGGTTCAATATCAAGGGCTTCTTCCTAACAATACAAAAGACAATCAGGTACAGACCCCACCTACCAATCTAAGAACTGAGTGTCTATAACAAACGAAAACTTTTCCTGAAGAAGAAAACACAGCATTGATTTAGGAACACACTGCAAAATGGATTTGAAAGTATACAACTAATAAGTAAAACACTCACCCTACAGTATCTTGAGCAGTGTCCCTTTTCTCAGTTTCCCACCTCGCTGTGTGAAACCCAAGAAACAAACGTCTCTTTAACATACCAGTTCCTTTTTCCTTCCACTGTCCCCTACTTATAGTTTGTTGTCTAAGATCAGCAATGTCCTCAGAGTCCAGATGCGGGTTTGGGTGAGTTTGTCTTTTGCACCTGAGGAGAGAGGGTGGTTGAGTGATGCCTCCACTTCTTCTCATCGGTGTCTCTGCAGTGTCCATCCCTGCCACTTCTCTCCACAGCATTATATTCTGAGGTTCTACCACTTAACTGAAGTGTCTGTGTTTTCACTGACTAGTAGAAAGCCTCTCTACAGCTGTCTTTTATGTACTGCTTTTAACCAAAATGCGACCTCCTTATCACTTCTAACATCCAGTCCCCTTCAATGAGCTTATCAGTAAATTCAGATTTAGCAATCACTGAGGAAGAAACAAGACACTCAGAAGAAACTACTCACCTCTGTCTTTAAACACAGGAGGGAGAGTCAAATACCTTCTAGGACTCTTTAAACTAACCCACATTCTCAAGAAAGGCACATCTGTCTCTAATCCCCTCTAGCACTTGTTTGGATTTGGCATCACTGCCCACTGCTTAGCAAATGATGTTCAAGTTAGGGTAAACCCCTCAGTTAGGGCTTGTTAAGTACAGTTCTGCTTCTCTGTACACGTATACTAAGGATAAAATCATTTCATTACCCTTCCATTCAGCACTAAAGTTAATATTAACCCCAACAGCCAAAATTGATCAGTTTGGCAATACAGATCTGTGTGCTGAGCCCCTTGGCACAGAGGTGTTTTTATGCAAATATAGTCTCCTGCTGAATGTGTAGGGCCTGCTCTCCTCTCTCTGAAGGGAGTTGGTAGGACCTGCTGGGAAACTCTCTGAAAAGGAGAGCAGGGAAAGGCAGGTGGGATGATTTTAAGAACTAAGATGAAGAATGAACCCTGAGTGATCTGTCAAAAGCTTTCTTCGACATCACCTGAAACACTCCCTGAAATTAACCTCTGCCATTGGACCATGCCTCAGAAATTCCACACAGATTGGGGAGTTATTATTTAAATGTACTCTTTAGCTGTGGAGGGTTGTGAAGGGGAACACTCATTCCGGCAACACTTCATACTCAGGGGGTGCAGCACGCTGTTTTCTTTCTAGGTGCACCTCTTTTTATGGCTCTGCAATAATCTGTCCCTTCAGTGACTCAGCCCTCCAGCCAGGTCTCACATTCAAGCCCATGCGTTCAGGGTATATGTAAAGAGTTCAACAATGGGGTATCCTTCTGGATTAGGCATGGGACCCCAGGCTTCCCCCTTTGGGTTGGACCCTACAATCTTTTATCTTATCACAGCCTTTTCTAGGCAGAGGGTGTAGTCCTTCAATGATTCTTTTTGTTTAATTGCTCCCACTAAAGTGCAGCAGTCTGTGCTTGTCATGCAGCAAATTCCCCAGAAGAGAGTGCAGAGTGTTTCTCTCCCCAGTACCAGTCTGTACAGAAAGTGTATGGAAAAATTAGAAAAAAAAATGGGGAACAGAGAAAGTAGATAGCAAATGCATAGAAATTAGAAGTAATGAACTGCAGAAATATAAATGAAGCTCAAGAGATCAGGGAAGACTCCCTGGTGGTAGGGCCAAGCAGAAGAAAGAAGTTTTATGCAAGTATTTCAGGAACAAAAGAGATTCTAACACTGCTACAGGCCCATTACTCCATGGAGATGGTAAAATAATAATAATGATACAGAAAGGGCAGAAGTGTTAAATAAATGTTGCTGTTCTGTATCTGGAAAGAAGCACAATGGAGTACATATATCAGCTAGAAGAGTGTCCTGGACTGAAGCACCAGAGAACAGGTGTGACAACAGCTGTCATGGTCACCAAATAGAAGCAGAGATCTCCAGAGGGACCTGCAGGAATCTCCATAGAGTGAGGTACAAAGTCGGCTTCTGGGGGAGAGGGATGTGAGAGACACACATGCTCTGTGGGTCAGCATGAGGGGGAATGCTAGCAAAAGAACTGGTCAAATTCCCAGGGCTCTTCCCTCTTTCTTTCCTTTTCTCTCCTTTACCCTCCTCTCTGCCTCCTTTCCTTCCCCAACTACCTGCCCTGCTCTCCTGTCTCCTCCCTCTCCCTGAGCACTTCTCTTTTCAGTTTTCATCTTAACCCCTTCTCTTTTTCCTTACCTAGTCACTCTCTTCCATGTCCCATCTTTTCTTCCTCCCCTACCTTCTCCTTCATTCATCCCCCCTTTTCTTGCTGTCCACATCCCTAATTCCAGAAATCCTCCCAAACTGAAGTTCCATCAGCCATAATATTAGTTAATTAGCAGGTGATTAACTAACAGCCCTACAGGGGACATACACTGTTTATTTGGATAACTAGTGTCAAAGTTAGACTCAGGACTCACAGTTTGTCAGACCACTCTGTTTTATCAGCACAGCGCTCTGCTAATACACCCAGATAATGTGAGCACTATGCAAGACACAAACTATCTTATTTATACAGATAAAAGGGTGAGCACTTAACAAGACAACAGAAGAAGCACAATCTGATAAGTTTACCTGGGCTAGGCATGCATATCTTATTTCCTTACTAATGTTTACCGATCTTCTGTTAATGTTTCGCCATTAGCACCCTTTTTTATGCCTAATGTTTCTTTTCCTGGCACCTCTATTTCAACATTCCAATACTTTTGCTTAAAGGTACAGACAACATTTCTTTAATCCTTTCTATTCTTACAATATAATTCATTCTACTTTCACAATCCCTCCTTTTGGTCAGGTGTACGCCATGACCAACCATCACTGGGTTCCACAAATTAACCGTTCCTTATCTCTTTGTTCATCAGTGATATTCAAAATCATCATATTAGCACTCTGTTTTGGGGCAGTCATCTGAGTGACACAATTCTGGATACAACAGGAGATTAACTGAAAGCATACAAAAATCACTAAGATTCCAAACAAGACAGTTATGGCTCCCTGAAACAACCAGCTTCCTATGCTAGAGAAATTGAACAGGTTACTTAGCCACTTCCATAAAGAACTCAGCTCTTCATGGGGAAGATATGCGATTTGTTCTAAGTGGCTAGCGCGATCTATTACCTCATTGGTATTGTCAGGTATAAACACACAACATTCTTTCCCAATGAGAGCACAGGTCCCGTGAGTGCTATTGTGATCATTTCACAATTTTGAAAGAAATGTCAAGGAAGGGACCAGGAAGGTGGGGCTAGTTGAGAGCCCACCCTCCTTGCTGAATTGGTAATGGAACACTAAAGAATCAGTTTTTGAGGGCAACAACAAAG
Organism: Chelonoidis abingdonii; assembly: GCF_003597395.2. Lineage (NCBI taxonomy): Eukaryota > Metazoa > Chordata > Testudines > Testudinidae > Chelonoidis > Chelonoidis abingdonii. Next base: position 11,100,339 of record NC_133771.1, on the reverse strand, counting down.
GGGAACAGAACCAGGGGCTTGTTGTCCTTTTTAACATGAGATGGGAGTATGAAAGTGGTTGGATCGATCTGGGTTTGGAGAACGGAGTAAAGGGAGGCGCTCAGTCTGGTGTGGGAGAGGAGGCTTTTAATAAAGCTTTTAACTTATATTTGAATAATTGAGAAAGGCAAGTTTTGATTTGTCCACCTACCTTTTGTCCACCTTGATTTGCCTCTTCCACCACTGCATGAAACAGTTAACCTCTCCTTTAGCCAATTTAGTTTTAGGTTGGCCGAGTTTGTCTTTAAGACGTCCACTCGGTCTTTGTTCCAAGATTTTAACAGTGGCCACTGAGTTTTGGATCCCCCTGAGTTAGTCTAGACCATATTTCCGAAATTTACAGGAGTCTGACCCTTTTTACAGGAGTCCGGACCCATCCTAAATACATTAATAAGCCGGCATTCGTTTAGGAACTGTCCCGACTTAGACGTCTGGTTACCCATACAGGAGGACTTCACACACCAGTCACACAGAAGAAATTTGGGTATGTCAGAGCAATTGCCCAGTGCAACACACAAAAGGAGCCCACAGGCTACTGCCTCATCGCCCTCGCTTTCACACCAGGGGTTTTACCCAAAGTGCGGTGTGGCTGCGATTGTGCAGATTCTACTCACTCAGACCCGCGGTACAGGAACCCCTTGGTCGGCCTATCCCAGACGAAGACGGCACCCAGACTGAAACACTCCACAAGAGGATGGATAGACACAAAAGACAGGACAGTCCTCAGTCCGGACAAAACACAGAAATAATTACCTGACCAGATTCCTGATGTCAGATCCCGGAATCCCTACCAGAACAGAGTGGGAACCAACAGGTTTGGTGGCGTAGACTTCACTGTGGTTGTGCGCCTTTCCGTTCTAGTGGAGGATCGCTCAGGCCAAATGCCCAGGTGCCGGCTGCCACGGTCATTCTACAAAAATGGTCAGGAATCACCACCCTCAGTGAAGACGGTTGCCATTCGGTGGAACCTCCTAGGTTGTCGTCTGCTTCTGGCAACCCTTACGAGAGCGTAGATTGTAAGGTATTGCAGGCTGTTCCTCTACGTTTCTTCTGGAGTCAAACTGACTCTGCGCAGTGATCCTGAGTGTGTTGATTGGTTGCCGGGGAGGGTGTCTTTTACACTGTGAAGCCTGTATCCACAGCTGCGATGCCAGATAGCTTAACAGCTGTCTGGGTAGTAAGCAGTAGTACCTGATGAGGACCTCTTCCACCGAGGTTCCAAGGTTGTGTTTTCGATGGTGATGCCGTACGTAGACCCAGTCACCTGGCTCAAGGTTGTGGCAGGAGTCAGAGGTGGGTTCCGTCGGCCAGGCGGCTTGAACTGTGAATGGAAGTGATTACAGCTTGCATTAATCCCTTGCAATATTGAAGGAGCGTACTGTGAGTCAAATTCAAGTCTGGGACTGGAGTAATGGTAGCCACAGTTCGCATAGGGCGTCCCATAACGATTAAAAAGGACTCAGTTTATGCCTTTGGGATGGAGTGGATGCATTTCATAAGGGCTAGTGGTAAAGCTGCTGGCCAGCTTAACCCTGTGGAGTCAAAAATCTTAGCAAGTTTATTCTTAAGTACACCATTTCGCCTTCACAGCATCCTCTTGACCGGCAGCACTATGTCTAAATGCTGACGGTTTTTGAGGGCCACGATCTGATCACCCCTAGTTTTCCTCTTTGGCCAGGGCTTTCTGTAACTTTCTCCAGTTTCATTGCCATTTATTTCAACCACTGCTTGTATACCTTAGGAGTCTTTTTGCCTGGGTGTATTACTCCCCCAAGTGGGAAATAAAGGAAGTGCCAATGGTCTCTTTCCCAAGTTAAGGGGCTCTATGTTATGTATATACCAATGGGCATCTGTGAAAGTCCCTTCTTTTTGCCTGAAATTACGAGGTGTGGGCAGACGCTAGCTACTCAGGAATTGTGGGAAAGATTGGCAGGGATTAAACAAGATCACCTGACCAGTAAGCTGGTAATACAGTATAAGCTTTTGGTCCCACAAACCCATGATGGCCTAGTTAAGCCGGGAAGGGTCAATTGCATCCAATTTGGTACATAGGTATCTGCAATGAGGAGTATATCTCAAAGGCACAGGGTGTAATCCTCTCTTACGAGGAGTGGTAGTGTTGTACGGCCATTGGAAGATTTGTATATTTTTACTAAGATTACTTATAGGGGACAGAGTTGATTTTTCTGTTTGACAGGTGAGAAAAAATCACATCCCCATAACCCAGTCCGCCACTCTTTAGTTTTGGTTTGAATAATCCTAATACACCATTTGCCACAATATGTCTGAAGCCCAATGGCTTTTTCCCCAGATCCAGCCTGTCCATTACACACAAACCAGATGACCTTTTTCCCCCGCCACCACTTACCATTTAGATACATTATTCCCACTGTTTCCCCAAGTGTCATTACTGTTTTCCGTGGTTTGTTAATGGACGGGGTCCTCCAGTAAGGTCTGGGAGAATTTCATGGGATAGCCAGGACAGGAATACCCAGCTTCAGAGAATGGGGCTGGATGTGGCTTGTAGACCCAGCATTAGAAATGTTAAGGGTTTTGAGCTATCCACACTTGCTGCTGGATAAAAGAATTGTCATTGTGGGCTCTTCCCAGACCTTAGTACCAGCAGCCAAGGAACAAGCACCAACCAGAAGAAGCGCGATGGTTGGTAGGCAGGGACCCTTCTGGTTTCTGGACACCTCAACTGGAGGGAACTGCAGTCCAGTTTTATGTCACCAGGCAGCGGCGCTAGGCCTCCTACTGTTTCTTCTTGGGCCTTGCTTTATGTAGTCGTCTGCTATCTGTGCACCCTTACCGAGCGTAGATTGTAAGGTATGCAGGCTGTTCTACGTCTTCTTCTGAGTCAAAATTGACTCTGCATGGTCCTGAGGTGATGATTGGTTTCACGAGGTCAGGGGTGTGCCATGTTCTTACACTTGTGAAGCATGCCCGTCCACTCTGAGATGCCAGATAGTTTAACAGCCGTTGGTAGTAAGCAGTGCTTTAAGTTTCATTACTACTTTCCTTGACTCTGGCTATAACAATGGCTCACACTTATCTTTTCTGATGCATGGTCATTCCTCATTCACACAATAGACTGAGAGATAACAAACAGTAGTTATTTTATATCGAACAAAAAAAAGCAGGTGCATTAAACCTTGCTAAGTTTTTACAACTTAATAACTAAGACCATTACATTGAGAACCCAGGCCTTCAATGTTTCAACAAAAAAATAAAACCAGATTTAGAAGGAAAACATAAAATCTAATTTAATTAACAGCACAATAGAGAATCCTGTCTCTTACTAGAATCTTAAAACAAAGAGTTAAAAGAGGGCCCATTTGTAATGCATATGGGGAAAACGGATCTTATAGTCCCAGAGGGTCTTCTTCTTTCTGCTGTTTCAAAAATTAAGGGTGGCTAGAAGATTGAAATCAAATCACACATTAATTCTTATGGGACAGTGAAAATCCTGCTCTACCATTCCCCTTTTGACACTAAGATATTAATCGCTAGTTGGCACTTCTTATTTAGTCCACGTAATAGAAAAAACTGGGAGGTGAGTTGGGCCTGTGGCTTTAGCTCTGCCACACATTTGTTTATATCCACAGCACATTTTAAAACATTTCAATTAAACACAAACAATTTAAACCAAAAAACAATTAGGGTAGTAACCATTATTTGGTTAACTGTTGCCATTTCAGTTGCCAAGCTTAGAATAGAGAACTCAGCTAAATCAGTGCTTACAGGAAGCTGAGGACTGTGGTTTGTTGTTTGTTAGGCAAATAGTAAATGGATTATTGGTAAACACGAGTACTTACATTACATTTTACAATGGTCTTTCTGGTGGGTTGCAACACTGTTAAACACTTTCCCAAGAATTAACCATACACATAGCCCATATATACATACGGTGGAATTATCTGAAACACAAAAAATAACATTTTTTCTAACCCCTTTGGGTGCATTGATTAGTTACTTAAAGATTCCTTTCTTTTACAAATACCTGTGGCTGATTAGCAGGCAACAGAGGAATACCTCTATTTCGCTGTTTTGTTTTTTTGTTTGTTTTATAGGCAGGCCAGGTTTTAATGGGTTTCTACTTTGGAAATTATTCCACTGTTTAGTTATTTAAATTCCTGAGGTGGTGTACCTCAAGTTTTTCTCTTATATAGAGACCAAGTTTGTAATGTCTTTCCTGGCTTGGGTAATAGCTGAGAGCATCATTACCTATACCTTTTCTCAAAGGATTTTCCAAAATTTATATAAGGTGTTAACACTAAATTATTTGAAGTTTATATTTAACAATAATATAGCCATCAAATCTCTTAAAGATATCTTGTAACCATGTCTTTTATTTAGGCAATTGCTTTTGGCTGGCAGTTCTCACCTTCCTTTTATCTCTCTTATTTGCATCTACACAGGCTTGGCTTTTGGATTGCAAGCCAGCTCGCAGAGCTCAGGAGACTCTCTTATTAGGGATCTTGAAAAAAGAAACACCGCCTATTGAGTGCCCTAATAGGATTTTAATTCAGCAGAATTTTCATCGTGCCATTTTTTTAACCCTCTTTTCACATATACACTGCCATGTCTAGGCGAAATGCAACGTCTTTCTACTGATAACCTCTCCTTTCAAAAACATTAGCAATATATTTTTTGTTTTGTGCTTACAGAGTTTTCATTGTACCCTTTATATAATGACAATCTGATACACAGAGCTATTTTAAGGCTCTCTTAGTGTTTTGAACATTGCTTATGTTTGTTTTGTGCCCCTCACCTCTTGTTGGCTTCAGGTCTTCTACTGGTAAATTTCTTATTGGTTCTTTCTTTACAGTCTTACTGCTATTAGTTACTCTCTCTATATATATATATATATCTATATCTCTCTCTCAAAAAGACTCCAGATCTCTACCTATTCTCCTGATTTTGACTGCCCATTGCAGCCTTACTGTTTCTTTAAAAACTATGTAAAGGAATCTCTTTACTCTTTAAGGTTAATGCTAAATCTTCCAAACAGCACTATTTCTTGCGAAAAGGTCTGTTCAGTTTTGCAACTTTGAAATTAAACAGTCAAGAATTGTTTTGAGTAGCAATTATAAACAAAACAAAACCAATTTATCTCACACCTAGAAAAGGAGTTTTTACAAAACCAGATGTGTTGGTTTAAATCCTTAGAACTTTTAAATATTTTCACAGACAGATACATTATCTCTCTCTCTCTTAACATTCTTTCACACTGCTTTGTTTTTACATAGCTGATATATATTTGGAATTATTTACAGGGCCTCTTTGGAAAAGGGGCTATTTTTCCTTCAAATGGCTGTCTCTTAACAAGAATTCTCTCTCTTCAATATGGTCCTTTAACAATTCCACCAAAGTTTAACTTTTTATTCTCTCCAGCCTCTGTTAGAGTTAACTTTTCATTCTCTTTTTCTTAATATATTGTTTATGGTTTCCCAATAATGACACCTTTATCACCTCAGATCACTTCATTTTAAGTATTGTTCCAGGCGGTTTTCTTCACTTACGACTTTTTTCTGAGCTGACACTATGCCCTGTAGGGCTTTTCCACCTGTTTCTCAGTTTATCTCGTGTTGGCTTTGCCTGCTTGTCTGGCCTTGAGCCTGCTTGTCTTTTCAATGAACATTTGTGGTGTATTGTGATCATTTCACAATTTTGGTAAAAAATGTTGGGTGGGGGCTAGTTGAGAGCCCACCCTCCCTGCTGGTGTAATGGAACACTAAATCAGTTTTGAGGCGACACAAAGGGGAACAGAACCAGGGGCTTGTTGTCCTTTTTACAATGAGATGGGAGTATGAGGAAGTTGATCGATCTGGGGTTTGGAGAACGGAGTAGGGGAGCGCTCAGTCTGGTGGTGGAGAGGAGGCTTTTAATAAAGCTTTTAACTTATATTTGAATAATTGAGAAAGGCAAGTTTGTTTGTTCCACCTACTTTTGTCCACCTTGATTTGCCTCTTCCACCACTGCATGAAACAGTTAACCTCTCCTTTAGCCAATTTAGTTTTAGGTTGGCCGAGTTTGTCTTTAAGACGTCCACTCGGTCTTTGTTCCAAGATTTTAACAGTGGCCACTGAGTTTTGGATCCCCCTGAGTTAGTCTAGACCATATTTCCAGAATTTACAGGTGTCGGACCCTTTTTACAGGAGTCCGGACCCATCCTAAATACATAAATAAGCCGGCATTCGTTTAGGAACTGTCCCGACTTAGACGTCTGGTTACCCATACAGGAGGACTTCACACACCAGTACACAAGAAGAAATGTGGTATGTCAGAGCCAATGCCCAGTGCAACACACAAAAGGAGCCCACAGGCTACTGCCTCATCGCCCTCGCTTCACACCAGGGGTTTTACCCAAAGTGCGTGTGGCTGCGATTGTGCAGATTCTACTCACTCAGACGCGGTACAGGAACCCCTGGTGCGGCCTATCCCAGACGAAGACGGCACCCAGACTGAAACACTCACAAGAGGATGGATAGACACAAGAGACAGGACAGTCCTCAGTCCGGACAAAACACAGAAATAATACCTGACCAGATTCCTGATGTCAGATCCCGGAATCCCTACCAGAACAGAGTGGGAACCAACAGGTGGTGGCGTAGACTTCACTGTGGTTGTGCGCCTTTCCGTTCTAGTGGAGGATCGCTCAGGCCAAATGCCCAGGTGCCGGCTGCCACGCTCATCCTACAAAAATGGTCAGGAATCACACACCCTCAGTGAAGAGGTTGCCATCTCGGTGGAACCTCCAAATGTTTCAAAGTTAGACTCAGGACTCACAGGTTCAGACCACTCTGTTTTTAGCACAGCCTCTGGCAAATTGTCAAAGTTAGACTCAGGACTCACAGTTTGTCAGACCACTCTGTTTTATTAGCACAGCGCTCTGCTAATACACCCAGATAATGTGAGCACCATGCAAGACACAAACTATCTTATTTATACAGATAAAAGGGTGAGCACTTAACAAGACAACAGAGGAAGCAGAATCTGATAAGTTTACCTGGGCTAGGCATGCATATCTTATTTCCTTACTAACCTTTACCAATCTTCTGTTAATGTTTCGCCATTAGCACCCTTTTTTATGCCTCATGTTTCTTTTCCTGGCACCTCTGTTTCAACATTCCAACAATTTTGCTTAAAGGTACAGACAACATTTCTTTAATCCTTTCTATTCCTACAGTATAATTCATTCTACTTTCACACTAGTATGTCTGGATAAAGGGATTTTGGATAACTGGAATTATCCTGTAAATTGATTTTAACTCAGGTAGTTTTAAAATTGCGTTTTCATTTGGATAAACAAAGCACATGTATTACTGCTACTTCTCCATTGAAATTGTCAGGAAGGCACGTTCTCCAGCAGAGCTTCACTGGAGCCCTGAGTGGTTTCTGATGATAGTTAGAAAGATCATTCAGATAGTTATGACAGCTGTGTTCTTCTCTTTCTGGATCTCACAGGCATTTCCCTAGATAGGGCTTTAAAGGAAGAGTTATTAGGGGGATTATCTGACTTCATGATGTTAGTTTAGCAGTTGCCAGACTTGGAGGGGGGCTCTCAGTAGCCAGAGAATAACAGCCCAACTTGCTGACTCTCTCAGCCAGATATTTTCACTTCGGTGACTGACACTTTGACCAAAACTGCCTGGTTTATACAGATTCTAAACACTTGATTTCTCCTTGGTAAAACTGCAGGGGTGTGAAAGGGAAATCAGACAGTGACCCATGATTCTGGTGAAGATTGAAATGTGCAACTTAAATTTGAAAGTTAGAATTGTTGCTACTTTGTCTCTGGGATATTCCAAAATTCTTGAGCCATCCTAGTTTACATACAACACATTAGGCCACAGTGGTTTGTGCAAAATGTCTTGGGACATATAACGAACCTTTATTGGTTTAGCTCAGGTCAGCAACTAACTTCTGCAGGCCACTTCTCGTTGGCTTCCCCGTGTTGCATACCTTGATCATCTTGATCTGACTCTGTGTCCCTCCCCATGTGGCAGGGTTTTTTTGTCAACACTTTGATCTGCTGCATAAAGGTCAATTTTGAAGTCAGGAGAAATTATCTATGTAAAGTCTTTTACAATTGTAGAAATGTAGGGCTGACAGGGACCCCAAAAGGTGATCAAGTCCAGCACCCTGCACTGAGGCAGGACCAATTAAATCTGGACCATACCTGACAGGTGTTCGGCCCACTGGTTCTTAAAAACTTCTAATGACCTTCCACAACCTCCCGTGGAAGCCTATTTCAGAGTTTAATTAAGTTAGAAACTTTTCCTAATATCTAACCTAAACCCCCCTTGCTGAAAATTAAGCCCATTACTTCTTGTCCTACCTTCAGTGGACCTAGAAAACGGTTGATCACCATCCTCGTTATCACAGCCCTTTCCGTATTTGAAGACTATCATTAGGTCCCTCCTCCCTCCCGCACTCTTCTTTCCAAAAGACTAAACATACCCAGGTACCTTCACCTCTCCTCCCAGGTCAGATTTTCTGAACATTTGGTCATATTTGTTGCTCTCCTGTGGACTGTCTACAATTTGGCCACATTTTTTCTTAAATGTGGCACCCAGAATTGTACACAACACTCCAGCTGGGGCCACACTAGTGCTGGGCAGAGCAGGACAATGACCTCCCATGTCTTATGTAAGATACTTGTGTTAATACACTGCGGATTTATATTAACCTTTTTTTACAACTGCATCACATTTTTGACTCATATTCAATTTGTAACCCACTATAGCGCCAAGATCCCTTTCAGCAGTACAACTACCTACCAATTATTCCCCATTTTAAAACTGTGCATTTAATTTTGTCTTCCTAAGTGAAGTATTTTGCACTAGTCTTTATTGAATTCTATTATATTTTATTAAGAGCAATTCTTCATTTTAGCGAGATATTCTAATTCCATCCTCCCATGTGCTTGCAACCCCTCTCAGCTAGGTGTCATCTGAAAATTATATAAGCATACTCTCCACTCAGTTATACAAGTTATTAAAGGAATTATTGAATAGTACCTGATCCAGGACTCACTCCTGAGGGACCCACTAAATATGACCTCCCAGTTTGACAGCAAATGTATTCTTTGAGTATGGTCTTTCAACCACCTCTGCATCCACCTTATAGTAATTTCATCTAGACTACATTTCCCTAGTTTGCCCATGAGTATCTTTTGCCAGACTGAAACATGGATGCATAAAAATAGGGGAAAAAAATAATACACTAAGAATATTAATCAATACTGTATGAAAAAGGTGCACAAGAATATTAATCAATACTGTATGAAAAAGGTGCACAAGTTTTGCCAGACTTTTGCCAGACTGAAACATGGATGCATAAAAATAGGGGAAAAAAATAATACACTAAGAATATTAATCAATACTGTATGAAAAAGGTGCACAAGTAATACACACACACACACACACACACAAACACACACATGCACATAGAGTTTCATCCGAAATTATTATTATTTTTAATAGTGTCATATATGTCCAGGGATGAGCAATAATCCTTTGCAGAACTTAGGGCTAAATGCTTAAAACATGTCTAATAGAGGATGTTGTGTCTGTGGCTCACAGAGGAGTTAGATTGAGTAACAGCAACAGCTGCTAGCGGAGCTAACCACAAACTCTCACTCACTTGTGAAGTAACCTCACCTTTTATCAATTTCTTCTATATTATTTGCTTTATACCTAAAAGTCCACAGCAGATAGACAAGCTCAAGCTGGGACTATATAGAAACTATATAGAAAATTAAAATCTATCTGGAGGTTTCTACAACAGAGCCTCGCAGTTCGAGGAAGTTTCATTACCCAGGTGATGTCACTAGAAAGATTACTGAGAGTATTTGGGAGAAAGATGTATATTTTAAAGGAGTTGGCTGAGAAGCTGGCTTGATCATTAATGTTGGTTTTCAATTAGTCTTCAACACTGGAGAAGTTGCAGAAGACTGGCAGAAAGTCTTGTGCCAGTGCTTAAAACGGATGAACGGGAAGTCCTGGGTTATTATAGGCTTGTCAGTCTGACATCAATTGCAGGAAAAATAATGGAGCAGGTGACACAGACAGGATTAATACAGAATTGAAGGCAGATAATAGAATTAATGCCAATCAGCATGGGTTTATGGAGAAGAGATCCTGTCAAACTAACTTGATATATATTTTTAATGAGAATACCAGTTTGGCTCAAGAAATTAATGTTGTTGATACAATATACTTAGTCTTCTATTAGATATTTAACTTGGTACCACAGGACATATGGATTAGAAAAACTTGAATTATATAAAACTAACATGGCATACATTAAATAAATTAAAAACTGGCTAACTGATAGGTCTCAAAATGTAATTGTAAACAAGGCATCATTATTGATGGGGTATATGTCTAGAGGGGTCTGGTAGGGATTGGTGAATTTTAAACATATTCCCCACTCTGTGTGGTGAAATGGTCCCAAAGCTTGTGCTGCAGCCGGAGCCCAGAAGTCTACAGAGCAATGAAACCACCCATTCCAAACCCCAAGAGCCTGAGTCAGCTGCCATGGGCCAGCCCCAGTTTTTCTTTACGGTGTAGACATACTCATAGACCATCTTCTATATTATTTTAGTATTAAAAATTATAAAAACAACCATATGAGGAGGTAAACCTTTTGTTTTAAGTCTTTATGATAAGGGGACCAGCTGCCTCAATCATGAAACTGTATCCCTAAATAAGTCAAAGCAGAGATTTGTTCTACAGGGTGGCCGTCCCTCTTCCACTTAATTTGCACAGGGTGCTTCCCAGAAATAATGACTTGATCTCATCAAAGGACCAGGTCTTGCGAGTTAAAATAAGCGGAAAAAATCATTTCAGAAGAGTCCTCTTGGAGTTTGCAATAAACAACCATGTCATCAGGATATAGCAACACTGAGATAAACCTACCCTTAATATGTGTTGGAGAAAATGTATTTTCCTTTATGACATCCACCACATCATTTATATATATATATAACAAAAGGTGCTAGAAGGCATCCCTGGTGTTCTCCCCAAGCCACTAGGGAAACATTCTCCATGGCTTTTTCCTGACAAATCACTCTCATGGAGAGCCTCCAAAATGTTCAGAAGTCTTAGATCGATATCTGTCCTTCTTAATTTTGCCCAAAGTTTGTCTAGATTAATAAAATCAGACACCATATTTAAAACTCTAAGAGTAGCATACAGTTTGTACCTTTAACCATAGTATATCTATAAATCATATTGGAAAAAAAATAAGCCATTATCAATTGTGGCTCTACCAGCCATATACCAGCAAGCGTATTGCTGTTTTTGTCTAACTTCTCTGTGCGTATGCCAAGAACAAAGCAGGGAAATAATAGGAGTGAGGTGGCAGTCAGGGTGACGTGCCTGCTCCTTGTTTCCCCGCTCGGCAGAGAACTTTTTTAAAGGATTTTTAACCTCTTTGTAATGAGTTTTGAGCATGAAATTACAAAATTTCCTTAAATACAAGTTAAATAGTGATAGAGTGACCAGACAGCAAATGTGAAAAATCAGGATGGGGGTGGGGAGTAATAGGATCCTATATAAGAAAAAGACCCAAAAGTCAGGACTGTCCCTATCTGGTCACCCTAAGTAGTGATTAAATATTGTACAAAACAAATACAGAAATACACATCCCCTACTGTCAATGCTTCCAAGGTAGAGCTGCATTCTGAAATTCTTCTCTGAAAAAGGACCCTCATTTAAATTTAATGGGAGGCTTTCCATTTTTTTCAGAGGGCTTTTGATCAGGTAGTAGATGTTTGCTAGCTGTAAATATTCATATTCTAACTTCTTCAAGGCAGGAATTTGGCTATTGTGTTTCCCTGAAATTCTCTGGGAATGTTTATATGATGTACAAATTATATGATTATAAACAGATTGTAGCACAAATTTAGTAAATGTGACATGCCTCAAAAAAGATTTCAACAGATCAGCATTTCACAATCCCCAGCAGCTCTTAAATAGAGACTCTCTATCTCTTCCTTATCTTGGAGTCACTTCTCAACAACAACATTGATTTCCCAGCCAAAGTTCAGCCATGAAGATTCTCTGCCTTCTTTTTGCTCTCTTCTTCCTAGTGCTGCAAAGCTCTCCAGGTAAGATCATAATGAAATGAAGGGAGAATATAGAAGAACATTTGTGAGTCTGTACTGATCATAATTTTTCCAGCTTTTTCTTTTCTAAAGAGTTCTATGGTTTTCAGCAGAGACTTGTCATTTGACTGAAGAATAGTCCTGGGGTGAGAAAGGTGGCCTTTAATGTGCCTATTAAGATCCAGTCACATTTGGTTGAACTATGACCTGTAATAATATCACCAATGTTCTACCTAGTGGAGTCATACAGGGATTGGTTCTTGCCGCCACACTAGTCAAACTTGTTACAAAGGACCTGAAAAAACCCCCCATAAAATCATAACCTATAAAGTTAGCAGGTGACAAAAATTAAGGGACAGATCACTCATACAGAGGGATTTGGATCATTTGGTAAGATGGCAACAAACATACAGCTAAATCTAAATATATGAATGTAGAAACAAAGAAGATTGGCCACAGTTATAGGATGAGGGACTCCATCCTGGGAAACAGTGCCTCTGAAAAAAGATTTGGGGGTTATGGGTAGATAATCATATGAAAATTGCTAAAAGTGTTAATATATAACTTGGATGCAGAAAGAGGGAAATCTTGAGTAGGCGTAGAGAGATTATTTTACCTTTGTATTTCGCACATCCAGATGCGACCACTTCTTGAATACGGTGTCCAGTTCTGGTGTCCACACTTCAGGAAGAATGTTGATCAGTTGGAGAGGGTTCAGAGAAGAGCCACAGGAATGATTAAAGGATTAGAAAACATGACTTCTAGTGATAGACTCAAAAAGTTCAATCTCTTTAGCTTAACAAAGAGAATATTAAGGAATGACTTGATCACAATTTATAAGTATGTGTGCGATGAATAAATATTTAATAATGAGCTCTTCAGTCTAGCAAATAAAGGTATTTTGTGGACCAATGATTGGATGCTGAAGCTAAACAAATTCAAACTGGAAACAAGATGTAAGTTGTTACCTGTGAAAGTAATTAACAATGGAACAACTTTCCAATACATTCTTCATCCCTGACAGTTTTTAAATCAAGAAGGATTGGGTTTTTTTTTTTCCTCTGAGAAATATTTTGGGGAAGTCACTTCAGACTACATGATCATAAAACTACTTTAATACCAGGCAAATTGGTTGAAATTATAGTAAAGAACAGAATTATCAGACACATAGATGAACAAAAAAGAGTTAGGGAAGAGTCAACATGGTTTTTGCAAAGGGAAATCATGCCTAAAAGGATAGGAATAAATGGTCAGTTTTAAGAATAGAGAGAGATAAATAGTGGTGTCCCCCAGGGGTCTGTACTGGGACCAGTCCTATTCAAAATATTAACAGATGAGCTGGAGAAAGGGATAAACAGTGAGGGGACAAATTTTGTAGATGATACAAAATGAATTAGAAAAATTGTATAGTCCAAAGCAGAGTGCGAAGAGTTACAAAGGAATCTCAAGAAACTAGGTGACTAGGCAACAAAATGGCAGATGAAATTCAGTGTTGATAAATGCAAAGTAATGCACATTGGAGAACATAATCCCAACTATCCATACAAACTGATGGGGTCTGAATTAGCGGTTACCACTCAAGAAAGATATCTTGGAGTCATTCTGGATAATTCTCTGAAAACATCCACTCAATGTGCCCTCAAAAAACCTAACAGAATGTTAGGAACCTTTAGGAAAGGGACAGATAATAAGATAGAAAATATCATGATGCCTCTTTATAAACCCATGATCTTCCCACATCTTGAGTACTGTGTGCAGATGTGGCCACCACGTCCCAAAAAAGATATATTAGTATTGGAAAAGTTACAGAGAATCACAACTAAAATGATTAGGGGTATGGAACAGCTTCCATATGAGGAGAGATTAAAAAGACAGGTAATTTTCAGTTTGTGTCCTCTTCCTCTGGGCTAACCCAATGAAAATACCTGTGAAGGGGACACATGCTCAGTGCTACAGTTCTGAAGCGTGCAGCCAAGAAGCCAGCAGATCTCCTGAATTAAATCACTCTGTTCAATTCTCAGGAGAAGCTGTTGAATGGACACAGAACTACAGACATTTATAGATTATCAAAGATCTAGTGAAAGGGGCACAGGAAGATAACTGGGTTGACGTGGCCTTGTCTCAGTGAACTGAAAATTCAGCAAATAGGAAATGCCCGTCATGTTGCAATCACAGCCCTTGTTTACACTTATGTGTTAATGAAAATCAAGACTCTTTTTCTTTGTGCAGGATTCACCCAGTTCATCAATAGCCCCTTTGCTTGTAGACGTGCTCTGGGATCCTGAAACCGTTTCTGTATTGGTAGATACAGACTGATTGGAACCTGCGGTCAAGGGCAGAATTGCTGTAGAAGAAGAAGGGTAAGTTCAGGATGCCACAAGGGAGACATCACTGTGCAAACAGAATATTTGTGTCTCTCCTTTCTATGGCTGCTGTTTAATGACCTTGCAGGCTCAGAACACATGGCATATCCCTGGGACATGGGAAAAAGAAAACTTCTGTGCTGCCCTGATTCTGGACTATCTGGGGTTTTCATGTTAGAGTTAGAGTAACCTTACAGCTGCTTTACTAATGCTGCCTATGGTCTGTCCACAACCCAGAGCAGCCCAGAGTCTCCACAGTGCTCTGTGCTACAGAACTTGCCCCTCTGAGACCCTGTAACACCCAGCACCATCCCAGGATAGTACTTGCAAGGAGGGCAGCATAGGGGTAATTATGTGAGCCATGTTTTGCAGTTACTCTCCCCAACCTCTTTTAAAGCCCCTCTGGCTTGCCAACATAGCATCATGCAGAGTGTCTGAGGCCAGTCTGTGGCGTACGTCTACATTGTTGTTTCATTTAATAATAAGGAAAACAACGGGGAAGGACTAAAGTATATTTTCTGGGAGAGAGTATGGGGAATGTGGCTCCTTTGTATCATTGTGCAGCACCTGTGAGATCAAAATGGCTGCTCTTTACAACAATAAAGCTTAGTTTACCAAAAAGAAATATGTAGAAGTATGGAGCTAGTTTTAAGCGACTGTGTGTCACATCCCAGTATAAAATGATTAAATCTGTCACAGAAAAATTAGAATAACTAGCAATACAGCTTCTGATTGATGCTTATACTTTTGAGCCTTTCAGAAATGTTATGTCACCCTTCCAGTCACTGACAGAAGGATCCGATTTTCAATAACTACCCGAAGACACATTCAACAGAATTTTCTTGGTAGCACTCAGCATAATGACAGCTGCCAGTCTGATTCCATTATAACCCCTTCTCACTTACTTGTCCTTTTCTGGAAAGGTCTCCTCTCTGGATATCATTTCTGCATTTGAAAGGCCTGCTGTCCTAGGACTGAGGGGAGTTGGTAGGACCTGCTGTGAGTCTCTCTGGCAATAAAGAGAGCAAAGAGGCTGATCAGACAAAAATAAATGTCTTAAAAATGAAGCCTATAAAAGCAAACTGAGAGGAGCTTAGAGAAGAGCTGAGCAGAGGAGAATTTGGGAGCCCTACATGAAAGCAGCTGATGGGAAGAAATGATCCCTTAGCCCCTGAGGAAGCATCTCTAGCCCAGAGAGTTTTGTGTTTTTCTTTTTAACGTTATTTTGCCCCAGATGGGGGAGGTTTTGGTTCAGTGGGTGTGGGGAGAAGGCTAATCCATCAACCCAACAATAGAATCGGAGGCACTGGTCAGGTCTGATGAGGAAAAGGGAAGCTGCACCCACATAGTGTGTATATAACCATGATTTTCCCATAGAAAAAAGGTATTTTCAAATTATTCCCCTAAAAAATGGAAGAAAAATTAAACTCAATTTGTGGCCTGGACCTCACTGCACAGTCCATCAAGAATGACACAGTATGAAAAACTAGAAATGAACAAAGTGATGAACATGTGAGGATTTCAGATAAACAGGTGCTGTGCAGCATTCTTGGAGCTGTGTTAAAAACCATCTGGGTCCAGATGTTGCAATCATGAGGAGCTGTGTTAAGCATGATGTTGCCCCTGTGTGTTTTTGTGGGACAGAGGTGCTTTTGAGCACACGTGTGCAGTCTGCCATGCCTTCTGGGACCAGGACTCTGTGGTTTGAACCACAGCTCTCCAAAACTATAGGCTCAGTTGTCTTCAGCTTTACAGAAGAGCCAGTTTCTAGATAGAGCCTGTAACAGATTCATAGCCTCCACTGAACGAAATTTGTAACACACACTGATTAGTGGGTCACACATGTATGTTGTCAGATGCGCTCACTCTGCAATACAATTCAATAATCACCAGTGCACTTCAAGGATTGATACTACTGTCAGTCTTTAATGTAGCTCAGTACATACTTGGAGCCTTTACATTTCTCCTTTTAGAAGTCCAGAGCAATTACAAACCTTTGTTACGTCAATGATAGCATGACAGAATTTCTTTTTTCTGGCTTAAACATCAGGTTTCCTACAGTTAAGTTAACTTGGTCTCATTGCTTATTTGTAACCAATTCTATTCCTGTTCTTCTTGTTACCTGCTGGATGTCCTCTTAGCCTTGTACAAGGTGCCCAGCGTTGTGAATTTAATGTTACAACAGGGACAGGACTCAGAGAGGAAGTTGGGAAGGGTGAGAGGCTTTCCCAGACAGTTTGGGTTTGTTCTCTACACCTAATCTGCTACAGTGGCACAGCAACACCGCTGCAGCAGAGTCAAAGCTCAGTGAAGTGAAGATGTTACCTGCAGCAACCAGAGGGGTTCTCCCATCTGTGTAGGCACTGCACCTCTCCGAGAGGAGGTGTGTACAGCAATGGGAGAATGAACCCATCAACCTAGCGCTGTCTTCACCAGGGGTTAGGTCGGTATCACTGTGTCACTCAGGGGTGTGTATTTTTCATACTCCTGAGCGATGTAGTTACACCAACCAAATTTCCTAGTGTAGACCAGACCTAAGTACCATAGAGCCAGTTTTAGGGTAGGAGATGTGAAGATAGGATCTCCATGGTAGCAACTGCACTGCTACTCACCTGGCCGCTTCACTGAGCATGTACAGAGATCATCAGTAGGTAGGGAAATGCCATGTGAATAGTGTCAGGCTTTAGGCTCACATGAGCTGGAAAACAGAATAGTCAAGGCATTCTTTAAGAATAACATATTTATCCTCTAATTAAATATTTATTTTTTTAGTTTTAGCTATGGACAAAAGTGTGTTTGAAAGGAAAACTGAACATGGACATGAGTCATGTTTTTCTAAATCTTACATATATGTCGTTTTATTTTTCTATATATCATAGAGATAGTCAATATTTTTAAAATTCACAATTTTGATTAATTCCCTCAATGGAATTTCAAATTTCAACTTTTAAAATTTTTTTGAACATTTCTATCATATCATACATGATATTTCCAGCAGTTTTTGTTTAATTTGTCAGTGTTCTGTTTTTAATCACCCAGCGACTTGATTTTTTTGTATTGTCACTTTAACTGTATGGAATGTAAACAGGAAGGACTTTTTTAAGAAAATGAGAATTTGCCTCCTTTACTGGAGAGTTAGGGACAAAGAGAGGGGAAATCCATGTTCAGAAGTCCAGCATATTTACTTCAGAAGCCAGGTGGGCAGCCGGTACACATGTT
Organism: Chelonoidis abingdonii; assembly: GCF_003597395.2. Lineage (NCBI taxonomy): Eukaryota > Metazoa > Chordata > Testudines > Testudinidae > Chelonoidis > Chelonoidis abingdonii. Next base: position 11,082,600 of record NC_133771.1, on the reverse strand, counting down.
TAGATATAATAGATAGATTAAGTTTGTTCTATAAGGGCCAAGTGTCTTTTAACTCATGTGGTAGAGGCTCATCCATTAAGCTCCAGAGGCCCCAGGTTCAATCTTGCCCTACAATGACTGAGGTGTATTGGTGTTACATCTGCACACACTATTAAATTATGGGGAAATTCCTGCTCTACCTTGAATTTGAAATGTAACATTATATTGTCCTTGTTTTAATGGCTATAAACACAGAATGTGAGAGTTTCTTCCCTTTTTGCAGTAAAGAGAGTGAGTGATGGAGCAGAGATTGTCAATGCAGGATCTTTGGGAATCTGGCAGAAGACGCCTTACCTCTAAAATCCTAGGATGCTTTTCATCTGAGCTTCAAAGAATCTCGCAAGGTGGAATAAACCCACAAGGGAGCCCTTGTGTCCCCCCTAATAGCTTGTTCTTCTCCCTTTAATAAAAGTAGCTCGTTGCTGTGGTGTATTGCAAATGTGCCTGTGAGTGTTTTGATTTGCATACAGGGGTTGTTTTGCTATTTCTTTTCCATAAAATAAATGGTCACTGCCATATGTGAAATCCACCCAGGGGTGTTCCTAGACCAGGGGACATACATATGTATATGTTTCAGGGAGCTCACATGGATAAATCTTTCCCTTTCCCTTGGTTCTTTGACAAAACCATTTGGTTTGTGTTGTTGTCAGAGGAGATGGGTTCAGTCCCACCTTGGCTGCACAGTGTGTAATGCCCACATCAATGCTCCATGGCCTGTCGACCCTTCCTCTGCTTCCCTCGCCTCCCAACCCTACCTATCACGAAGTCCCTTCTCTTGTGCCTCAATGTCCAGACCCTGCCCTGTGCAGCAGGCTTCCATGCAGGAGCCAAAATGGCAGCGTAAATCCCACAGACCCAGGCTAAGAAACCTGAGCAAATTTGCAAGTGAGGGTGTAACTGAGTCAGTCAAATGGGGTCCTACCATGGAAAGGGAGAAACAATGGAGCTCACAGCTGCTTTGCCATTTCTGTGCAACTGCAAAATATTGTTACGCCAGGGCGCTATTTAGGGAAGACCTCCTCCCCCCCCACACTTTTATACTTGATTTGAGTGAAGTGTGCAGCAGAAGGGAAGATGGTGCCCTTCCTTCCTCTGCCCCAGCTGCCCTTCCTTCCCACACCCCCACTGCCCTGCTCTGCTGTTTGTTTCCAGCCATGCTGCCCCACCCCCCACCATGGGGCCACTGCTGGCGTCCCTCCTCAGCTGCTGATATGCTGCGTAGAATGGAGTGGGGGCTGATGTTGGGTGTTAAAACAATTTAACCATTTGATGCTTTCATCATCATCTGGTCATTTTGAGTGAAGTCATTAGAATACAGTTTTAAAATCTGGTCAAAAGGTAAACCATTGTCACAAGGATGGAAGGAAAACACCCAGGGATAGCTACAGGTAAGATTATGAGGGTTTTGTAATTGTCAAGTGTGGAACATAATGTCAGCAGCATATTTATTGAAAAATTCCATGCTGCTTCTAGGAAAAAAACATGCTGTTTGCGAGGTGTCCATATGAGACAAAATTCTCTCTGCGGTAACTCTCCTCCAGGTACAAGATGAACCAATGTTCCCCCAGTTGGTTGTGTTGTTGTGTTTTGACCACTATACCTAGCGTTCTCTCAGACAGCGTGCCACCTGGGAGCCAGTCGCAAGGGAAGACATCAAAGAAATTCTCTTTTGTGCCAGGATCCGCTCATTAAACATGTGCTAACTGCATGGTGTTCATATTCACATGTAGTCTAACAGAATGTTTCGAGTCTTATTTATCTTTATGATGTTGTCAGAAACCCCATACACAATCATTTTGAAAGTGACTGTCAAAGCCTTTTCAGAATGTGTTTTCGCTTTCAGGTTCCCAGTTTCAGTCAGGGAATAGCGATGGGCACATTCCTGGTTGCGGGACAGGCCACAGGCAGAGCATGTGTAACCCTGTGCAAACGCCTCACGATTGAGGAGCAGATAGCAATCTTTCATGTGTTTCCCAGCTGTCTGTGTGTGCTAGATTTGTGTCCTAGCTCAACAGTTCCTGCTCCCAAAGTGCGGTTGCAGAACTTAGCTCTTATTTCTTCATCATCCACATATAAAGCCACAAAACTAATATCACAATGTTAAAAGTGAAAGGGGTTTTAGAGGTAATTTCCTCTAAAGGTATCATTATCCACAAAACCAAGGGCAAGCGATTTGGGTAACTGCCCCAAGAATAGGTTGTCCTGATTACTGACTTTGCTGCCTGTGGGGATACTAAACACTTTCATCGTCACAGAGTCCAGGTGGTATTTAGAATCATAGAATCCTATGACTGGAAGGGACCTCAAGAGGTCACTTAGTCAAGTCCCCTGCACTTATGGCAGGACTGAGTATTATGTGGACCATTGCTGACAGTTGCTTGTCTAACTTGCTCTCAAAAATTTCCAATGATGGAGAATCCACAAACTCTCTAGGCCAGTGTTTCTTAAACTGGGGTTGACAGATGCCTGGGGGTCCCTATGGGTACTCCAAGGAGTCTGCGTGCCCCATTGATCAGCTCCTCCCCCTCCCTCTATTTCCTGGAGGCTACTGAAGCCGAACAGGGAGATTTTAGCTGCTAAAATCCAGCGGCACAGTGGGTCTAAGGCAGGTTTCCTGCCTGCCATGGCTCCACGTAGCTCCCAGAGGTGGCCAGCATATTCCTGCAGCCCCGGGGGGGAACAGGTGGTCTCCATGCGCCGCCCCCACCCCGAGTGTCAACTTCACAACTCCCATTGGCTGGGAACTGCAGCCAATGGGAGCTGCAGGGGTGGTGCCTGCAGGCAGGGGCAGTGCGTAGAGTCCCCCTACTTCCCAGCTACCCCCCCAAGAGCCGCTGCCAGAAAGATGTGCCGGTCACTTTGTGGAGTCGCCTGAGGTAGGTGCTGCCTGGCCAGAGCCCACACCCTCTCCCACACCCCAACCCCCTGCCCCAGCCCTGAGCCCGCACCCTGCACCCAAACTTCCTCAGAGAGCTTGCACTCCTCACGCCTTCTTTCACCCAAACTCCCTACCAGAGCTCGCACCACGCACCCACATCCCGCATCCAAACTCCCTCCTAGAGCCCACACCCACATCCCTCACCTGAATTTGCTCCGAGAGCCCATACCCCACACCTTCTCCTGTACCCAAATTCCCTCACAGGGCCTGCACCCCGCACCCACTCCTACATCCCAACCCCCTGCCTCAGCCTGGTGAAAGTGAGTGAGAGTAGGGGAGAGTGACTGATGGGGGGAGGGCGAATGGAGTGAGCAGGGCCAGGAAGAGATGAGATGGTAGTGGTGCCTTGGGGGAAGGGGTGGGGTGGGGTAGGGCCTGGGGTGGAATAGTGGGGTTTGGGGATCCCCCCAAAATATTAAATTAAAATGAGGTTCTTCGGGTTGCAAAAGTTTGAGAACTGCTGCCCTAGGCAATTTGTTCCAGTGTTTAACCACCCTGACAGTTAGGAACTTTTTCCTAATGTCCAACCTAAACCTCCCTTGCTGCTCTTTAAGTCTATTGCTTCTTCTCTTAGTCTCAGAAGGTAAGGAGAACAATTTTTCTCCTGCCACCTTGTAACAACCTTTTATGGACTTGAAAACTGTTATGTCGCCTCTCAGTATTCTCTTCTCCAAACTAAACAAAGCTATTTTTTTCTAATCTTCCCTCATAGGTCATGTTTTCTAAATCTTTGATCATTTTTGTTGCTTTTCTGCAATTTGTTCACATCTTTCCTGAAATGTCCACATCTTTTCTGGAACTGGACACAATGCTCCAGATGAGGCCTAGTCAGCGCAGAGTACAGTGGAAGAATTACTTCTTGTGTCTTGCTTAAGATACTCCTGCTAATACATCCCAGAATGATGATTTTGCAACAGTGTTACACTATTGATTTATATTTTGCTGGTGATCCCCTTTGACCTCCAGATCCTTTTCCGCAGTACTCCTTCTTAGGCAGTCATTTCCCATCTTGTATGTGTGCAACTGATTGTTCCTTCCTAAGTGAAGTATTTTGCATTTGTCCCTATTATATTTCATCTTATTTACTTCAGACCATTTCTCCAGTTTGTTCAAATCATTTTGAATTTTAATCCTATCCTCCAAAGTACTTGCAACCCCTCCCAGCTTGATATCATCTTCAAATTTTAAAATATATTCTCTGTGTTATTATTTAAATCACTGGTGATGATATTGAACAGAACTAGACCCAGAACTAATCCCTGAGGGACCCCACTTGATATGCCCTTCCAGCTTGACTGTGATAACTACTGTGACAAAGTTCCTCCTCTGCCTTGGTGGGTCCTGCGCTTTTTGGCGGATTTGTTCACCTCAGTGATCTTCCCCTCTGGTGGAACCCACAGTCTGGGTTAACTCCTCCTGTGTCTGATCAGGAGTTGGGAGGTGGGGGGGAACCCGGGCCCGCCCTCTACTCCAGGTTCCAGCCCAGGGTCCTGTGGATCGCAGCTGTCTATAGTGCCTCCTTTAACAGATGCATGACAGTTACAACTCCCTGGGCTACTTCCCCATGGCCTCCTCCAAACACCTTCTTTATCCTCACCACAGCCACAGACCTTCCTCCTGGTGTCTGATAACGCTTGTACTCCTCAATCCTCCAGTGACATACTCTCTCACTCTCAGCTCCTTGCGCCTCTTGCTCCCAGCTCCTCACACGCCAATCTCACTGACTAACTGGGAAGCTTTTAACTAGTTCCAGCCAACCCTTGATTGGCTTCAGGTGGCCCAATCAATGTAGCTATCTCCACTGCCTTCTAGAAAGATCTTAATTGGCCTCAGTTGTCTTGATTAACCTGGAGCAACTGCCATTTGGTTACCATGGTACTAGGGATTCCGTTAGCCTGGGGCTAACATGCCTGTTCCTTACTACTTTACTGTAGCCTTCTGGCCTTGCCCCATCACACTACTCTCGGAGAACAGTTTTCCAACCAGTTATGCACCCACCTTGTAGTAGCTCCATCTAGGTTGTATTTCTCTAGTTTATTTATGAGAAGGTCATGCAAGATAGTATCAAAAGCCTTACAAAATCAAGATATATCATATCTATTACCTTCTCCCTATCCACAAGCCTTGTTACCCTGTTAGCTGTTAGGTTGGTTTGACATGATTTGTTCTTGACAAATCCATGTTGTTATTTATCACCTTATTATCTTCTAGGTTTTTGTAAATTGATTGCTTTATTATTTGCTTCACTATCTTTCTAGGTATTGAAGTTAAGCTGACTGGTCTGTAACTCCCCGGTTTGTCCTTATTCCCCTTTTTATAGATAGGCATTACATTTGCCCTTTTCCAATCCTCTAGAATCTCTCCTGTCTTCCATGACTTTTCAAAGGCAATCGCAAATGGCTCAGGTATCTCCTCAGTCATCTCTTTGACTATTCTAGGATGTACTTCTTCAGGCCCTGGTGACTTGAAGGCATCTAATTTCTCTAAGTAATTTTTAACTTGTTCTTTCCCTCTTTCAGCCTCTGATCCTACCTCATTTTCATTGGCATTCACTATGTTAGATGTCCAGTCACTACTAACCTTTCTGGTGAAAACTGAAAAAAAAAAGTCATTTAGCACTTCTGCCATTTCCACATTTTCTGTTTTTGCTTCAGCATTAGCACTAAGCAGGCCTCCACATGATCCAGACGGTGCTGGGGCCACATGTACTTTCTTTAAAAAGTGCGCTACTGGTATCATCTGCAGTTTATAACCTTTGGTTTCATCACCTATTAAGCTGAAGGCATCATCACTGTTTGTCAGTTTTATTTTCACATCCATTCTGTTCAACAGAAGATTTCTTGAAAAAACAGGTCGCTATGCAGATGTATCTTCCTGTTCTGGGTCATCTGCTTTGCCTGTCTCACAAACAGTTTATTATCACCATCCAGCTTCACTGCTTCATCTTGTCCAGGAATGTCTTTGTATAACAGGCCAGCAGAAAACAGTCTGTTAAGTGTGTCCTTGCTGTAATTTAGCACTGATTCGATAAAGACCCTGTAAGGGTAACAGTTATTCCTTTGTCTTATGAGGTAGTCTGCCAAAATGGCATCCAACTGACTGCAAATAGAGGCTACAGAGGAATTCACCCGGAGGCCATAGGCCCCCTGTTGAGAGTGATTCCATCTTTTTTTTACAATATCACAGCAAAGGTCAGTAGCATGTTTTTTAAATGCGTATAATCTATGCCATTCCCTGCAGTAAGAAAATCAAGGGGAGTGGCATTCATAATGGCTGTAGATGCTTTTCTTGATGCTGGTCTCTGTAGGGGCTTTTTGGGACAAGCCTAGTTAGTTTTAGTGCACTCTTCAGCCCACAGTGAACTAAAGCCATGATGATTAAAATATCTCGCTTTTAACATGTGGAAAATACATCACAGAGGCTTTGTGATATCCAGGAGGGGCATATCCAGCCTCACATTGTAATAGTTTCTGTAGTTGGGGGAGGTCTCCATAATAGTTTAGGAACATTGTAGTGTTTTCCTTTCTAAAAACCCTGCTGTCTCCGGGAGCGCAGGTGCAGCTTGATGGCCACCTTCTTAAAGCAAAATGAGACGTGTCTGTTCTGGTCTGTCTGTATTTCAGTGGTGATGCTGTCAATGTGGTGTTTACTGACAGGGACATAACGAGCTTTATCATATGTGATGGTGACAAACTTGTTGTTTCTTCCTTTGATGGGGATGCAGATAAACAAGGGTATGGAAAAGTCTCCCACAAACAGTTCTTCTACAATGTCTGTGTGAAACACACATCCCCTTCATCCCCCACCTGTAATGTTTGCTGAAAAGGTCATTTTTTGACAGCAAAATTGGGGACAAAACCCAAAATATTAGCTAGCTCCTTTCATTCTATATATTCTTCCTTTGTAATTTGACCTGGTTTCCAATTTTGGTGAGAGTCTTTTTTGAATTTCAAGTCATGTGAAATCTTCTGGTTAAACCAGGGTGGTCTCTTACAATACTTCCCTCTTTACTGTATATTACAGTATTTGCTCTTGCATCCTTGATAACGTCAGACCAATGGTAGTCAGAAATTAACCTCTCTCATTGGATCACACAGAGAAAATTTAGAAATGGGGGCTGTAAACAGAATGTCTCATCACGGACTTAACTAAGTAGAGGCTGCCTCAGTCCATGATTGTGCTGGTTCCTATTCTCAGCCGGATATCCCATATGGAGGAAGAGCTGTCTTCAGCCACCTTGGTCTAATGGTTAGCACACAGTGCTCACAGTCAGCGGGTAAGTAAAGGGCACATTCCCTACCCTTCTCTTAATGAGGAGACAACATCTCCCTTCCCCAGATGTACAGAACTTCTGGACACCCACACTGAACAGGGCAAATTGGCATTAGAAGGAAATGGTGGTGGGGGAAGGCAAGGTTGGGGAGTGGGAAAAGCTCAAGTCCTGTCTGATGAGGCAGGGAGGGCTTGATAGTTGGGAAGGTGGGAGTCAGGGGTTCGTCTCATTCATGTGGGGAGGGAGGAGTCAGATGGGTTTTGAGGCTGTAGGTGTGTCAGGTGGAAATCTGGTAACCGCTGTCTTGTCTTCACTGCTGAATAGGGTGACCAGATAGGACGTATGAAAAATTGGAATGGGGTGGGGGGTTACAGACACTTATACAAGAAAAAGCCCCGAATATCAGGACTGTCCTTATAAAATAGGTGTGTCTATGCAATTATAGTCTTCTCCTGAGATCTTTTCCCCAAGTTCATCACTACATGCCAGGGGAGAGTTCATTCACACCCTCCTTAAGGTAGGTTCAACTCATAAATTAAGCTATTTCTGTGCAATTGTCAACAAACAACTGATCAGGCCTTTTGGTTGTTTAGACTTTATAACATTTCATTTGGATTCATTTTTAGAGATTTTCACATCTCAGCATATCAACTGAATATATCACCTTCTACAATATAAAACAAAGACCTTTTTCTCTTTATAAATGATCAGTTTGACATAAATATTCATTACATTATCACAATTGTATTTAAAATAGATAACATTGCAGGATGTATTTGCAATACTCTTTGAGGTCAGATTTCCTTGGTAATAAAACTTCCTCAAACGGCATAACCTGGTTATAGATTCCTCATTAGAGCTTTCAAATGTCTTATAATTTCTTAAACTTTTATTGACAACCTTTACTTTTCTCTTTTCACATTAAAAGATCTGTACATGATATTGTCATATCAAGTAAGGCCTGGATCTGCTTTATCTCTATTATGGATTTCTTTGCATAAAGTATGTAATCTGGAAGAAAAAAGATAAAGGAGGAAGCTATTTCCCATTTTAACAAGAGCGTGTGGTCAGCTTAGCTAGCAACTGTTCCTCTTTTTGCTGTGAAAATCAGAAGCAGCTTCTCTAATTTGACATGTTTTAACAGTTTAGATCTAAATTATGCCAAGGATTCTGGCCTATTTATAGATTCGTAGACTAGATTCATAGACTCTAGAACTGGAAAGGACCTTGAGATTTTCTAAGGAAAAGTAGAAGGGAGTACAGCAAAATAGAGACAATGGATTTCAGGAAGGCGGATTTTGGTAAGCTAAGAGAGCTGATAGGTAAGGTCCCATGGGAATCAACACTGAGGGGAAAAACAACTGAGCGGAATGCAGTTTTTCAAGGACGACTATTTTAAGGGCCAAACGCAGCTGTTCGTATGTAGAAGATGAGAAAATGCAAAGACCCCTTGGATTAACCACGAGATCTTGCATGACTAACAAAATAAAAGCAAGTCCATATAAAAATGACAACTGGTTCAGATTCCAAAGGAATGAATCAGGCAAATACACAGGAATTGCAGGGCAAGATTAGAAAGGCAAGGAACAAAATGAGCTCAAACTAGATGGGAAAAGTGGAACAAGAGACTTGTACAATACTTAGAAGCAAGAGAAGACCAAGGACAGGTAGGCCACTGCTCAAGTGAGGAGGAAGAAACGTAACAGGAAACTTGGGCCTGGTCTACGCTACGCGTTTTATCGATTTAAAGAGCGTTAAATCATTTAACGCTGTATCCTTCCACCTACAATGCCCTTTATATCGAATATAAGGGCTCTTTAAATTGATTTTCTGTACTTTCCGACTAGAAAGAGAGTAGCGCTAAATTCGATATAACATATCGGATTACGTTAGTTGTGACGGAAATCACGTTATGGCCTCCGGGCGGTATCCCTAGTGCACCACTGACCGCTCTGGACAGCCATCTGAATCGGATGCAGTGGGCAGGTAAACAGGAAAGCCCGCGAACTTCTGAATACATTTCCTGTTTGCCCAGCGTGGAGCTCTGATCAGCACGGGTGGCGATGCAGTCTCAAATCCAAAAGAGCTCCAGGATGGACCTACGGAAGATACTGGATCTGATCACGTATGGGGAGACAATCTGTTCTATCAGACTCCGTTACAGTAACGAAAAGCCAAAGCGTTTGAAAAAAATCTCCAGGATACACAGCGCTGCGTTACAAGCATACGGGAAGCCAGAGACTCAATGGACGCTTCATGGATGGAGGGTACTGGAGGACTCCAGCTATCCCACAGTCCACAGCTAGTCTCTGAAAAAGTATTTGCATTCTTGGCTGAGCTCCAATGCTGTAGGTTCAAAACCGTGTCTGGCGTGGTTCAGGGATAGCTTCCTCAGTTTTTCCCCCCCACGTGAAAGAAAGGGAAAGAAATCATTTCTGACTTTTCAATGTCACCTTATCTGTACTGAATGTGCTGGTAGACACGATGCTGGCAGTGAAGAGCAGTATCCTTCCTCTCTCTCTCCTTTCCTGGTGGTAGATGGTGCAGTAGACTAGTAACCGTCCTCATGAATATCTTAACATGTTGACATGAGGGATCATTCTGGTTACTCCAGTAGATAGGACAGAACGGCTAATAACTAGCTTCATCAGCAACTGGGGGCTTCAGCCCCCTCCCTTTCCTGTTAAGAAAAGTTTCTGTACTGCCTGACTGTATAGCAGCAGCATGCTGTACTACCTCTCCCCACATCGCTATGTCCTGCCTGACTATCATCGTGCCGGGAGGCTGCCTCCCCTCATTTATGACACTAATCAGTGTTCTTATTCCTGCATTCTTTATTACTTCATGACACAAAATGGCAGACACTGCACGGTAGCCCAGGCAGGTTGGGGAGAAGAGAAGCAACGGGTGGGTTGTTGCAGGGCACCCCTGTGAATATGACATGAGCAGCTGTGCTCTCTGATCACATGGTCCTCTAATTAACGTGCCAATTTTAGGCAGGATGACTCTATTTTTAGAAACTAAGGAGGGTTGACTCGGGGAGTCAATCCAATTTTGCTTTTGCATTGCGCCCCCGGCGTTTCAGCCAAGGGCATCATATAGCAGCGGACAGTACAGAGGGGAGAGATACCGTCATTCATTGCCTTTACTCTGGCAGTAGATGGTACAGAACAACTAGTAACCATCTCTGCTATCATGCCAAAGCAAGTGAATGCTGCATGGTAGCGCTGAATACGCCTCTCTGTCCGCGGCATCCAGTACACTACGGTGCCGGAAAAAAAAAACGCGGAACGGGTCCATGGTTGCCTGCTATGGCATCTGCCAGGGCAATCCGGAAAAGGGCGCAAAAGGATTGTCAGCTGATGTTTTCCTGGAGGAAGAATGACTGACGACATTTACCAGAACCACTCGCGACAATAATGATTCAACCCGAATTCCAAGGGGCGGGCTGGAGACTGCGGGAACTATGGGATAGCTCCGAAGAGCTACACCCAATGCAACGCTTCAGAAATCGACGTTAGCCTGGACCATGGACGCACACGCCGAATTACTGTGCCTAGTTGGCCGCATGAAATCGAATTTTAATATAGTTTTTATAAAACCGATTTTAGCTAATTCATATTATCCGTAGTGTAGACGTGGCCTTGGAAATGGCAGAGATGCTTTGACTTCTTTGTTTCGGTCTTCATGAGAAGTCTAAGGAATTCTAACATAGTGAATGCTATTTGGAAGGGGTAGGTTTAGAGATAAATAAAAGAGCAAGTTAAATCACTTAGAAAGTTAGATGCCTGCATGTCACCAGGGCTGATGCAATGCATCCTAGAATACTTAAGGAGATTATAGAGGGTATCTGAGCCTCTAGCTACTATCTTTGGAGTCATGGAGACAGGAGAGATTCCAGAAGACTGGAAAAGGGCAATATAGTGCCCATTCATAAAAAGGGAAATAAAAACAACCAGGAAACTACAGACCAGTTGGTTTAACTTCTGTGCCAGTGAAGATACATGGAGCAAGTAATTAAAGAAATTATCTGCAAACACTTGAAGGTGTAAGGTGATGGGAATAGCCAGCATGGATTTGTTAAGAACAAATCATGTCAAACCAATCTGATAGCTTTCTTTATAGGATAACGAGCCTTGTGGATAAGGGAGAAGCAGTGGATGTGGTATACCTAGACTTTAGTAAGGCGTTTGATACGGTCTCGCATGATATTCTTATCAATAAACTAGGCAAATACAATTAGATGGGTACTATAAGGTGGTGCATAACTGGCTGGATAACAGTTCTCAGAGAGTAGTTATTAACGGCTCCCAATCCTTCTGGGAAGGTGATAACAAGTGTTCCCGGGTCTGTTTTGGGACCGCTCGTTCAAATATCTTCATCAATGACTTAGATTTGGCATAGAAAGTACGCTTATAGTTTGCAGACGATACCACATGGGGAGGGTTGCAACTGCTTTGGAGACAGGGTCAATTCAAAATGATCTTGGACAAATTGGAGAAATGGTCTAGGTAACTGGATGAGTTCAATAAGGCAAATGCAAAGTGCTCCATTAGGAAGGAACAATCAGTTCACACCATCAGAATGGGAAAGACCGTCTAGGAAAGAGTATGGCAGAAAGAGATCTAGGGTCATAGTGGACCACAAGTAAATATGATCAACAGTGCGATATTGTTGCAAAAAAAGCAAACGTGTTCTGGGATGCATTTAAGATGTGTTGTAAACAACACGAGAAGTCATCTCTTCCGCTCTACTCGCGCTGGTTAGGCCTCAACTGGAGTATTGTGTCCAGTTCTGGGCACCGCATTTCAGAAAGATGTGGAAAAATTAGAGAGGGTCCAGAGAGAGCAACAAGATGATTAAAGGTCTGAGAACTGACCTACGAAGGAAGGCTGAAAGAATTGGGTTTATTTAGTTTGGAAAAGAGAACACTGAGAGGGACATGATAGCAGTTTTCAGTATCTAAAAAGGGTGTCATCAGGAGAGGAGGACAACTTGTTCACCTTAGCTCTAATGACTAGAACAAGAAGCAATGGGCTTAAACTGCAGCAAGGGAGCTTTAGGTTGGACATTAGGAAAAAGTTCCTAACTGTCAGGGTAGTTAAACACTGGAATAAATTGCCTCGGGAGGTTGTGGAATCTCCATCTCTGGAGATATTTAAGAGTAGGTTAGATAAATGTCTATGCGGGATGGTCTAGACAGTATTTGGTCCTGCCCTGAGGGCAGGGGACTGGACTCAATGACGTCGATACCATGGATGTGTATGACATTATTAGTAGTAGTAAATTCCATGTTTTCCTACTAATAATGACATCTGACAAGTCTCTGTCTTACACAAGTTACACTCTGAAAATACTACTAAATACCTACAGACTGGTTCAAAGCCCATTGAAGTCATTGGGTAATGTCCCTTTGACTGGATTAAATTCTCTGGAGAAATTCAAATACATTATATTTATCGTGTATGACTCAGCAACTAAATATATAATTCAATAAGAAAGAAAGTCAGGCATACCTGGCAAGGCTTTTCTTTCCAAACCAATAGGGGAAAAGATCTCAGGAGAAGACTGTATTTCAATAGACACATCCATTCTACCTAGGTAATAAGCAGACAGCCCTGCTTTGTGAAAGCAATCAATTTGGCCATGTGGTGTAGACCGCATCAAAGGCTGGATTCAATACTAAGGGCTTCCTCTTAACAATAAAATAGAGAACTGGCTTGAGACCTCACCCACTATTCTAAGAAAAAAATAAACACTACCCCTGGGTTCCGCTGAGAGGCTATACTTCCCCTCTCTCAGGAACTGAGTATCTATAACAAAAGAAAAATTTTATTAAAGAAGAAAACACAGCATTAATTTAGGAACACATTCCAACAAGGATTTGAAAGTACACAACTAACACTCACTCTACAGTATCTTGAGCAGCATCCCTTTTCTCAGTTTCCCACCTTGTGGTTTGAAAGCCCAAGGAATGAATGTCTCTTTAACATGTCAACTCCTTCCACTGTCCCCTACTCATAGTTTGTTATCTAAGATCAGCAATATCCCCAGAGTCCAGGTGTGTGTTTGGGTGGGTTTGTCTTCTGCACCTGAGGGGAGAGAGTGGTGTCTCTGCAGTGTCCATCACTACCACTTCTCTCCACAGCATTATATTCTGAGGTTCCACCACTTAGCCAAAGTCTCCATATTTTCACTAACTAGTAGAAAGCCTCTTTTCAGCTGTCTTTTTTGCACTGCTTTCAACCAAAATGTTACCTCCTTATCACTTATACCATCCAGTCCCCTTAAAGGAGCTCATCAATAAATTCAGATCAAATAAGTACTGAGGAAGAACCACGACACTCAGAAAAGGCTACTCATCTCTGTCTTTAAACACAGAAGGGAGAATCAAAAAGCTTCTAGAACTCCTTAAATCAACCCCCATTCATAAGACAGGAAGATCTATCTCTAATCCTGCCTAACACTTGCTTGAATTTGGCATCATGGCTCACTATTTAGCAAGTGATGTTCAAGTTAGGGTCACCCCCTTAGTTAGGGCTTGCTAAATACAGTTCTTTTTCCCTTTACTCATACACTAAGGATAAAAACATTTCATTCCCTTCCATTCAACACTAAAGTTAATTTTAACCCCAAACAGCCAAAAATGTTCAGTTTGGCAATACAGATATGTGTGCAGAGCCCCTAGGCAGAGTGGTGTGTTTATGCAAATAAAATCTGCTCCTGAGGTCTTTTGAACCAGTCTGTCACTAGGTGTCAGAGGAGAGTTCATTCAGACTCTGCTTACAGCTGGTTTGGGTGAAAACTCATGTTAGTGTACAATGCAGGAGTAATGAAATCTTGTTATCCTTATCGTATAAATAAATGCAGCAGAACTGTTCTTAGCATGCCCTAGTTGAATGGGTAACAGTAACCTCCCCCCCTTAAGGGGGGGAATAGTGATGCCAAATATATGAAAAGTCAGGAAGCCCTCGGACAGTGCTTCGGCAGCACATATACTAAAATTGGACTCTGTATAAAGAGTGCTCATTACTAATGCATCCTTTTTTCTCCGCAGAGTTTAAAGACAGAGTTTAAAAGATTCAATTCAATTATTTCTTCCCAGTGATCACTAGAGATGAAATCATTTATGAGCGGATCTGTAGATCAAGCCATAGCTATAGCCCGGAGACAATGTTTTGCTGTGAGAGAAAGGGCAGAGGCCGTAGGAGTAGCAAGGTTCCAGGCTACCCTGTGAAATCACTAAGAGCTGGGTTACATGGTGGAACCAGTAGGAGAGAGTAGCAAGTGGCAGCAGAGACAGCAGGCAGCAACAAAGACATGACATAACCCTCCTTTAGGGTGAACCCAGGTGAATCCCTTGAATTCTGGGACTTGTAGTCCAGCAATCATGGGAAGTCTAGGCTGCTAAGAAAGCCTGCTGGGTATGAAGGGCTGCTCTCCTCAGTCCGAGTGGAGTTAATAAGACCTGCTGAGAATCTCTCTGGAAAGGAGAGCAGGGAAAGGCAGGAGGGATGTGATGATTTTAAGAACTATGATGAAGACCGAACCCTGAGTGATCTACCAAAAGCCTTATCCAGCGCCACCCTAAAGACTCCCTGAAACTAACCCCTGCCGTACGACCACGCCTCAAAAATTCCACACAGATTGGGGGGTTATTATTTAAATGTACTCTTTAGACGTGGAGGATTGTGAAGGGGGAACACTCACCCAAACATCACCTCAAGGTCAGGAAGTACGTCAGGCTCTTTTCTTTCCAGGTGCTCTCCTTTCCCTGCAATGATCAGTCCCTCCACTGACTCAGCCCTACAGCCTGGTCAAACATTAAAGTCCATGCCTTCAGGGTATATGCAAAGAGTTCAACAATGGGGTAGCCTTCTCGATTAGGAATGGGACCCCAGGCTTCTCCCTTTGGGTTGGGGTCCTCTAGTGTCTGGACCCTAAAATATTTTATCTTACCACAGCCTTAACTAGGCAGAAGATGTAGTCTTGCTATGATTTTCTTTGTTTTATTGCCACTAAAGTGCAGCAGGCTGTGCTTCTGATGGAGCAGATTCCCCAGAAAAGAGTGCAGTGTGTTTGTCTCCCCACTATCAGTCTGCAAAGAAAGTAACGGCAAAAATTAGAAAAAAAATAAAAAAAATTGGGAGGAGCAGAAGTAGATCACAATGCATAGAAATTAGAAGTAATGAACTGCAGCAATATAAGTGAAGCTCAAGAGATCCGGGAAGATTCCCTGGTGGTAGGGCCAAGGAGAACAAGGAGTTTTATTGAAGTATTTCAGGAACAAAAGAGATTCTAACACTGGAACAGGCCCATTGCTCCATGGCGATGGTAAAATCATAATAATGATACAGAAAGGGCAGAAATGTTCAATTAATATTGCTGCTCTGTATCTGGAAAGAAGCACAATGTTGTACATATATCACCTGTAAGAGTGTCCTAGACTGAAGGACCAGAGAACAGGTGTGACAACAGCTGTTACCCTCCTCCCTGCCTCCCTTCCTTCCCCAGCTCCCTGCCCTGCTCTCCTGTCACCTCTCCTTGAACACTTCTCTTTTCAGTCTTCATCTTAACACCTTTTTCCCCCTCACCTATTCACTCTCTTCCTTGTCCCATCTTTTCTTTCCTCCTCTACCTTTTCCCTCATTTCCGACCCCTTTTCTTGCTGTCCTCATCCCTAATTCCAGAAATCCTCCCAAATCAAACCTCTCACACCCATAATGTTAGTTAGTAAGCAGGTGATTAACTAACTGAGCCCTGCAGGGGGGACGCACTGTTCATTTGGATAACTTGTAAGTCTGGATAGAGGGAATTTGGATTACCGGATTATCATGTAAATAGCTTTTAAGTCAGATATTTTTAAAATTACCACGTTTTCATATGGATAAATAAATCACATGCATTTAGGATACTTCTCCGTTAAAATTGGCAGGACGGCGTATTCTTCAGCATAGCTTCTCTGGAGTCCTGATTAGATTCTGAAGATAGTTAGAAAGATCATTCAGGTAGTTCATTGACTCAAGGGGTTATGACAGCTGTGTTCTTCTCTTTCTGGATCTCACAGGGATCTGTCTAGATAGTACTTTTAAGGAAGAGTTATTAGGGGGATTATCAGACTTCATGATGTGACTTTAGACGTTGCTAGACTTGGAGGGGGGCTCTCAATAGCCAGATGATAACAGCCCAACTTGCTGTCTCTCTCAGCCACATATTTTTGGTTCAGTGACTGGCAGTTTGACCAAAACAGCTTGTTTTATGCAGACTCTGAAGGCTTGGTTTCTACTTGGTAAAACTGCAGGGGCGCTGATCAGAAAGTGACCCATGGTTCTAGTGAAAATTTGAAATATCCGACTTCAGTTTGAACACTGGAATTGTTGCAACTTTCTGTCTGGAAAATTCCATCATCTTTGTGCAAAACATCTTGAGCCATCCCAGTTTGCATAGCACACGTTAGGCCACAGTGGTTTGTACAAAATGTCTTGGGAAATATAACTAACTTTTCTTGGTTTAGCTCTGATCAGCAACTTACTTCTGCAGGCCACTTCTCCTTCGCCTCCCTGTGTTGTGTTCCTTGGCCAACTTGATATGACTCTGTGTCTTTCCCCTTGTGGTAGTTTCTGCCACAGAGAGGTCCGTTTTGAAGTCAGGAGAGATTCTTTATTTAAAGTCTTTTAGAATCATGGGAATGTAGGGCTGAAAGGGACCTCCATCAGAAAATTAACCATGGTTCTAGTGAAGATTTGAAAGGTCCAACCTCAATTTGAACGTTGGAATTGTTGCAACTTTGTCTCTGGGAAATTCCATCATCTTTGTGCCAAACGTCTTGAGCCATCCCAGTTTGCATAGCACACGTTAGGCCACAGTGGTTTGTGCAAATGTCTTGGGACATATAACGAACATTGATTGGTTTAGCTCCAGGCAGCAACTTACTTCGGCAGGCCACTTCTCCTTCATCTCCCCATCTTGTGTTCCTTGGTCAACATGATATGACTCTGTGTTCTCCCCACCTGTTTTTAAAAATCTGTTATGACGGGGATTCCACAACCACCCTTGGAAGCCTATTCCAGAGTTTAATTTAGTTAGAGAGTTTTCCTAATATCTAACCTATACCCCCCTTGCTGAAAATTAAGCCCATTACTTCTTGTCCTGCCTTCAGTGGAGCTAGAAAACAGTTGATCACCATCCTCTTGATAAAGGCCCTTTACGTATTTGAAGACTGTGATTAGGTTCCTCCCCCTCAGTCTTCTTTCCAAAAGACTAAACATGCCCAGGTATCTTCACCTCTCTTCCCAGGTCAGGTTTTCTAAACCTTTGATCCTTTTTTTGATGCTCTCCTGTGGATTCTCTCCAATTTGGCCACATTCTTCCTTAACTGTGGCACCCAGAATTGGACACAGCCCTCCAGAGGTGGCCTTGCTAGTGCTGGGCAGAGCAGGACAATTGCCTCCCATGTCTGATGTACAATACTTGTGTTAATACACTGCAGAGTTATATTAACCCTTTTTACAACTGCATCACATTGTTGACACATATTTAATCTGTAATCCCCTGTACCCCCTAGATCCTTTTCAGCAGTTCAACCACCTAGCCAGTTATTCCCCATTTTACAGTTGTGCATTTAATTTTGCCATCCTAAGAGAAGTACTTCATTGAATTCCATTATATTTTATTAAAAGCAATTCTTCATTTCAGCAAGCTCCTTTTCCATTCTAATCCCATGCTCCAAAGTGCTTGCAACCCCGCTAAGCTCATGTGCAAATTATGTAACCACACAGACATTTTACTGCTAGAACTAAGTTGCTGTAATTAAAATAAAGTAAAGCAGTGTAGCCCTATAGTGGGGCTAGAGTTCTACTGGGGAAAAGGTGCTTATTAGAGATGGTCAGAAAATTTCTGATGAAACTTGGTTGGAAACACCATTACTGGGGATGCAAAGTACCATCTGATCTGGGGAAATCCAAACAGGAGACTTTATTCCCCCAGAAACAGATTGGTTCTCCCACTTATAATAAAATCTAGTTGTTGTGAAAATACAAAACTAACAAGTGCACATTTGTCACAGTGGAAGGGGTGGGGATCTGCTATTGTCCTTCTGATTGGAAATCCATATTTTTAAATGAAAAGAAATTAAAAAATAAAAACAAGCCCTACTGAATGTTAAATCCACACATGAGTGATTAGGCCACCGTGGTCAATGCAACTCTTTGTATTTCTACATGCTCATATGGACAGAACAGTATTTATTTTCTACCCCTGTGACTAATCTATTTCTCTCACAGCTTGATTTATAACTCCATCTCATTGCTCCACGGTACTATTTTCATGGCATACAAATGGAAAAGAGAGAAAACAAAATTACCTTCCTGGAAGATTGCAATGGAACGCTACTTCTTAGAATTCAGAACAATACCACAAAAGAACTGCAAATAAGATAGAGACAAAGCAAGCTGTTCCCTAAAACAAAGAGTCTCAATTCACTCCACCTTATTTTAGGCTTTTTCTCTGAAGACTGACTGCCAGCAACACAGCTTGCACAGTTCCCTCAGAGCCCCATAGCCTGCAAGAGGGATCAGGATACCCTTTCCAGACGTGAAGTGTTAGTTTGTATTTTAACACGGTTTTCCATGTACCACATGGCTGCCAGATTTCCAGTCCTATTATTATAATGAAAAACTAAAGGAAAACACTAAGGGGTGTCTGCACTGGGCCCTCTGCACTGTATGCTCATTGCGTCGTTGTCAGCACCTCCACCACACAGTCCTCCCCCTTCTCTTCCACACTGGTATCCAAACAGCTCTGAGGGCATCACCCTCTCTAGAGTGGCTACATCCTAGCTCTGCCCTTTTCCACCCCCTCAACACCTGGGACTTATTTCTTCCAAAAAAAGCCTTTAGGTAAATCCACCTGGGAATGCTACAGCACCCAGATCTCCTTTCAAATGCCACACACTCTGCAACAGGTTCTCCTGTTGCCAAGCCCAGGGGAAACAAGGGGGTTTCCATGTTTTCAGAGGATGTCCTCTCCCTCCCAGTAAACCCACCAGGCCCATCCCCTTCACCACTTCCTATCCCCCCTCTCTCTTCTATGCCTACTCAGGAAATCGCACAGACCTAGTCCTTATGCAAACAGCCCCCATCACTATCTCTCTCCCAATTCGAATTCCTGGCTCCTATTTCCCTCTTCCAAAAGATCCCTCCTACCCCTCCCCCACACACTTTCAAGCCCCGGCTCTCCAGTATATTCCCCAAACAAGGGCTCAGGTCAGTTGGGTGCCCCCCAAATCCCTTCTGTGTGCCTCTGAGTCCGCCCAGTCCCCCCCCCCGCCATATGTCTCAGTTACCCAAATCACCCTGTGTAACTCTATCCCTTCTAATTTCCACACTATGTGCCTCGGATTCCCCTGATCCCACCACATGTCCCTTTCCTCTTCATCATATCCACTCCTTCTTCTCCTTCAACCCACCTCATGTTCTTCTAACTCCCAATCCCCAAACCCCAAACCTCCCCTGCCTCACACCTCAAGGGTCTTTTCAGAGGGGCACCAATGGCCTCTCCCTCCCTTCTTTCTGCAGGCTGCTTGGCTGCCCCCATCTCCTCTCTTCAGCAGGCTCCCAAGGGGGAGCGCTGCCCTCTCAATCCACAGAGAGACTGATGGATCTTCTGTGGGAGTGACAGGAGCCTACATGAAGACTGAGCTCTGCTGGAGCCAGCTCTGCTGACTAGCTGGGATCTCCATCAACTATGGTCATGTTCAGATCCCAGCTTTGTCATGGCAAAGACTGTCAAAGTCATTTTAAATGGACGTCTTGGCCCCTGATCCCACCACATGTCCCTTTCCTCTTCATCCCACCCATTTTAAAGGGACCTGTTGTGCCCTTGCTCTCTACGATACACAAAGGTTACAGGAAAACCAGTCAGGCCCTGCTGCTTCCACAGAACTGTGTTTCTTACTGGGCACAGAAATAGTAGGCCTGGCTTTCCATGGAGACTTCTGCTCAAACAATTTTGATGGCTACGTGAGTAGGAAACACGGAAGCCGACTGAAGGGATCCCAATAGTTTAAAAGAATAATATTCAATTCTTAAAGACCACATGATGCCCCCACCCACATACATACATTCATGACTCATGGTATCTTCAGGTTATTCTGTCATTTTTCAAGGATTTGAAACATCTCTGTAATGGGATGGATGCATGAAAATAGTAAAAATAAAAAAAACCACTAAGAATATTAATTAAAACTGTATGAAAATGGTGTACAAGTAAGACACAGACACATGTACACAGAGTTTGATCCCAAGTTATTAGTATTTTTAGTAGTGTAATCTATGTCCAGGAATGAGCAAGAAGCCTTTGCAGAACTTAGGGCTAAGCCCTTAAAACATGTATAATAGCAGATGCTGCATCTGTGGCTCACAGAGGAGTGAGATTGAGTAACAGCAACAGTTGCTAGCGGAGCTAACCACAAACTTTCACTCACTTGTGAAGTAACCTCACTTTTTATCAGTTTCTTCTATATTATTTGCTTTATTCCTAGAAATCCACAGCAGCTAGATGAGATCAAGCTGGGACTTGATGTGGCAGCATAATGTCCATTTTAGAAACTGTACAGAAAATTAAAATATTATATGGAGGTTTCTACAACAGAGCCCTGCAGTTTGAGGAGGTTTCATTACCCAGGTGATCTGAGAGGACTGAATACTGAGAGCATTTTGGAGAAAGTTGTGTATTTTAAAAGAACTGGCTGAAAAGCTGGCTGAGACCCTTAATGTTGGTTTTCAATAAGTGTTGAACACTGGGGAAGTTGCAGAAGACTGGTAGACACCTATTGTTGTACCAGTACTTAAAACGGGTGAAAAGGAAACCCTGGGATATTATAGGCTTATCAGTCTGACATCAGTCACAAGAAAGATAACAGACAGGATTAATACAGAATTGAAGGCAGGTAACAGAATTAATGCCAATCAGCATAGGTTTATGGAAAAAAATCCTGTCAAACTAACTTCATATTTATTTTTATGAGAATACCAGTATGGGTCATAAAGAGAATATTGTTGATACAATAGACTTGGTGTTCTGTAAGACATTTAACTTGGTACCACATGACATTTGGATTAAAAAAATATATAAAACTAACATGGCATACATTAAATGGATTAACAGCTGGCTAACTGATAGGTCTCAAAGTGTAATTGTAAACAAGGCATCATCATTGACGAAGTATATGTCTTGTGGGCTCTGGTAGGGACTGGTGAATTTTAAGGAGAAATATAGCTATATACATATCGATATTTATGTATAGGGAGAGAGAGACAGATACAGATTTGATATAGATATAGCTCATCATACTGCAACATAAAGTCATTTCACTCACTAATAATATTGGTAACATAAATGGCACAGTAAAAGAAAACAACTCTCCTCTCTGTATCCTTTCCTGGTTACTCTCTACACTTCATCTGCTACTTAGAAGGATTGCTACCTGTGTTATGAGATCTCTTTGGAAATGCCAGTCGAATGGATCATCAGGCGAAATAGCCAATAGCACTTACTAGCTTCCTTATTACAAACAAATGCCTGGTATAGTATATCAGTGATCACTGATAAAGAGAATGAGGAGTGACTGGTCCTCAGCTGCAGCCAGGGAAACTGAAGGAAATTTCCAAACGTTTGTAATGGAGTCAGTGCTCCCTGGGAGCCCAAGTAGGATCAATGAGGTAGAACAACTGTACCCCTGATAACGGTTAGTTTTTCACCCAGTGAAGCAGAGCTGTGAGTATTAAGGGCTAGATGCTGCCATACTTAGGGTAGGGCTACACTGCAAGAGCTACAACAGCATAGCTGATCTCTAAGGCTAAAATTTGATCCCCTGATCCAAATTTGACCTCAGAGGGAATGTCTGCTCAGCAACATGACACCTCTGGCTGGCGTTAGGCTGTGGGGCTGTTTCACTGCTGGGTAGATGTCTGGACTGGGGTACAGCTTGGGCTCTAGGACTCTGTGTGGTGGGACGATCCCAAAGCTTGGGCCACAGCTGGACCCAGAAGTCTACAGAGCAATGAAACCACCACAGCCCAATGAGCCTGAGTCAGCTGCCATGGGCCAGTCCCACTTTTTTCCTTTTTTACAATGTAGACATGCTCTTAGAGCATCTGCAATATTATTTTATTATTCACAATTCTTAGCACAGGGGCAAATCTGCTCAAACCATATGAGCAGGTAAAACACAGCATTCCTTGAGCAGAGCTAAGGACCTTTTGTTTTAAGTCTTTATGAAAAGGGGACCAGCTGCCTGAATCATGAAACTTGATCCCTAAAAAAGTCAAAGCAGAGATTGTTCTACAGGGTGGACTCATATTTCCCACTCAATTTGTGGAGGCTTCTTCCCAGAAATCATGACTTGGTCTCATTATAAACGAGAATCTGGTCTTGGAAGTTAAAATAAGAAGAAGATTGAGATAACAGCCAGAAGATGCCTCATGAAGTTTGCGATAAAACAACCATGTCATCAGCATATAGTAACACCAAGATAAGTCTACCTTTAATGTGTGGTGGAGAAAATAAATTTTCCTTGAAACATCCACAGCATCATTAATATATAAATCAATAACAAGAGGTGCTAGAACGCATCCCTGGTATTCTCCCAACCCTGGCTTAACCTGACACACATCACTCTGGTGGAGACCCTCCAAAATCTTCAGAAGTGTCTTAGATCCGTACTCATAATTCTTGATTTTGCCCAAAGATTTTCTAAATCAATAGAATCAAATACCATCTTTAAAACTTTCAGAGTAGCACACAGTTTGTACCTTTAACCACAATATATTTATCAATCATAGAAGAAACAATAAAGCAATTGTCAATTGCGGTTCTAGCTGTTTTTATCTAGTATCTCTATGTATGGCAAGAACATAACAGGGAAATAATAGGCATGAGGTGGCAGTCAGGGTGAAGTGCCTGCTCCTTGTGTCCCCCCTCAGCAGAGAAATATCCAGTGCCCCTTGACCTTTCTCTGTTGAAAAAGCAGGTGAGAAGACTAGTACATTCCAACAACAGAGAGACAGTTGAAATAGAGGCCACTGACTGGGAGAAGAGAGGGACAGCTCATTGCCCCGGCAAATCTCCCTGTTGCCCTATGGATGTCCTCCTCCCCATGCATTCTCATTCTTCATTCTCTCCCCTCAACTTTTCTATTTGATGCTTCCAAATGGGAGGAAATGGGGAGAAAGTAGAAGAAGGTGATCAGGAGGGGGTCTGTAAAGGGGTCTGTGAAGCTTTGTTTGGGGAATCGTATTATGTAGGCTCTGAACCCTGGTTAGAATGAATCCCCTAGGGAACTTGGATGTGTCATACAACTCTATAGAAGGCTTAGAAATTTTCTTTCATTTCCCTGGCTGCAGTTTAAGCCCAATCAATTCTTGTTCTCTCTGTCCTGAAAGAATGAGACAAATCTTGACAGGTGCTTGGCACCTGCAAATGCCACTGGCTTCCCCATGTTTCATGCAGCAACATTTTTTGTCTCTACTTTAGATAGTTATCCTTAAGGCAGATGATTGTTATGAGGGAAAAAAGAAAGGGAAACCTCTTGATTTTCTACCATCACTAAGTGTAAAATTCCTTAGTTTAGATATACAGAAAAAAATCCATGGATTCCTGGCACACAGTATTTATAATATTATTCACTTTATTTCTCATCAATCTCTCTTAAAAAGGATTTTTACACTCTTTGGAATGGGTTATAAAGCATGAAATTAGTAAATTTACTTAAAAACAAGGAAAATATTGATTAAATATTGTACAAAACAAATACACAAATGTATATGCCCTACTATAAATGCTTCCAAGGCATAGTTGTGTTCTGAAATTCTTCTCTGCAAAAGGACCCTCATTTCAATTTAATGGGAGGCTTTTCATTTTTTCAGAGAGCTTTCGATCAGTCAGTAGATGATTGCTTGTTGTAAATACTCATATTGTGACTTCCACAAGGCAGGAACTTGACTACTGTGTTTCCCTGAAATTCTCCAGGAATGTTTATGACTCTGTATAAATTACAATTATGATGATAATTATAAACAGATTGCAGCACACATTTAGTAAATGTGACATGCTTCAAGAAAGATTTCAACAGATCAGCATTTCACAATCCCTGGTAGCCCATATATAGAGACTCTCTATCTCCTCTCTATCTCTCAGTGTCTTCTCTCCAGCAACACTGAGCTCCCAGCCAAACTTCAGCCATGAAGATTATCTACCTGCTCTTTGCTCTCTTTTTCCTGGTGCTCCAAAGCTCTCCAGGTAAGAGCTTAATGAAATGAAGGGAAAATATAGAATGACAATTGTGAGTCTGTATTAAGATTTCTAAAAATTGTGTATCATAATTTTTTCAGGGTTTTTTTTTTCAAAAGAGTTGTATAGTTTTCAGCAGATACTTCACATTTAACTGGAGAAAGTCCTGGGGTAATAAAGGTGTCTTTAATGTTCCTATTAAGATCCAGTTAGATTTGGCTGAACTATGACCTAAAATATTATCACCAATGTTCTACCGAGTGGACTCCTACAGGGATTCGTTCTTGCCATCATATTAGTTAAACTTTTATAAAGGACCTGAAAAAAAACCAAGCCATACAATCATCACCTATAAAGTTAGCAGGTGACACAAATTAAGGGACAAGGCATTCACAGAGAGGGATTTGGATCACTTGGTAAACTGGGAACAAGTTAACCATCATACAGCTAAATCTAAATGCATGGATCTAGGAACAAAGAAGGTTATCACAATTATATGATGAGGGACTCCATCCTGGGAAGCCGTGACTCTGAAAAAAGCTGTGACTTTGTTTTTTACACCACGAAATTTGCTGGTGACCCTCTGTAGTATAATTCAGGAATGTCTTGCTGGCATTTTTCCTATAATTCAGCTGAGAGTGACTTTCCATGCTAGGGGTTGTGCATGAGCTGGACCAGAAGTGCTTGCTTTCACAGCGGAGCAGTGTAGGAGGTATCACAGGTTGGAAAAGTGAGGGAATACGGCTGTTCAGTGGTCCAGATTCTACCCTGGGGAATGTCACAGTGGATACTTTAAGGAAAGCACAGCTAAAATCGAGTTTCAAATAGTCTAATATAAATATCCTAAAGAACATTTGGGCCACATTCTCATAAGGACCAGCCTGTCTGGAATGTCTAAGATAGGCAATTGGTTATTTATTTAGTATTCCCAAGTGCTGAGTCTTCACAAGAATGTCTGTGCCGAGTCTCACTGAAAATCAGACGTTCTGACTGGAGGGACTTGTTTAAACCTTCTCATTCTAAAAGTTCCAGTCACCCAACCCAGTGCTGAGCTGGTTTAACCCTGCTCAGCCAATCACCATTGATGATACTGCCTTGTAGATCAGTGTTTGGAATCAGAACAAGTCAAAACCATGGCAGCAAAACCACTTCTCCACTCTTAGAAGTTGGTGATGAAGGCAGCTGCCTGCTTTCCACCCTCTACAGATATGGGACTGCGAAGGACCCTCATGCACAGTGCTACAGTTCTGAAGTGTGCAACTAGGAAACCAGCAGATCTTCTGAATTAAATTACTTTGCTCTATTCTTAGAAGCAGCCGTTGAATGGGCACAGAACTACAGACATTTATATATTATCAAAGATCTAGTGAAAGGGGGCACAGGAAGATAACTGGGTTACCGTGGTCTTGTCTCAGTGAACTGGAAATTCAACTAATGGGAAATGCCCGTCATGCTGCAATTACAGTCTTTGTTTACACTTATGTGTTAATGAAAATCAAGACTCTTTTTCTTTGTGCAGGATTCACCCAGTTCATCAATAACCCCTTTGCTTGTAGACGTGCTGGGGGAATCTGCCGCCGTTCATGTTACCCCAATTTCAGACGAATTGGAAGGTGTCGTTTTGCACAGAGTTGCTGTAGAAGAGACTGGGTAAGTTCAGGATGCCACAAGGAAGACATCACTGTGTAAACAGAATATTTGTGCCTCTCCTTTCTATAGCTGTTATTTAATGAGCTTGCAGGCTCAGAGCACACAGCACTACCCTGACATGAGACAAAGGAAAATTCTGTGCTGCCCTGATTCTGGACTATTTGTGGTTTACATGTAACACACACTGACCAGTGGGTCATACAGGCATATTATCAGGTATGCTCACTCTGCAATACAATTCAATAAGCACTAGTGCCTTTAAGGATTGATGCTGCTTACAGTCTTTAAGGTAACTTAGTACATACTCTGCGCCTTTGCATTTCTCCTTTTAGAATTCTAGAGCAGATACACACCTGGGTGACTTGAGGGCTAGCATTGCTCAGTATTTCTTTTTACTGCTTTAAACTCGACGTTTCCTACAGTTAAGTTAACTTGGTCTCATTGCTTATTTGCAGCCAGTTCAATTTGTGCTCTTCTTGTTAACTGCTAGTTTTCCCCTTAGCCTTGTACAAGGTGCCCAGCATGCTCAAATTACTGTCACAGCAGAGACAGGACTCACTGAGGAAGTTGGGAGGGATGAGAGGCTTTCCCAGACAGTTTGGGTTTCTTCTCTACTCCCAAACTGCTACAGTGGCACAGCAACACCACTGCAGCTGAGCCAAAGCGAAGACATTACCTGCACTAATGGGAGGGGTTCTCCAGGACCGGTGCAACCATTTAGGCAAACTAGGCGGCTGCCTAGGGCGCCTAGGGATTGGGGGCGCCTAAAAGTCCCCTGAGGCAAGGAGGTCGAGTGGAGGTGAGCTGGGTGGGGGGGCACGCAGGAAGAGTTGCCTGCAGTAATGGGGGGAGCACACAGGGGAACAGCTCCCCGCCCCCACTTACCTCCTCTCTGCATCCTCCACTGAGCACACAGCCCAACTCTAAGTCTCCTCCAATCAGCGTCACAAGCCTGGGTGGGGAAGAGAATCAGAGCAGCGCCGGCGTGCTCAGTGGAGGAGGCAGAGCCGAGGTGAACTGGGGCAGGCTACTTAGGCAGGGTTAGTTGTCGTGACGGGGGGAGGTCTCCCCAGACAGGGTTAGCTGCCGTGGTGGGGGTGGGGGGGGGAAGTCTCCCCAGCAGGGCTGGTGCAACCATTGAGGCGGACTAGGCAGTTGCCTAGGGCACCAAGATTTGAGGGCACCAAAAAACAGCGCCCCGCAATTTTTTTTAAGTGATTGAGCGGCGGCTGCTGCTGGGATGGAGAGGGAGTGTGAGCTACCAGCGGCAGCGGCAGCAGGCAGCCCAGGGTGTCCCCTGGGTCAGCGCACCGCTACTGGCAGCCCAGGGCTTCCTCTGGGTCAGCGCGCCACAGGCAGCCCACGGGTTCCCCTGGGTCAGCGCGCCGCCTCAGCAGCCGGCAGCCCAGGCTTTCCCCTGGGTCAGTGCACCGCCACGGCAGCCACCAGCCCAGGGATTCCCCTGGGTCATCACACAGCTGGCAGCTGGCAGCCCGGGGTTTCCACTGCACAGTCGTGGAAGAGGACACGGAGCAGAGTGAGCTGGGGTCGGGAGGTACCGCAGGGCTCCTCGGGGCAGGGGGTGAGGAGTTGCCGCAGTGTGGGGAGCTGCCATGGGGGCAGGGGGCACACTTCAGGGTGGGGGGGTGGAGAGCTCCTGCAGGGCTGGGGGGGCCCAAGGTAGAAGTTTTGCCTCGGGCGCAAAACTTCCTTGCGCCAGCCCTGGGGTTCTCCCATCAGTGTAGGCAATGCAGCTCCCCGACAGTTGGTATGTGCGTCAATGGGAGAATGCACCCATCAACCTAGCACTGTCTGCACCAGGGGTTAGGGCGGTTTCATTGTGTCACTCGGGGGTGCGTATTTTTCATACTCCTGAGCTGTATAGTTACACCAACCAAATTTCTAGTGTAGACTAAGCCTAAATGACCATAGAGGCAGTGCTGAGGTAGCAGAGGTGAAGATAGGAGCTCAGTGGTAGCAACTACACTGCTGCACACCTGGCTGCTTCACTGAATATGTACAGAGATTATCATCAGATAGGGAAGTACCATCTGAATAGGGTCAGGCTTTAGGCTTACGTGAGCTGGAAGACAGAATAGTCCAGGTATTCTTTAAGAATAACATATTTATCCTCTAATTAAATATTTATTGTTCTAGTTTTAGCTATGGACAAAAATGTGTTTGAAAGGAAAACTAAACACGGATGTGAGTCACATTGTTCTACATCTTATATATTTTTGGTTTTATTTTTCTATATATCATAGAGATAGTCAATAGTTTTTAAATTCACAATTTTAATGAATTCCCTCAATGGAAAGTTTGATGAACATTTCTATAATATTGTACATCATATTTCTAGCCGTTTTTATACTTACCGGTAATTTGCCGGGGTTCTTTTTTTAATCACCCAGGGACTTTGGTAGATGCTCATGCATTAAACTCCAGA
The DNA here is from genome assembly GCF_003597395.2 of Chelonoidis abingdonii. Taxonomy (NCBI): domain Eukaryota; kingdom Metazoa; phylum Chordata; order Testudines; family Testudinidae; genus Chelonoidis; species Chelonoidis abingdonii. The sequence goes on along the minus strand of NC_133771.1, from coordinate 11,053,965 downwards.
AGCTCCAGGTTCAGTCCTGACCGATGTCGGGCAAGGTCTGTTGGAGTTACTTCTCAACACACTATTAAATGGGGAAATTCCTGCTCTATCTTGAATTTGAAATGTAACGTTATATTGTCC
>NC_133771.1:11051864-11053745 GCF_003597395.2 Chelonoidis abingdonii | reverse complement strand
AGTATGGTATTGCCACCCTTACTTCTGCGCTACTGCTGGCAGGGTGCTGCCTTCAGAGCTGGGCGCCTGGCCAGCAGCTGCTGCTCTCCAGCCACATTACTTCTGTGCTGCCTTCAGAGCTAAGGTGGAAATACCATGACTCTCCTACAATAACCTTGCAACCCCCTGCAACCCTCTTTTGAGTCAGGACCTCCCATTTGAGAAATGCTGGTTTTCCCCATGACATCTGTATAGTATAGGGTAAAAGTACACAAAAGACGGTGATGTATTTTCCCCAAACATGAATTTGTTACGGCCCTACCTATTACCTTTGCGTTCTGAGTTAAATTAAGTATTAAGTTTGAAAGTTATCCACTAGTAGTATCTTCTATGGCTAAGTGTTTAATAAGAGGACAGGGACCTTCCATCTAACTGCAGTTTGGCGCACTACATGAAACGCATTGGGGAGCTCAGAGTTCCTAGTGGTGCAGGTGTCCATGGTACATGACCAAAACAACAAACGATACCTTTGTTGGCTGTGTCAGCAGAGGGTGGAAGGAACAAACAGGCATAGAAACTACTGTACTTATCCCTAGAATTAAACCCTCCATGTTAAATCACATGGAGGACTAAGTGTGTACAGATTCTGTTTGTGTTCTGCTGCTCTATAGTGAGACATGGTAACATTCTCCAGCGTTGACATATATGGCACTGTAATGGGGTCAGCACCTGCCTCTCACGAGCACTCCCTTTCTCTGGCTGATAGTGCCTGCAATCTCTCAGTTATTTTCAGCAGGCTGGCACCCACGTTTCACGAGCCACCACCTCTAGCTGAGAGATGTCTCGGCAGGTCTTCAGCGTTTCAGTCCTCTGGCTGAGCCGCCTATACTGTCCCTGTAGCCCTCCCCGGGCTCCAGTCCTCAAAAGTCTGACCAACGAGGACTCTCTCAGTACCCTAGTTGCCAACTTACATGTGAAGGTTCCTGCTCTAGGGTGGAGAAGCACCTCAGGGCTTCCTCCTTGGAGGCTCTTCATCTGCCCTTTAGTCCTCTGACCCTGGCTCTCCAGCTAGGTCAATCTAGATCAACCACCTTCCAAGAGGGGGTTAACTGTTCCATGTACAGTCCCTTCCCTCGGCCTGTCCTAAGTGAGTCCTGGCAGCCAGCCAGAAGCTATTCTCTTGCTTCCCTGGTCCCTGCTAGCAACTACCTGCCTTTACCCTTGCAACCTGTCAGGAGCACCTGTTGCTCCCCCAGTCCCTGCTAGCACACTGCACTCACTCTGGCCCTGCAGCTCCTTTTATATGAGCCTGCTGGGCCCTCACTGGCTACTCCCTTCAGCCTCTCTGATTGGCTGCTTCCTCTGCAGCCACTCTAGCCCACTTGGAGGACCTCTCCACTTTTCCGCTCCTGGGATGGATATGGCAGGACCCTGAGGCCTCCAGCAGCAGGCCTTTGGGCCTAGTCCACCCCATCACAGGCAACTTTCAAGATTAGTACAGAAAATATACCTCCCAAACAGTAGGAACACCATGAAAAGGCACTAAGTTATTTATAATAAATTTGATCAGATTCAAGCAAAAAAGACTGCATCATCACTGAAGATGCTTTGGACATTTAATTAGAGACTATGACAGATAGGCCGAAGGGAGTAGCCAATGAGGGCCCAGCAAGCTCATATAAAAGAAGCTGCAGGGCCAGAGTGAGTGCAGTGTGCTAGCAGGGACTGGGGGAGCAACAGGTGCTCCTGGCTGGTTGCAAGGGTAAAGGCAGGTAGTTGCTAGCAGGGTCTAGAGAAGAGCAAAAAGAATGATTAAAGGTCTTGAGAACATGACCTATGAAGGAAGGCTGAAAGAATTGGGTTTATTTAGTTTGGAAAAGAGAAGACTGAGAGGGGACATGA
>NC_133771.1:10848380-11051123 GCF_003597395.2 Chelonoidis abingdonii | reverse complement strand
AAAAGAATATTGTTGATACAATAGACTTAGTGATCTGTAAGACATTTAACTTGGTACCACATGACATTTGGATTAAAAAATTATATAAAACCAACATGGCATACATTAAATGGATTAACAGCTGGCTAACTGATAGGTCTCAAAGTGTAATTGTAAACAAGGCATCATCATTGACGAAGTATATGTCTTGTGGGCTCTGGTAGGGACTGGTGAATTTTGAAGAGAAATATAGCTATATCCATATTTAAATATATAGAGAGAGACACAGATATAGATTTAGATATAGTTAATAGCTCATCATACTGCAACATAAAGTCATTTCACTCACTAATAATATTGGTAACATAAATGGCACAGTAAAAGAAAACAACTCTCTTCTCTGTACCCTTCCCTGGTTATTCTCTACACTTCATCTGCTACTTAGAAGGATGGCTACCTGTGTTATGAGATCTCTTTGGAAATGCCAGTCGAATGGATCATCAAGCGAAATAGCCAATAGCACTTACAAGCTTTCAGTGGCCTTCACTTTACAGGTTTTCACTTTTCATTGGTTTCACAATATATCAACAGAGCATAGCAGCTTCCTTATTACAAACAAATGCCCTGGTATAGTATATCAGTGATCACTGATAAAGAGAATGAGAAGTGACTGGGCTAAAGCTGCAGCCAGGGAAACTGAAGGAAATTTCCAAGCCTTCTGTAATGGAGTCAGTGCTCACTGGGAGCCCAAGTAGGATCAATGAGGTAGAACAACTGTACCCCTGATAACGGTTAGTTTTTCACCCAGTGAAGCAGAGCTGTGAGTATTAAGGGCTAGATGCTACCATACTTAGGGTAGGGCTACACTGCAAGAGCTACAGCAGCCTAGCTGATCTCAAAGGCTAAAATTTGATCCCCTGATCCAAATTTGACCTCAGAGGGAATGTCTGCTCAGCAACATGACACCTCTGGCTGGTGTCAGGCTGTGGGGCTGTTTCACTGCTGCGTAGATGTCTGGACTGGGGCTGCAGCTTGGGCTCTAGGGCTCTATGTGGTGGGATGATCTCAAAGCTTGGGCCACAGCTGGACCCAGAAGTCTACAGACCAATGAAACCACCACAGCCCAATGAGCCTGAATCAGCTGCCATGGGCCAGTCCCACTTTTTCCTTTTTTACGATGTAGACATGCTCTTAGAGCATCTGCAATATTATTTTATTATTCAAAATCCTTTACATAGGGGCAAATCTGCTCCCACGATATGAGCAGGTAAAACACAGCACCCCTTGAGCAGAGCTAAGGGCCTTTTGTTTTAAATCTTTATGAAAAGGGGACCAGCTGCCTGAATCATGAACTTTATCCTTAAACAAATCAAAGCAGAGATTGTTCTACAGGGTGGACTCCTATCTCCCGCTCAATTTGCGGAGGCTTCTTCCCAGAAATCATGACTTGGTCTCATTATAAAAGAGAACCTGGTCTTGGAAGTTAAAATAAGAGGAAGATTGAGATAACAGCCAGAAGATGCCTCATGAAGTTTGCGATAAAACAACCATGTCATCAGCATATAGTAACACCAAGATAAGTCTACCTTTAATGTGTGGTGGAGAAAATAAATTTTCCTTGAAACATCCACAGCATCATTAATATATAAATCAATAACAAGAGGTGCTAGAACGCATCCCTGGTATTCTCCCAACCCTGGCTTAACCTGACACACATCACTCTGGTGGAGACCCTCCAAAATCTTCAGAAGTGTCTTAGATCCATACTCATAATTCTTGATTTTGCCCAAAGATTTCCTAGATCAATAGAATCAAATACCATCTTTAAAACTCTCAGAGTAGCACACAGTTTGTATCTTTAACCACAGTATATTTATCAATCATAGAAGAAAAAATAAAGCAATTGTCAATTGTGGTTCTAGCTGTTTTTATCTAGTTTCTCTGTGTATGGCAAGAACATAACAGGGAAATAATAGGTGTGAGGTGGCAGTCAGGGTGATGTGCCTGCTCCTCGTGTCCCCTCTCAGCAGAGAAACATCCAGTGCCTCTTGAACTTTCTCTGTGGCGAAAGTAGCAGGTGAGAAGACTTGTACATTCCAACAACAGACAGTTGAAATAGAGGCCACTGACCGGGAGAAGAGAAGGACAGCTCATTGCTCCGTCAAAGCTCCCTGTTGCCCTATGGATGTCCTCCTCCCCATGCATTCTCATTCATCATTCTCTCCCCTCAACTTTTCTATTTGATGCTTCCAAATGGGAGGAAATGGGGAGAAAGTAGAAGAAGGTGATTAGGAGGGGGTCTGTAAAGGGGTCTGTGAAGCTTTGTGTGGGGAATTGTATTATGTAGGCTCTGAACTCTGGTTAGAATCAATTCCCCAGGGAACTTGGAGGTGTCATACAACTCTATAGAAGGCTTAGAAATGTTCTTTTATTTCCCTGGCTGCAATTAAAGCCCAATCACTTCTTGTTCTCTCTGTCCTGAAAGAATGAGACAAATCTTGAGAGGTGCTTGGCACCTGCAAATGCCACTGGCTTCCCCATATTTCATGCAGCAACATTTTTTGTCTCTACTTTAGATAGTTATCCTTAAAGCAGATGATTTTTATGAGGGAAAAAAGAAAGGGAAACCTCTTGGTTTTCTACCATCACTAAGTGTAAAATTCCTTAGTTTAGATATCCAGAAAAAAATCCATGGATTCCTGGCACACAGTATTTATAATGTTATTCACTTTATTTCTCATAAATCTCTGTTAAAAAGGATTTTTAAACTCTTTGGAATGGGTTATAAAGCATGAAATTAGTAAATTTCCTTAAATACAAGGAAAATATTGATTAAATATTGTACAAAACAAATACACAAATGCATATGCCCTACCATTAATGCTTCCAAGGTATGGTTGTGTTCTGAAAGTCTTCTCTGCAAAAGGACTCTCATTTCAATTTAATGGGAGGCTTTCCATTTTTTCAGAGAGCTTTCGATCAGGCTGTAGACGATTGCTCGTTTTAAATACTCATACTGTAACTTTCACAAGGCAGGAACTTGACTACTGTGTTTCCCTGAAATTCTCCAGGAATGTTTATGACTCTGTATAAATTATAATTATGATGATTGTTATAAACAGATTGAAGCACAAATTTAGTAAATGTGACATGCTTCAAAAAAGATTTCAACAGATCAGCATTTCACAATCCCCGGTAGCCCATAAATAGAGACTCTGTATCTCCTCTCTATCTCCCAGTGTCTTCTCTCCAGCAATACTAAGCTCCCAGCCAAACTTCAGCCATGAAGATTCTCTACCTGCTCTTTGCTCTCTTTTTCCTGGTGCTCCAAAGTTCTCCAGGTAAGAGCTTAATGAAATGAAGGGAAAATATAGAAGGAAAATGGTGAGTCTGTATTAAGATTTCTAGAAATTCTGTATCATAATTTTTCCAGTTTTTTTTTTCAAAAGAGTTGCAGGGGTTTCAGCAGATACTTCACGTTTAACTGGAGAATAGTCCTGGGATGAGAAAGGTGTCTTTAATGTTCCTATTAAGATCCAGTCAGATTTGGCTTAATTATGACTACAATACTATCACCAACGGTCTACCTAGTGGAGTCCTACAGGGATTGGTTCTTGCCATCATACTAGTTAAACTTTTTATAAAGGACCTGAAAAAAAAACAACCCATACAATCATAACCTATAAAGTTAGCAGGTGACACAAATTAAGGGACAAGGCACTCATAGAGAGGGATTTGGATCACTTGGTAAACTGCAAACAAGTTAACCATCATACAGCTAAATCTAAATGCATGGATCTAGGAACAAAGAAGGTTGGCCACAGTTATAGGATGAGGGACTCCATCCTGGGAAGCCGTGACTCTGAAAAAAGTCGTGACTCTGTTTTTTGCACCACGGAATTGGCTGGTGACGCTGTGCAGGATTATTCAGGAGTATCTTGCTGGCATTTTTCTTATAACTCAGCTGAGAGTGACTTTCCATGCTAGGGGTTGTGCATGAGCTGGACCAGAAGTGCTTGCTTTCACAGCGGAGCAGTGTAGGAGGTATCACAGGTTGTTGAACTGAGGGAATATGGCTGTACAGTGGTCCAGATTCTACCCTGGGGAATGTCACAGTGGATACTTTAAGGAAAGCACAGCTAAAATCGAGTTTCAAATAGTCTAATATAAATATCCTAAAGGACATTTGGGCCACATTCTCATAAGGACCAGCCTGTCTGGAATGTCTAAGATAGGCAATTGGTTATTTATTTAGTATTCCCAAGTGCTGAGTCTTCACAAGAATGTCTGTGCCGAGTCTCACTGAAAATCAGACGTTCTGACTGGAGGGACTTGTTTAAACCTTCTCATTCTAAAAGTTCCAGTCACCCAACCCAGTGCTGAGCTGGTTTAACCCTGCTCAGCCAATCACCATTGATGATACTGCCTGGTACATCAGTGTCTGGAATCAGAACAAGTCAAAACCATGGCAGCAAAACCACTGCTCCGCTCTTAGAAGTTGGTGATGAAGGCAGCTGCCTGCTTTCTACCCTCTACAGATATGGGACTGTGAAGGATTCCCATGCTCAGTGCTACAGTTCTGAAGCGTGCAACTAGGAACCCAGCAGATCTCCTGAATTAAATCACTTTGCTCAAATCTTGGGAGCAGCCATTGAATGGGCACAGAACTACAGACATTTATATATTATCAAAGATCTAGTGAAAGGGGGCACAGGAAGATAGGTGGGTTGACGTGGTCTTGTCTCAGTGAATTGGAAATTCAGCTAATGGGAAATGCCCGTCATGCTGCAATTACAGTCCTTGTTTCCACTTATGTGTCAATGAAAATCAAGACTCTTTTTCTTTGTGCAGGATTCACAAAGTTCATCAATAGCCCCTTTGCTTGTAGACGTGCTGGGGGAATCTGCCGCCCTTCATGTTACCCCAATTTCAGACGAATTGGAAGGTGTGGTTTTGTGCAGAGTTGCTGTAGAAGAATCTGGGTAAGTTCAGGATGCCACATGGAAGACATCACTGTGTAAACAGAATATTTGTGTCTGCTTTCTATAGCTGTTGTTTAATGACCTTGTCGGATCAGAGCACATGGCACTACCCTGACATGGGACAAAAGAAAATTCTGTGCTGCCCTAATACTGGACTATTTGGGGTTTACATGTTAGAGTTAGAGTACCCGTACAAGTGCTTTACTCAAGCTGCCTAAGGTCTGTCCACAACCCAGAACAGCCCAAAGTCTCCATAGTGCTCAGTGCTACATGTAAGCCATGTATTGTTGATGTATTGAAGTTACTCTTCCCCACTCATTTTGAAGCCCCTCTGGCTTGTCAACATGGCATCATACAGACAGTGTCTGTGGCCAGTCTGTGGGTACGTCCACATTGTTGTTTCATTTAAGAATACGGAAAACAACGGGGAAGGAGTAAAGTATATTTCCCAGGAGAGAGTATGGGGGACGTGTCTCCTTTGTATCATTGTGCAGCGCCTGTGAGATCAAAATGGCTGATCTTTATAACATTAATGCTTAATTTACTAAAAAGAAAAGGGTGTATGTGTCGTATCCCAGGATAAAATGATCACATCTGTCACAGAAAAATTACAATAACCAGCAACACGGCTTCTGGTTGACGCTTATATTTATACTTATAAGCCTTTCAGAACTGTTATGTCGCTCTTCCAGTGACTGACAGAAGGCTCCAATTTTCAATAACTTTCTGAGGCATAAGCTGCAAACATGGGGAACCATGCTGAGGATAAAATTGCTCCTTTGTGTTTTTGTGGGAAAGAGGGACTTTTGAGCAGACGTGTGAAGGCTGCCTTGCCTTCTGGAACCAGGACTCTGTGGTTTGACCCAGAGCCCTCCAGAGCTAAATGCTCAAGTGACTTCAGCTTGAACAAAAGAGCCAGTCTCTAGATGGAGCCTGTAACCGACTCACAGCCTCCATTGAGGGGAATTCATAACACACACTGACCAGTGGGTCATACAGGTATATTATCAGATATGCTCACTCTGCAATACAATTCAATAAGCACTAGTGCCTTTAAGGATTGAAGCTACTTTCAGTCTTCAAGGTAACTCAGTACATAGTCGGTGCCTTTGCATTCCTCCTTTTAGAATTCTAGAGCAGATACACACCTGGGTGACTTCAGGGCTAGCATTGCTCAGAATTTCTTTTTACTGCTTTAAACATGACGTTTCCTACAGTTAAGTTAACTTGGTCTCATTGCTTATCTGTAGCCAGTTCTATCTGTGCTCTTCTTGTTAACTGCTGGATCTCCCTTTAGCCTTGTACAAGGTGCCCAGCATGCTCAAATTACTGTCACAGCAGGGACAGGACTGAGAGATGAAGTTGGGAGGGGTGAGAGGCTTTCCCAGACAATTTGGGCTTCTTCTCTACACCCAAACTGCTACAGTGGCACAGCAACACCGCTGCAGCTGAGCCAAAGCGCTTGAGTGAAGACGTTACCTGCACTAACGGGAGGGGTTCTGCCATCAGTGTAGGCAATGCAGCTCCCCGACAGTTGGTATGTGCATCAATGGGAGAATGCACCCATCAACCTAGCACTGTCTTCACCAGAGGTTAGGGCGGTTTCATTGTGTCATTAGGGGTGTGCATTTTTCATACTTCTGAGCTACGTAGTTACACCAACCAAATTTCTAGTGTAGACCAGGCCTAAATGACCAGAGAGGCAGTGCTGAGGTAGCAGAGGTGGAGATAGGAGCTCCATGGTAGAAATTACACTGCTGCACACCTGGCTGCTTCACTGAATATGTACAGAGATTATCATCAGATAGGGAAGTACCATCTGAATAGGGTCAGGCTTTAGGTTTACGTGAACTGGAAGACAGAATAGTCCAGGCATTCTTTAAGAATAACTTCTTTATCCTCTAATTAAATATTTATTGTTTTAGTTTTAGCTATGGACAAAAATGTGTTTGAAAGGAAAACTAAACATGGATGTGAGTCACATTGTTCTACATCTTACATATTTTTGGTTTTATTTTTATGTATATCATAGACATAGTCAATATTTTTAAAATTCACAATTTTGATTAATTTCCTCAATGGAAAGTTTGATGAACATTTTTATGATATTGTACATCATATTTCTAGCTGCTTTTTTACTTACCGGTAATTTGCCAGGGTTCTTTTTTTAATCATCCAGGGACTTTTGTTGGTGTTTTTGTTGTCACTTTAACTGTGTAGAATGTTATTAGGAAGGCCTTTTGCAAGGAAATGAGAAAGTGACTCCTTTACTGCAGCGGTAGAGGCAAAGGGAGGGGAGATCCATGTTCAGAAATCCAGCATATTTACTTCAGAAGTCAGCCAGTACACATGTTTAAACATAGTAGATAGACTGAATCTGTTCTACAAGAGGAAGTTGGCTTTTAACTCATATGGTAGAGGCTCATGCATTAAACTCCAGAAGTTCCAGGTTCAATCCTGACCAATATCGGGCAAGGTCTGTTGGAGTTACTTCTCAACACACTATAAAATGATGGGGAAATTCCTGCTCTATCTTGAATCTGAAATGTAACGTTATATTGTCCTTGTTTTAATGGCTATAAACATAGAATGTGAGAGTTTCTTCCCTTTTTGCTGTAGAAAGGGTGAGTGATGGCAGCAGAGATTGTCAATGCAGGATCTCTGGGAATCTGGCAGCCGACGCCTTGCTTCTAAAATCCTTGGACGCTTTTCATCCGGGCTGGAAAGAATCTCGCAAGCTGGAAAAAATCCACAAGGAAGTCCTTGTGTCACTCCTAAGAGCTTGTTCTTCTCTTTTTAATAAAAGTACTGCTGCTTGTGATGTATTGCAGACATGCCTGTGAGTGTTTTGATTGCGCACAGGGGTTGTTTTGCTATTTCCTTTCGATAAAAATCCCTTCCTTCTGTTATTTTAACTACATATAAATAAAGTAAATGGTCACTGCCATATGTGAAATCCACCCAGGGGTGTTCCTAGACCATGGGACATACATATGTATATGTTTCAGGGAGCTCACATGGATAAATCGTGACCTTTCCCTTGGTCCCTTGACAAAGCCGTTTTGTTTGTGTTGTTGCCAGAGGAGATGGGTTCAGTCCCAGCTTGGCTGCATGGTGTGTAATGCCCACATCAATGCTCCATGGCAGATCCACCCTCCCCCTGCTCCCCTCGCCTCCCAATTCTCCCCATCATGAGGTTCTCTTCTTTTGTCCCTGAGTGTCCAGACCTTGCCTTGTGCAGCAGGCTCCCACGCAAGAGCCCGAAGGGCATCACAAATCCCAAAGACCCAGGCTTAGAAACCTGAGCAAAGTTGCAAGTGAGGGTGTAACTGAGGCAGCCACATGGGGTCCTGCCATGGAGAGGGAGAAACAATGGAGCTCACAGCTGCTTTGCATATCTTTGTGGCAGCAAAATCTTGTTACCCCATGGGCACCATTTAGGAAAGGCCTCCCCCAGCCCCAGCTAGTTTTGTACCAGATTTGTGTCCAGCAGAAGGAAAGGTACTGTTCTTAATCTCCCCACTCCCTCTGCCATTCTACGCTGTTATTTGCAGCCATGCTGCCCCGCCTCCCACTATGGGGCCACCGCTGGCATCGCTCCTTGCCTGCTGATATGCTGCGTAGAACAGGATGGGAGCTGATGCTGGGGTGTTCTCTTCCGCCTGCCCATTGCGGAAGTTGGTGGGCAGCGCACGCACCTCACCTCAGCCACAGATCCGCAGAGCTGCCCCCACTGTGCCAACTAGGGACTGAGCGTATGGCTGGGCCTGCAGTAGCAGCACCTTCTTGGACTCAGCCCCTCCCTGCTTTCTGAGCTACATCCCTGTTAACCCTTACATACCTCCTGCCTGCTTCCTGAGCTACAATCCTTTCGCCCCTACGTACCCCCTGCCTGTACCCCTCTCTGCCCCTATGTACCCCCTGCCTGCACTTCTCTCTGCCCCTACATACCCCCTGCCTGCACCCTGAGCTACACCCCTCCAGGAACACAGCCCCTAGCAACCTCCTGCCTGGCCCCTGAACTACATCCCTGTCTGGTACCTGAACTACCTCAATGGCTGCACACAGACACTAGTTACCCCCTGCCTGCATTCACAGTGGTTTTCAAACTCTTTGAGCTGACCTCCCCCACCCCTATATTTTTTGGTTGTGGGCCCACCACCTTATATACAAAATCTAGAGTTTTCAGGTGCCTAAGTAGCCCCAGGAATCACGATTAATCTTCCGCACACCAAAACCTAAATGGTGATCCTGAAGTTACCTCAAGCTTTTCTCCACAAACCAGCTCCTTCTCTCACTGCCCTTCCCCCTGCCCTGAACCCACGTCTCCCTCACAACCCTTATGATGAACATTTCAGGGACCAGACCTAGCGGGACTTGTCTTTACTGGGAAAAGGCATTGTTTGAGAAAAGGGGTTAATGTATGACTGGGGAGAGTGTGCAGCGTAGCGGCTAGAGCACAGGACTAGGACATAGGAAACCTAGATTCTGTGCCTATCTCTAGCCTGTTGGGTGACCCATAGGCCTGCCCCAAGAGGAGTTTGACCAATTAGGGCAAATACTGGGGCAGAGATTGACATGTCACCTGAAGCAAGAGGTGGTATGTGACCCCCCTCTAAGAGCTCCTCTCACTCATTTCTAAATACATATTATTTCTGTTTTTAAAGAATTATTGCTTGTGGGCCTATTATTGATCAGAGGGTTGTATCTGGGTCCTTTCAAGGACCAGCAAGGCTAGCTTGCTCTGTATGTCAGAGTTAAGCACCCTGGTAATATCTTGGAAATTCCTAGAGGAATACATCCGTCGGCCCATGCCACTTCCAGCAGCTCCCATTGGCCTGGAGCAGCAAACTGCAGCCAGTGGGAGCTGCGATCGGCTGAACCTGCATATGGGGCAGGTAAACAAATCGACCCGGCCCACCTGGGGCTTTCCCTACACAAGCAGCATCCCAGGTTTGGGAAACACTGCACTAAGTCATTAGAATACAGTTTTAAACTCTGGTCAAAAGGTAAACGATTGTTACGATGATGGAAGGAAAATACACAGTGATAGCTACAAGTAAGAATATGGGGGTTTTGTAATTTTCAAGCAGTGAACATTATGTCAGCAGCATCTTTATTTTAAAAATGTCATGCTGCTTCTAGGAAAGAACATGCTGTTCGGGCAGTGTCCCTATGAGACAAATAACCAGGACCGGCTCTAGGCAAAACAAGCACATGCTTGGGGCGGCACATTTCCAGGGTCGGCAACCTAGAGCCGGCCCTGGGTAGGAGCCCTGTAGCAGAAGAAGCCCTTCATGTTAACCGTGAAGGTGTCCCTGAACTCGAAGTAATAAGCCAGCGTCACGGTCCCTGCCATGATCACCATCTGAAAGTAAAGCTGGTGAGTGCAGAGGGCACAGGCACTATGGCTCCAGCGGCAGCCTCCTCTCCCTCTGCGCGCTCCGCCCGCCCCCTGGCAGCATCCACCAGGGGAGGAGGCAGCTAGTCCCAGCCAACGGCGGAGCCCGGGTGCAGGCTGGAGCACATGGGAAGCGCAGGAGGCTGGCTAGTTCCAGGCAGTGGCTCGGCTTATGGGCTAATGCTGGGCAGCTGCACGAGCACGGCCCTGGCACAAGCCCATGTCCATAGGTGTCTCCTGTCAGACAGCTGCGCCCAGATACAGGCTTGTGCACTGGGGGAGCAGGCGGCGGCTAGACCCAGGCAGCAGCACTAGCTCCATCTGGGCACATGCAAGGGGAGGCGGGTCCCCTCCCTGGAGAAGCCCCTGGTCGCTGGAGCGGGGAGGCACCCTCTTTCCATTGTCTTTAGTGAGCCTCTGATCAGACCCTAAGCACGCACTTTCTGTGCTCTGCTTCTTATGTGAAAACAACATCATTCCCAGGACAAATATTTAATGAAATGACCATTAAGAATGTTTAAATTTCTGATAAAGGCTCAGAAACCACAATATATTTCTCAATATTACTATAACAATTACTATAACAGCAGTACAATAGTTAAATGCTTTTACTGTGTTCTTTAAATGCTTTCTATGTATATTTCCTTCATATAAGGTGCTCCAGCATATGAATAGGATCTTACCTGAAAGAGGACAATATATATTTAACTTTGGTCAAATAAAACAAATAAATACTCCATCCTTTGGGGAAATCACACTTACATATAAATGGAAAAAGGAGTCTTATTTTAAAATGCAAGCATTTTAAAGATTAAACAAAAAATGGTAAAATTCTTTTACAGATGTACCAATATGTTCTTCAAAAAGTTATGCTCTGAGATCAGAGCTCCAAAAAATAAATACAGATAACAAGCAACTTTCAGGTTGTGCCGCAAAAGGACAAAAGCCAGAGACTGTAGTCAAAAAGCTCAAACGGTCTTTTACAAGGCCACACTGTTAACCTTAAATCCATTTTAAACTTTACTTGGCTTTGTTACTATCAGTCTGATCTCAGGTGTGAACCAGATCTGACAGTTATTTTTTCCCTCTCCTGCCAGAGCAAAGGAACCTCCGCAGATTTTCTGTGTGCTTTACCTTTTTCTCGTGCCATACTAACAAGAAATACTCCCTACAGAAGGACTGGCTTAGCATAGCATGGAAATGTGGCACTGGAGCAGCAATAGGGTTGGCAGATTCTGTCACTTTGGTAAAAACAGGCCTGAATAGGAGAATATACTTAGAAAATGGGGACAATTATTCTTTCAAACACACATACAGCTTTGAGAACAGTCAGATTCACTTATACTGAAAAGTTGGATTCAGAATGTAAATTATTCGCAGTTGATTAGACCAAGACAAGCTTTTCTCAAACATTTCTCGATGCTTAAAGTTAAATGAGTACACTAGTAGGAAATAGATTTTTTCATTAACTACAAATTGTCTGTTTTCATTTTTTTAAATTTTAAACAGTCAAAAAACAAAAACAAAACAAAAACATTGCAAAGTGCAAACATGTATAAAGGCCAAAAAAAGGGGGTGGGGGATGCCAAATTTTTTTTTGCTTGGGGGCGCAAAAAACAGAGTCGCCCCTGGCAGAGACAGCATGTAGCAACAAAGACATGACATAACCCTCCTTTAGGGTGAACCCAAGTGAATCCCTTGAATTCTGGGACTTGTAGTCCCACAATTATGGAAAGTCTAAGCTGCTGAGAAAGCCTGCTGGGTATGAAGGGCTGCTCTCCTCAGTCCAAGTGGAGATGGTAAAACCTGCTGAGAATCTCTCTGGAAAGGAGAGCAGAGAAAGACAGGAGGGATGTGATGATCTTAAGAACTATGATGAAGACCGAACCCTAAGTGATCTACCAAAAGCCTTACCCAGTGCCACCCTAAAGACTCCCTGAAACTAACCCCTGCCGTAGGATCATGCTTCAAAAATTCCACACAGGCTGGGGGGTTATTATTTAAATGTACTCTTTAGATGTGGAGGATTGTGAAGGGGAACACTCACTCTGGCACCACCTCATGGTCAGGAGGTACAGCAGGCTCTTTTCTTTTCAGGTGCTCCCCTTTCCCTGCAATGATCAGTCCCTTCACTGACTCAGCCCTACAGCTAGGTCCCACATTCAAGTCCATGCCTCCAGGGTACATGCAAAGAGTTCAACAATGAGGTATCTTTATAGATTAGGCATGGGACCCCACGCTTCCCCTTTTGGGTTAGGGTCCTCTTGTGTCTGGACCCTATAATATTTTATCTTATCACAGCCTTAACTAGGCAGAAGCTGTAGACTTGCTATGATTTTCTTTGTTTTATTGCCACTAAAGTGCGGCAGGCTGTGCTTCTGATGGAGCAGATTCCCCAGAAGAGAGTGCAGTGTGTTTGTCTCCCCGGTATCAGTCTGCAAGTAAAGTAACGGCAAAAATTAGGAAACAAAAAATTGGGGAGGAGCAGAAGTAGATCACAATGCATAGAAATTAGAAGTAATGAACTGCAGCAATATAAGTGAAGCTCAAGAGATCCGGGAAGATTCCCTGGTGGTAGGGCCAAGGAGAACAAGGAGTTTTATTGAAGTATTTCAGGAACAAAAGAGATTCTAACACTGGAACAGGCCCATTGCTCCATGGCGATGGTAAAATCATAATAATGATACAGAAAGGGCAGAAATGTTCAATTAATATTGCTGCTCTGTATCTGGAAAGAAGCACAATGTTGTACATATATCACCTGTAAGAGTGTCCTAGACTAAAGTACCAGAGAACAGGTGTGACAACAGCTGTTACCCTCCTCCCTGCCTCCCTTCCTTCCCCAGCTCCCTGCCCTGCTCTCCTGTCACCTCTCCTTGAACACTTCTCTTTTCAGTCTTCATCTTAACACCTTTTTCCCCCTCACCTATTCACTCTCTTCCTTGTCCCATCTTTTCTTTCCTCCTCTACCTTTTCCCTCATTTCCGACCCCTTTTCTTGCTGTCCTCATCCCTAATTCCAGAAATCCTCCCAAATCAAACCTCTCACACCCATAATGTTAGTTAGTGAGCAGATGATTAACTAACTGAGCCCTGCAGGGGGGACGCACTGTTCATTTGGATAACTTGTAAGTCTGGATAGAGGGAATTTGGATTACCGGATTATCATGTAAATAGCTTTTAAGTCAGATATTTTTAAAATTACCACGTTTTCATATGGATAAATAAATCACATGCATTTAGGATACTTCTCCGTTAAAATTGGCAGGACGGCGTATTCTTCAGCATAGCTTCTCTGGAGTCCTGATTAGATTCTGAAGATAGTTAGAAAGATCATTCAGGTAGTTCATTGACTCAAGGGGTTATGACAGCTGTGTTCTTCTCTTTCTGGATCTCACAGGCATCTTTCTAGATTGTACTTTAAAGAAAGTGTTATTAGGGGGATTATCAGACTTCATGATGTGACTTTAGACGTTGCTAGACTTGGAGGGGGGCTCTCAATAGCCAGATGATAACAGCCCAACTTGCTGTCTCTCTCAGCCACATATTTTTTCTTCAGTGACTGGCAGTTTGACCAAAACAGCTTGTTTTATGCAGACTCTGAAGGCTTGGTTTCTACTTGGTAAAACTGCAGGGGCGCTGATCAGAAAGTGACCCATGGTTCTAGTGAAAATTTGAAATATCCGACTTCAGTTTGAACACTGGAATTGTTGCAACTTTCTGTCTGGAAAATTCCATCATCTTTGTACAAAATATCTTAAGCCATCCCAGTTTGCATATCACACATTAGGCCACAGTGGTTTGTACAAAATGTCTTGGGAAATATAACTAACTTTTCTTGGTTTAGCTCTGATCAGCAACTTACTTCTGCAGGCCACTTCTCCTTCGCCTCCCTGTGTTGTGTTCCTTGGCCAACTTGATATGACTCTGTGTCCTTCCCCATGTGGTAGTTTCTGCCACAGAGAGGCCAATTTTGAAGTCAGGAGAGATTCTTTATTTAAAGTCTTTTAGAATCATGGAAATGTAGGGCTGAAAGGGACCTCCATCAGAAAATTAACCGTGATTCTAGTGAAGATTTGAAAGGTCCAACCTCAATTTGAACGTTGGAATTGTTGCAACTTTGTCTCTGGGAAATTCCATCATCTTTGTGCCAAACGTCTTGAGCCATCCCAGTTTGCATAGCACACGTTAGGCCACAGTGGTTTGTGCAAATGTCTTGGGACATATAACGAACATTGATTGGTTTAGCTCCAGGCAGCAACTTACTTCGGCAGGCCACTTCTCCTTCATCTCCCCATCTTGTGTTCCTTGGTCAACATGATATGACTCTGTGTTCTCCCCACCTGTTTTTAAAAATCTGTTATGACGGGGATTCCACAACCACCCTTGGAAGCCTATTCCAGAGTTTAATTTAGTTAGAGAGTTTTCCTAATATCTAACCTATACCCCCCTTGCTGAAAATTAAGCCCATTACTTCTTGTCCTACCTTCAGTGGAGCTAGAAAACAGTTGATCACCATCCTCTTTATAACAGCCCTTTACGTATTTGAAGACAGTTATTAGCCCCTGCCCCCAACCCCCAAGTCTTCTTTCCAAAAGCCCAAACCTGCCCAGGTATCTTCACCTTTCCTCCCAGATCAGATTTTCTAAACGGTTGATCCTCTTTTGATGCTCTCCTGTGGACTCTCTCTTCAGTTTGGCCAAATCTTTCCTTAAGTGTGGCACCCACAATTAGACACAGCACTCCAGATGCGGCGTTGTAAGTGCTGGGCAGAGCAGGACAATTACCTCCCATGTCTGTCGTACAATACTTGTGTTAATAAAATGCAGAGTTACATTAAACTTTTTTACAACTGCGTCACATTGTTGACTCATATTCAATTTGTAATTCATTACAGCCGCTAGATCCTTTTCAGCAACTCAACCTCCAGCCAGTTATTCCCCATTTTACAGTTGTGTATTTAATTTTGCCTTCCTAAGAGAAGTACTTCATTGAATTCCATTATATTTTATTAAAAGCAATTCTTCATTTCAGCAAGCTTCTTTTCCATTCTAATCCCATGCTCCAAAGTGCTTGCAACCCCGCTAAGCTCATGTGCAAATTATGTAAGCACAGAGACATTTTACCGCTAGAACTAAGCTGCTGTAATTAAAAAAAGGAAAGCAGTGTAGCCCTATCATGGGGCTAGAGTTCTACGGGGGAAAAGGTGCTTATTAGAGACGGTCAGAAATTTTCTGATGAAACTTGGTTGGAAACACCATTACCGGGGATGCAAGGTACCTTCTGATCTGGGGAAATCCAAACAGGAGACTTTATTCCCCCAGAAACAGATTGATTCCCCCACTTCTAATAAAATCTAGTTGTTGTGAAAGCACAAAATTAACAAGTGCACATTTGTCATGGTGGAAGGAGTGGGGACCTGCTATTGTCCTTCTGACTGGAAATCCTTTATTTTTAAATGAAAGGAGATTTAAAAATAAAAACATTAATCCCTCTTGAATGTTAAATCCACACATGAGTGATTTAGCCACCATGGTCAATGCAACAGTCTGTATTTCTACACGCCCACATGGACAGATCAGTATTTATTTTCTACCACTGCTACTAATCCATTTCATTCGTTGTTTTTAAGAGAAGTGTGTACTGTCACAGCTTGATTTATAACCCCATCTCATTACTCCATGGTACTATTTTCATGGCATACAAATGGAAAAGAGATAAAACAAAATTATCTTGCTGGAAGATTGCAATGGAACACTACTTCTTAGAATTCAGAACAATACCACAAAAGAACTCCAAAACAGATAGAGACAAAGCAGGCTGCTCCCTAAAACAAAGAGGCTCAATTCACTCCATCTTACTTAGGCTTTTCCTCTGAAGACTGACTGCCAACACCACAGCTTGCACAGTTCTCTCAGAGCCCCATAGCCTGCACGAGGGATCAAGATACCCCTTCCAGACATGTTAGTTTGTATTTTAACACGGTTTTCCATGTAGCACACATGGCAACCAGATCTCCAGTCTTATTATTATAATGAAGAACTAAAGGAAAACACCAATGGGTGTCTGCGCTGAGCCCTCTGCACTGTATGCTCATTGCTGCGTTGTCAGCACCTCCACCACACAGTCCTCCCCCTTCTCTTCCACACTGGTATCCATACAGGTGTGAGGGCACCACTGTCCCTAGCGTGGCTACATCCTAGATCTGCCCTTTTCCATCCCCTCAACACCTGGGACTTATTCCTTCCAAAAAAAACCTTTATGTAACCCCACCTGGGAACGCTACAGCACCCAGATCTCCTTTCCAATGCCAGACACTCTGCAACAGGTTTTGCTATTGCCAAGTCCAGGGGATATAAGGGGGTTTCCGTGTTTTAAGAGAATGTCCTCTCCCTCCCAGTAAACCCACCAGGCCCATCCCCTTCACCACTTCCTATCCCCCCTCACTCTTCTGTGCCTACTCAGGAAATGGCACAGACTAGTCCTTATGCAAACAGCTCCCATCACTATCTCATCTCCCAATTTTAATTCCTGGCTCCTATTTCCCTCTTCCAAAAGATCCCCCCTCACACATACGCACACTTCCAAGCCTAGACACTCCAATATATTCCCCAAACAAAGGTTCAGGTCTGTTTGGTGCCCCCCAAATCCCTTCTGTGTGACTTTGAGCCCCCCCAGTCCCACCCCACAAGTCCCAGTTACCCAGATCACCCCATGTAACTCTATCCCCTCTAATTTCCACACTATGTGCCTCTGATTCCCCTTTTCCCACCACATGTCCCTTTCCTCTTCATCACACCCCCTCCTTCTTCTCCTTCAACCCCTCTCATGTTCTTCTAACTCCCAATCCCCAAACCCCAAACCTCCCCTGCCTCACACCTCAAGGGTCTTTTCAGAGGGGCACCAATGGCATCTCTCTCCTTTCTTTCAGCTGGCTGCTTGGCTGCCCCCATCTCCTCTCTTCAGCAGGCTCCCAATGGGGGGTGCTGCCCTCCCAATCCACAGAGAGACTGATGGATCTTCTGTGGGAGTGACAGGAGTCTACATGAAGACTGAGCTCTACTGGAGCCAGCTCTGCTGACTAGCTGGGATCTCCATCAACTATGGTCATGTTCAGATCCCGGCTTTTGTCATGGCAAAGACTGTCAAAGTCATTTTAAATGGACTTCTTGTGCCCCTGATCCCACCACATGTCCCTTTCCTCTTCATCCCACCCATTTTAAAGGGACCTGTTGTGCCCTTGCTCTCTACAATACACAAAGGCTACAGGAAAACCAGTCAGGCCCTGCTGCTTCCACAGAACTGTGTTTATTACTGGGTACAAAAATAGTAGGCCTGGCTTTCCAAGGAGGCTTCTGCTCAAACAACTCTGATGGCTACAAGAGTAGGAAACACGGAAGCCGACTGAAGGGATCCCAATAGTTTAAAAGGATAATATTCAATTCTTAAAGACCACATGATGCCCCCACCCACATACATACATTCATGACTCACGATATCCTCAATATTATGAAGGTTATTCTGCCATTTTTCAAGGATTTGAAACATCTCTGTAATGGGTAGATGCATAAAAATAGGAAAAATTAAAAAATACACTAAGAGTATTAAGGAAAACTATATGAAAAAGATGTACAAGTAATACACAGACACACAGACACATGCACATAGAGTTTGGTCCCAAGTTATTAGTATTTTAACAGTGTAATCTATGTCCAGGGATGATCAAGAATATTTGCAGAACTTAGGGCTAAGCCCTTAAAACATGTCTAATAGCAGATGCTGCATCTGTGGCTCACAGAGGAGTGAGATTGAGTAACAGCAACAGTTGCTAGAGGAGCTAACCACAAACTCTCACTCACTTGTGAAGCAACTTCACCTTTTATCAGTTTCTTCTATACTGTTTGCTTTCTACCTAGAAGTCCACAGCAGATAGATGAGATCAAGCTGGGACTTGATGTGGCAGCATAATGTCCATTATAGAAACTATATAGAAAATTAAAATATTCTATGGAGGTTTTTACAACAGAACCCTGCAGTTTGAGGATGTTTCATTATCCAGGTGATCTGAGAGCACTGAGTACTGAGATCATTTTGGAGAAAGTTGTGTATTTTAAAAGAACTGGCTGAGAAGCTGGCTGAGACCCTTAATGTTGGTTTTCAATAAGTGTTGAACGCTGGGGAAGTTGCAGAAGACTGGTAGACACCTATTGTTGTGCCAGTACTTAAAACGGGTGAACAGGAAACCCTGGGTTATTATAGGCTTATCGGTCCGACATCAATTGCTAGAAAGATAATGAGTAGTTTTTGTAGACAGGATTAATACGGAATTGAAGGCAGGTAACAGAATTAATGCCAATCAGAATGGGTTTATGGAAAAAAATCCTGTCAAACTAACTTAATGTATATTTTTCTGAGAATACCAGTATGGGTCATGAAAAGAATATTGTTGATACAATAGACTTAGTGATCTGTAAGACATTTAACTTGGTACCACATGACATTTGGATTAAAAAATTATATAAAACTAACATGGCATACATTAAATGGATTAACAGCTGGCTAACTGACAGGTCTCAAAGTGTAATTGTAAACAAGGTATCATCATTGATGAGGTATATGTCTCGTGGGCTCTGGTAGGGACTGGTGAATTTTGAAGAGAAATATAGCTATATCCATATTTAAATATATAGAGAGAGACACAGATATAGATTTAGATATAGTTAATAGCTCATCATACTGCAACATAAAGTCATTTCACTCACTAATAATATTGGTAACATAAATGGCACAGTAAAAGAAAACAACTCTCTTCTCTGCTCCCTTTCCTGATTATTCTTTACACTTCATATGCTACTTAGAAGGATGGCTACCTACGTTATGAGATCTCTTCAGAAATGCCAGTCGAATGGATCACCAGGTGAAATAGCCAATAGCACTTACTAGCTTCCTTATTACAAACAAATGCCCTGGTATAGTATATCAGCGATTACTGATAAAGAGAATGAGGAGTGACTGGTCCTCAGCTGCAGCCAGGGAATCTGAAGGAAATTTCCAAGACCTCTGTAATGGAGTCAGTGCTCACTGGGAGCCCAAGTAGGATCAATGAGGTAGAACAACTGTACCCCTGATAACGGTTAGTTTTTCACCCAGTGAAGCAGAGCTGTGAGTATTAAGGGCTAGACGCTGCCATACATAGGGTAGGTCTACACTGCAAGAGCTACAACAGCATAGCTGATCTCTAAGGCTGAAATTTGATCCCCTGATCCAAATTTAATCTCAGAGGGAATGTCTGCTCAGCAACATGACACCTCTGGCTGGCGACAGGCTGTGGGGCTGTTTCACTGCTGCGTAGATGTCTGGACTGGGGCTACAGCTTGGACTCTAGAACTCTGTGTGGTGGGACGATCCCAAAGCTTGGGCTGCAGCCGGACCCAGAAGTCTACAGAGCAATGAGACCACTACAGCCCAATGAGCCTGACTCAGCTGCCATGGGCCAGTCCCACTTTTTCCTTTTTTATGATGTAGAAATGCTCTTAGAGCATCTGCAATATTATTTTATTATTCACAATTCTTAGCACAGGGGCAAATCTGCTCCCACCAAATGAGCAGGTAAAATGCAGCACCCCTTGAGCAGAGCTAAGGGCCTTTTGTTTTAAGTCTTTATGAAAAGGGGACCAGCTGCCTGAATCATGAAACTTTATCCTTAAACAAGTCAAAGCAGAGACTTGTTCTACAGAGTGGCTTCCTATCTTCTGCTCAATTTGCGGAGGCTTCTTCCGAGAAATCATGACTTGGTCTCATTATAAGTGAGAACCAGGTCTTGGAATTTAAATAAGAGGAAGAATGAGATAACAGCTAGAAGATGCCTCATGGAGTTTGGGATAAAACAACCATGTCATAAGCATATGGAAACACTGAGAGAAGTCTACTTTTAATGTGTGGTGGAGAAAATTCATTTTCCTTTAAACATCCACTGCATCATTAATATATAAATTAATAACAAGAGGTGCTAGAAGGCATCCCTGGTATTCTCCCAACCCTGGCTTTACCAGACCCACATCATTCTGGTGAAGAGCCTCCAAAAGTTCAGAGATCTTAGATCGATAGTCATAATTCTTAATTTTGCCCAAAGATTGTCTAGATGAATAAAATCAAATACCGTCTTTAAAACTCTCAGAGTAGCACACAGTTTGTACCTTTAACCACAGTATATTTATAAATCATAGAAGAAACAATAAAGCAAATGTCAATTGTGGTTCTAGCTGTTTTTATCTAGTTTTTCTGTGTATGGTAACAAAGTAACAGGGAAATAATAGGCGTGAGGTGGCAGTCAGGGTGACCTGCCTGCTCCTCATGTCCCCTCTCAGCAGAGGAACATCCAGTGCCCCTTGACCTTTCTCTGTTGAGAAAGTAGCAGGTGAGAAGACTAGTACATTCCAACAACAGAGAGACAGTTGAAATAGAGGCCACTGACTGGGAGAAGAGAGGGACAGCTCACTGCCCTGTCACTGTTCCCTGTTGCCCTATGGATGTCCTCTTCTCCATGGATTCTCATTCTTCATTCACTCTCCTCTTCTATTTGATGCTTCCAAATGGGAGGAAATGGGGAGAAAGAGGAAGAAGGTGACTAGGAGGGGGTCTGTAAAGGGGTCTGTGAAGCTTTGTCTGGGGGGTTGTATTTTGTAGGCTCTGAACCTTGGTTAGAATAATCCCCCAGGGAACTTGGAGATGTCATAGAGCTCTATAGAACCCTTAGAAACGTTCTTACATTCCCCTGCCTGCAGTTGAAGCTCAATCATTTCTTGTTCTCTCTGTACTGAAAGAATGAGACAAATCTTAACAGGTGCTTGGCACCTGCAAATGCCACTGGCTTCCCCATGTTTCATGCAGTAACATTTTTTGTCTCTACTTTAGATAGTTATCCTTAAGGCAGATGATTGTTATGAGGGAAAAAAGAAAGGGAAACCTCATGGTTTTCTACCATCACTAAGTCTAAAATTGCTCAATTTAGATATACAGAAAAAAATCCATGGACTCCTAGCACACAGTATTTATAATGTTATTCACTTTATTTCTCATAAATCTCTCTTAAAAAGGATTTTTAAACTCTTTGGAATGGGTTATAAAGCATGAAATTAGTAAATTTCCTTAAATGCAAGGAAAATATTGATTAAATATTGTACAAAACAAATACACAAATGCATATGCCCTACTATAAATGCTTCCAAGGTATGGTTGTGTTCTGAAATTCTTCTCTGCAAAAGGACTCTCATTTCAATTTAATGGGAGGCTTTCCATTTTTTCAGAGAGCTTTCGATCAGGCTGTAGACGATTGCTCGTTTTAAATACTCATACTGTAACTTTCACAAGGCAGGAACTTGACTACTGTGTTTCCCTGAAATTCTCCAGGAATGTTTATGACTCTGTATAAATTATAATTATGATGATTGTTATAAACAGATTGAAGCACAAATTTAGTAAATGTGACATGCTTCAAAAAAGATTTCAACAGATCAGCATTTCACAATCCCCGGTAGCCCATAAATAGAGACTCTGAATCTCCTCTCTATCTCCCAGTGTCTTCTCTCCAGCAATACTAAGCTCCCAGCCAAACTTCAGCCATGAAGATTCTCTACCTGCTCTTTGCTCTCTTTTTCCTGGTGCTCCAAAGTTCTCCAGGTAAGAGCTTAATGAAATGAAGGGAAAATATAGAAGGAAAATGGTGAGTCTGTATTAAGATTTCTAGAAATTCTGTATCATAATTTTTCCAGTTTTTTTTTTCAAAAGAGTTGCAGGGGTTTCAGCAGATACTTCACGTTTAACTGGAGAATAGTCCTGGGATGAGAAAGGTGTCTTTAATGTTCCTATTAAGATCCAGTCAGATTTGGCTTAATTATGACTACAATACTATCACCAACGGTCTACCTAGTGGAGTCCTACAGGGATTGGTTCTTGCCATCATACTAGTTAAACTTTTTATAAAGGACCTGAAAAAAAAACAACCCATACAATCATAACCTATAAAGTTAGCAGGTGACACAAATTAAGGGACAAGGCACTCATAGAGAGGGATTTGGATCACTTGGTAAACTGCAAACAAGTTAACCATCATACAGCTAAATCTAAATGCATGGATCTAGGAACAAAGAAGGTTGGCCACAGTTATAGGATGAGGGACTCCATCCTGGGAAGCCGTGACTCTGAAAAAAGCCGTGACTGTTTTTTGCACCACGGACTTGGCTGGTGACCCTCTGCAGGATAATTCAGGAGTGTCTTGCTGGAATTTTTCCTGTAATTCAGCTGAGAGTGACTTTCCATGCTAGGGGTTGTGCATGAACTGGACCAGAAGTGGTTGCTTTCACAGCAGAGCAGTGTAGGAGGTATCACAGGTTGGAAAACTGAGGGAATATGGCTGTTCAGTGGTCCAGATTCTACCCTGGGGAATGTCACAGTGGATACTTTAAGGAAAGCACAGCTAAAATTGAGTTTCAAATAGTCTAATATTAATGTCCTAAAGGACATTTGGGCCACATTCTCATAAGGACCAGCCTGTCTGGAATGTCTAAGATTGGCAATTGGTCACTGAGTAGATATTCCCAAGTGCTGAGTCTTCACAAGAGTGTCTGTGCCGAATGTCACTGAAAATCAGACGTTCTGACTGGAAGGACTTATTTAAACCTTTCTCATTCTAAAAGTTCCAGTCACACAACCCAGTGCTGAGCTGGTTTAACCCTGCTCAGCCAATCACCATTGATGATACTGCCTTGTAGATCAGTGTTTGGAATCAGAACAAGTCAAAACCATGGCAGCAAAACCACTTCTCCACTCTTAGAAGTTGGTGATGAAGGCAGCTGCCTGCTTTCCACCCTCTAAAGATATGGGACTGCGAAGGACCCTCATGCACAGTGCTACAGTTCTGAAGTGTGCAACTAGGAAACCAGCAGATCTTCTGAATTAAATTACTTTGCTCTATTCTTAGAAGCAGCCGTTGAATGGGCACAGAACTACAGACATTTATATATTATCAAAGATCTAGTGAAAGGGGGCACAGGAAGATAACTGGGTTACCGTGGTCTTGTCTCAGTGAACTGGAAATTCAACTAATGGGAAATGCCCGTCATGCTGCAATTACAGTCTTTGTTTACACTTATGTGTTAATGAAAATCAAGACTCTTTTTCTTTGTGCAGGATTCACCCAGTTCATCAATAACCCCTTTGCTTGTAGACGTGCTGGGGGAATCTGCCGCCGTTCATGTTACCCCAATTTCAGACGAATTGGAAGGTGTCGTTTTGCACAGAGTTGCTGTAGAAGAGACTGGGTAAGTTCAGGATGCCACAAGGAAGACATCACTGTGTAAACAGAATATTTGTGCCTCTCCTTTCTATAGCTGTTATTTAATGAGCTTGCAGGCTCAGAGCACACAGCACTACCCTGACATGAGACAAAGGAAAATTCTGTGCTGCCCTGATTCTGGACTATTTGTGGTTTACATGTAA
The DNA here is from genome assembly GCF_003597395.2 of Chelonoidis abingdonii. Taxonomy (NCBI): domain Eukaryota; kingdom Metazoa; phylum Chordata; order Testudines; family Testudinidae; genus Chelonoidis; species Chelonoidis abingdonii. Next base: position 11,027,265 of record NC_133771.1, on the reverse strand, counting down.
CACACACTGACCAGTGGGTCATACAGGCATATTATCAGGTATGCTCACTCTGCAATACAATTCAATAAGCACTAGTGCCTTTAAGGATTGATGCTGCTTACAGTCTTTAAGGTAACTTAGTACATACTCTGCGCCTTTGCATTTCTCCTTTTAGAATTCTAGAGCAGATACACACCTGGGTGACTTGAGGGCTAGCATTGCTCAGTATTTCTTTTTACTGCTTTAAACTCGACGTTTCCTACAGTTAAGTTAACTTGGTCTCATTGCTTATTTGCAGCCAGTTCAATTTGTGCTCTTCTTGTTAACTGCTAGTTTTCCCCTTAGCCTTGTACAAGGTGCCCAGCATGCTCAAATTACTGTCACAGCAGAGACAGGACTCACTGAGGAAGTTGGGAGGGATGAGAGGCTTTCCCAGACAGTTTGGGTTTCTTCTCTACTCCCAAACTGCTAAAGTGGCACAGCAACACCACTGCAGCTGAGCCAAAGCGAAGACATTACCTGCACTAATGGGAGGGGTTCTCCAGGACCGGTGCAACCATTTAGGCAAACTAGGCGGCTGCCTAGGGCGCCTAGGGATTGGGGGCGCCTAAAAGTCCCCTGAGGCAAGGAGGTCGAGTGGAGGTGAGCTGGGTGGGGGGGCACGCAGGAAGAGTTGCCTGCAGTAATGGGGGGAGCACACAGGGGAACAGCTCCCCGCCCCCACTTACCTCCTCTCTGCATCCTCCACTGAGCACACAGCCCAACTCTAAGTCTCCTCCAATCAGCGTCACAAGCCTGGGTGGGGAAGAGAATCAGAGCAGCGCCGGCGTGCTCAGTGGAGGAGGCAGAGCCGAGGTGAACTGGGGCAGGCTACTTAGGCAGGGTTAGTTGTCGTGACGGGGGGAGGTCTCCCCAGACAGGGTTAGCTGCCGTGGTGGGGGTGGGGGGGGGAAGTCTCCCCAGCAGGGCTGGTGCAACCATTGAGGCGGACTAGGCAGTTGCCTAGGGCACCAAGATTTGAGGGCACCAAAAAACAGCGCCCCGCAATTTTTTTTAAGTGATTGAGCGGCGGCTGCTGCTGGGATGGAGAGGGAGTGTGAGCTACCAGCGGCAGCGGCAGCAGGCAGCCCAGGGTGTCCCCTGGGTCAGCGCACCGCTACTGGCAGCCCAGGGCTTCCTCTGGGTCAGCGCGCCACAGGCAGCCCACGGGTTCCCCTGGGTCAGCGCGCCGCCTCAGCAGCCGGCAGCCCAGGCTTTCCCCTGGGTCAGTGCACCGCCACGGCAGCCACCAGCCCAGGGATTCCCCTGGGTCATCACACAGCTGGCAGCTGGCAGCCCGGGGTTTCCACTGCACAGTCGTGGAAGAGGACACGGAGCAGAGTGAGCTGGGGTCGGGAGGTACCGCAGGGCTCCTCGGGGCAGGGGGTGAGGAGTTGCCGCAGTGTGGGGAGCTGCCATGGGGGCAGGGGGCACACTTCAGGGTGGGGGGGTGGAGAGCTCCTGCAGGGCTGGGGGGGCCCAAGGTAGAAGTTTTGCCTCGGGCGCAAAACTTCCTTGCGCCAGCCCTGGGGTTCTCCCATCAGTGTAGGCAATGCAGCTCCCCGACAGTTGGTATGTGCGTCAATGGGAGAATGCACCCATCAACCTAGCACTGTCTGCACCAGGGGTTAGGGCGGTTTCATTGTGTCACTCGGGGGTGCGTATTTTTCATACTCCTGAGCTGTATAGTTACACCAACCAAATTTCTAGTGTAGACTAAGCCTAAATGACCATAGAGGCAGTGCTGAGGTAGCAGAGGTGAAGATAGGAGCTCAGTGGTAGCAACTACACTGCTGCACACCTGGCTGCTTCACTGAATATGTACAGAGATTATCATCAGATAGGGAAGTACCATCTGAATAGGGTCAGGCTTTAGGCTTACGTGAGCTGGAAGACAGAATAGTCCAGGTATTCTTTAAGAATAACATATTTATCCTCTAATTAAATATTTATTGTTCTAGTTTTAGCTATGGACAAAAATGTGTTTGAAAGGAAAACTAAACACGGATGTGAGTCACATTGTTCTACATCTTATATATTTTTGGTTTTATTTTTCTATATATCATAGAGATAGTCAATAGTTTTTAAATTCACAATTTTAATGAATTCCCTCAATGGAAAGTTTGATGAACATTTCTATAATATTGTACATCATATTTCTAGCCGTTTTTATACTTACCGGTAATTTGCCGGGGTTCTTTTTTTAATCACCCAGGGACTTTGGTAGATGCTCATGCATTAAACTCCAGAAGCTCCAGGTTCAGTCCTGACCGATGTCGGGCAAGGTCTGTTGGAGTTACTTCTCAACACACTATTAAATGGGGAAATTCCTGCTCTATCTTGAATTTGAAATGTAACGTTATATTGTCCTTGTTTTAATGGCTATAAACATAGAATGTGAGAGCTTCTTCCCTTTTTGCTGTAGATAGGGTGAGTGACGGCAACAGAGATTGTCAATGCAGGATCTCTGGGAATCTGGCAGCCGACGCCTTGCTTCTAAAATCCTTGGACGCTTTTTATCCGGGCTGCAAAGAATCTCGCAAGCTGGAAAAAATCCACAAGGGAGCCCTTGTGTCACCCCTAAGAGCTTGTTCTTCTCTTTTTAATAAAAGTAGCTGCTGGTTGTGGTGTATTGCAAACATGCCTGTGATTTTTATTTGATTTGATTGCACACAGGGGCTGTTTTGCTATTTCTTTTCAATAAAAATCCCTTCCTTCTGTTATTTTAACTACATATAAATATAATAAATGATCACTGCCATATGTGAAATCCACCCAGGGGTGTTCCTAGACCAGGGGACATACTATTTATATGTTTCAGGGAGCTCACATGGATAAATCATGACCTTTCCCTTGGTCCCTTGACAAAGCCATTTGGTTTGTGTTGTTGTCAGAGGAGATGGGTTCAGTCCCAGCTCGGCTGCATGGTGTGCAATGCCCACATCAATGCTCCATGGCATGTCCACCCTCCCCCTGCTCCTCTTGCCTCCCAACCCTCCCCATCAAGAGGATCCCTTCTTTTGTGCCTGAGTGTCCAGATCTTGCCCTGTGCAGCAGGCTCCCACACAAGAGCCCAAAGGGCATCACAAATCCCAAAGACCCAGGCTTAGAAATCTGAGCAAAGTTGCAAGTGAGGGTGTAACTGAGGCAGCCACATGGGGTCCTGCCATGGAGAGGGAGAAACAATGGAGCTCACAGATGCTTTGCATATCTTTATGGCAGCAAAATATTGTTACGCTGGGGGCACCATTTAGGAAAGGCCTCCCCCAACACCAGCTAGTTTTGTACCAGATTTGTGTGCAGCAGAAGGGAAGATACTGCCCTTCCTCTCCCAACCCTCTCTGCCCTGCTCCGCTGTTGTTTGCAGCCATGCTGCCCCGCCTCCCACTATGGGGCCACCGCTAGCATCGCTCCTCGCCTGCTGATATGCTGCATAGAACAGGATGGGAGCTGATGCTGGGGTGTTCCCTTCCGCCTGCCCATTGCGGAAGTGGGTGGGCAGTGCACACACCTGACCCCAACCACTGATCCGCATAGCTGCCCCCACTGTGCCAACTAGGGACTGAGAGTATGGCTGGACCCGCAGTAGCAGAACCTTCTTGGACTCAGCCTCTCCTTGCATTCTGAGCTACATTCCTGTTACCCTTACATACCTCCTGCCTGCTTCCTGAGCTACAATCCTCTCTGCCCCTACGTACCCCCTGCCTGCACCCTGAGCTACACCCCAACAGGAACACAGCCCCTAGCAACCTCCTGCCTGGCCCCTGAAGTACATCCCCACCTGGTACCTGAGCTACCTCAATGGCTGCACACAGACACTAGTTACCCCCTGTTATAATATAATTCCTCAATCTGGACCTTAGAGTTCAAATATGAGGTACTAGCATAAATTCCTCTAAGCTTAATTACCAGCTTAGATCTGATAGCGCTGCCATCAGCCAGAATTTCCAGTTCTGGCGCACTCTGGTCTCCCCAAACTCTTCCCCTGGGGACCCAAAGACTCAGATGCCCTGAGTCTTACCACAAAGGGAAATAACCCACTTCCCTTGTCTCCTCTTTACTTTCTCTCAGGCTTCCCTCCCTGGATGGCCCGGGATGATCACCCTTTTCATTCCTTGAAGCAAACCAGAGAGATCAAATTTCTTTCACCCTCACTCAGAGTCCTGCAAATGCAAGCTTTGTAACTCCAACCCGAAGAGATGTTCCCTTCCCCCCATTTCCTTCCTCCCCACAAATTCCCTGGTGAGTTCCAACTAGGAAAAAATCCAACAGGTCTTAAAAAGAAAGCTTTATATAAAAAGAAGAAAAAAGACATAAAATGGTCTCTGTATCAAGTTGACAATATACAGGGTATTGGCTGAAAAGGAAAAAATGAATAAACAGCCTTATCCAAACAGAAATACAAATTAAGACATTCCAGCAAACTACACACATGTAAATACAGAAAAACAATATAAGCCTGTCTTTCTTACCTTTGTACTTACACTTGGAAACAGAAGATTAGAAACCTGAGACAGAGAGATCCTCTCTCAGAGCCGAGAGAGAACGGAGACAGACAAAGAACACACAGCCAAAAATTCCCTCCCTGAGCTTTGAAAAATCCTGTTTCCTGATTGGTCCTCTGGTCAGGTGTTTCGTTCCCTTTGTTAACCCTTTACAGGTAAAAGAAACATTAACCCTTAGCTATCTGTTTATGACACACCCTGCCTGCATCCTCAGTGGTTTTCAAACTGTTTGAGCTGACCTCCCCCCGCCCCTATATTTTTTGGTTGTGGGCCCACCACCTTATATACAAAATCTAGAGTTTTCAGGTGCCTAAGTAGCCCCACGAATCACGATTAATGTTCCGCACACCAAAACCTGAAATGGTGCCCCTGAAGTTACCTCGAGCTTTTCTCCACAAACCAGCTCCTTCTCTCAGTGCCCTTCTCCCTGCCCTGAACCCATGTCTTCCTCACAGATCTTATGATCAACGTTTCAGGGACCAGACCTAGCGGGACTTGTCTTTACTGGGAAAAGGTGTTATTTGAGAAAAGGGGTTAATGTATGAGCAGGGGAGACTGTGCAGCATAGTGGCTAGAGCACAGGACTGGGACATAGAAAACCTGGATTCTGTGCCTATCTCTAGCTTGTTGGGTGACCCATAGGCCTGCCCCAAGAGGAGTTTGACCAATTAGGGCAAATACTGGGGCAGTGATTGACATGTAACCTGAATCAAAAGGTGGAATGTGACCCCCCCCAAAAAGCTCCTCCCACTCACTTCTAAATACATAATATTTCTGTTTTTGAAGAATTACTGCTTGTGGGCCTATTATTGATCAGAGGGTTGTATCTGCGTCTTTTCAAGGACCAGCAAGGCTAGCTTGCTCTGTATTTCAGAGATAAGCACCCTGATAATATCTTGGAAATTCCTAGAGGAATATGTCCCTCAGCCCACGCTGCTTCCAGCAGCTCCCATTGGCCTGGAGCAGCGAACCGCAGCCAGTGGGAGCCGTGATCAGCTGAACCTGCACATGGGGCAGGTAAACAAATTGACCCGGCCCACCTGGGGCTTTCCGTACACAAGCAGCATCTCAGTTTTGGGAAGCACTGCCCGAAGTCATTAGAATACAGTTTTAAAATCTGGTCAAAAGGTAAACGATTGTTACGATGATGGAAGGAAAACACAGTGATAGCTACAGGTAAGAATATGGGGGGTTTGTAATTGTCAAGCACTGAACATTATGTCAGCAGCATATTTGTTTTAAAAATGTCATGCTGTTTCTAGGAAAGAACATGCTGTTCAGGCAGTGTCCGTATGAGACAAATAACTCTCTTTGGTAGCTCTCCTCCAGCTCGAAGGTGAGCCAATGTTCACCCATTTGGTTGTGTCGTCCATCTGATACAGACAGTGCGGGGGCCACCCGTACCTTTTTAAAAAAAATATTTTAGTGATATAATCCGCAGGTTATAACCTTTGATTGCATCACCCATGAAGCAGAAGGTATCATTACTGTTTGTCAGTTTTATTTTCACATCCATATTGTCAAGGCTGATTCCCCACTCTGGCACTTCAAGTGCAGAAGATGGGGGCCTACAAGGATTCTAAAAATCAATATTGGCCACTCCAGGCTTGTATTAAACTCCCAAGGTTACAGCTTTTCTCTGACCTTGGCTTGGTAAATGCTGCCACCACCCAAATGCAAAATCACCCCTTGGACCCAGTAAGGAACACTTGAGAATTCTTCCCTGTGGGGTACTATCAAGTCGTTTCATCCCCCATCTCCAGGGAAGAGCTGATAAAGAAAACAATGGAAATTAACTGTTGCTACTAGCTAATCAAACAACATGCATAAACCTCTTAGGATCCCAAAAATCCAGTCCTGTTCTTAAAAAGGTAAATTTTATTAAAAACAAAAAGGAAGAAAATACATCTGGAATTTAGGCTTTTGCTAGATTTTAAAAAAGCAATTCCAAAAATTAAGCACCCAAAATAGCTTTCTTGGGGGTTCAACTTAAAGATTACAAGCAAATGAAAGCATCTGAGGTTAGCAAAGAGTTGTTCACAAGCCTTAAAAAATAAAGAAAAATTAACATAATTGCATCTTTCTTAACATTCCTAAATTACTTACATATGGGGGGAGGGTTTCAAATCAGTAATTTTAGTACAATCTAATGATTTCTCAAACTTGGCTTAAAGTGTAGTCATAGCCCTGGCTTTGCTCTGCCCCACTCCCTGCTCTGGAGAACAACCACAGACACCAAGGGAAGCTTCCACCTCAGTTTTAAAAAGTTCTAGCCTTCCCACTGGTTCTTTTGATCAGGTGCCCTTTTCGTTACCTGAGGGAATTTTTTAACATTTTACAGGTAAAGCAAGCAGAGAACAGCTAGCAAGAGGGATTTTACAGATAACTGGCTGGTTGGGTATCCATAAATCGGAGCTACCCCCACCTCTTCATTTATCGCAAACCTGTTCAACAGAAGTTTTTCTTGAAAAATAGGTCGCTATGTAGAGGACCCAGCAGCTGTGTCTTCCTGTTCTGTGTTTGCCAGACTTGCAAACACTTGATTCTCACCATCCAGCTCCATTGCTTCACCTTGTCCAGGAAAGTCTTTGTATAACAGGCCAGCAGAAAAGAGTGTAGTAAGTCTGTCATCACTGTAATTTAGCACTGATTCGATAAAGACCCCATAAGGGTAACAGTCTTTGTTTTGGCTTGTATGGTGGTATCCCAACTTGACATTCTACTGGCTGCAGATAGAGGCCACAGAAGAATTCACCAGGAGGCCCTCAGCCCCCCTCCAAAGATTTGTAAAAGAAGATGGAACCATATTGCGACAAAGGTGCAGTAGCACAATGTATATAATCTACACCATTCCCTGCTGTAAGAAAATCAAGGGGAGCAGCATTCGTAATGACTGTAGATGCTTTTCTTGATGCTGGTCTCTGTAGGGGATTTTTGGAACAAGTCTAGTTGGTTTTAGTGCACTCATCAGCCCAAAGTGAACTGAAGCCATGGTGATTAAAATCTCTCTCTTAACATATGGAAAGTACATCACAGGGGTACTGTGATATGTAGGAAGGGCATATCTAGCCTCACATTGTAATAGTTTCTGTAGTTTCTGTAGTTGGGGAGGGGGTTGTCTCCTTAACAGTTTAGGGTCACCGTAATGTTTTGCTTTTTAAAACCCCTACTGTCTCCTGGAGCGCAGGGGCAACTTGATGGTCACCTTCTCAAAGCAAAATGAAATGTGTCTTTTCTGGTCTGTCTCTATTTCAGTGATGATAGAGTCAATGTGGTGTTTACTGACAGGGACATAACGAGCTTTATCATATGTGATGGTGAGAAACCTGTTGTTACTTCCTTGAATGGGGATGCAGATAAACAAGGGTATGGAGAAGTCCTCCACAAACAGTTGTTAGACAACGTCTGTGTATAAAGAATTTGAACTCCTCCCACACACCAGTGATGTTTGCTAACAAGGTCATTTTTTGACACCACAATTGAGGAGCAAATCCAAAATATTAGCTAGCTCCTTCCATGAGTAACATTAGAGGATGTAATTCTATATATTCTTAATTTGTAATTTGATTTAGTTTCTACTTTTGATGTGAGTCTTTTTTGAATGTCAAGTAATTGGAGATCTCCTGGTTAAGCCACATTTCTGTCTTTCCTGTGCATTGCAATATTTGCTCTTGCATTCTTGATAATGTCAGACCAATGACGGTCAGAAATTAAACTCTGCCACTGGATCATACAACAAAATTCAGAAATGGGGGCTGTAAACACAATGTCTCATCATAGATTTAACTAAGTAGAGGCTGCCTCTTTCCATGATTGTGCTGGTTCCTACTCCCAGGCTGACATTCAATATGGAGAAACAGTTCTCGTTCGCCACCCTTGTCTAATGGTCAGCACACAGCACTCACAGTCAGAGGGTAGCTAAAGGGCACATTAGAAATGTAGATAGATTCCACCTCCTCCATCCTTCCTTTAATGAGGAGACCATAATCTCTCCCTTCCCCAGATGTATAAAACTCCTGAATCCCCACACTGAACAAGGCAAATTGGCATTAGGAGGAAATGGAGGTTAGGGGTAGGACAGGTTGGGGAGTGGGAAGTGCTCAAATCCTGTCTGATGAGGCAGGGAGGGCTTGATAGTTTGGGAGGTGGGAGTCAGGGGCTCATCTCGTCTATGTGGAGAGGGAGGAATAGGTGGGTTTTCAGGCTGTAGGTGTGTCAGCTAGAATTCAGGTAACAGATGTCTTGTCTTCACTGCTGAATAGAGTGACCAGATAGCAAGTGTGAAAAATTGGGATGGAGTAGGGGATAATAGGTGCCTATATAAGAAAAAAACCCAAATATAAGGACTGTCCTTATAAAATAGGTGTGTCTATGCAATTACAGTCTTCTCTTGAGTTCTTTTCCCCGTGTTTGTCACTACATGCCAGGGGAGAGTTCATTCACACTCTCCTTATGATAGGTTCAACTCATGAATCAAGCTATTTCTGTGCAATTTTCAACAAGCAGCTGATCAGGCCTTTTGGTTGTTTAGACTTTATAACATTTCATTTGGATTCATTTTTAGAGATTTGCACATCTCAGCATATCAACTGAATATATCACCTTCTACAATATAAAACAAAGGCCTTTTTCTCTGTATGAATGATCAGTTTGACATAAATATTTATTACATATCACAATTGTATTTAAAATAGATAACATTGCAGGATGTGTTTGCAATACTCTTTGAGGTCAGATCTCCTTGGTAATAAAACTTCCTCATACGGCATAACCTGGTTACAGATTCCTCATTAGAGCTTTCAGATATCTATATAGTTTCTTACAGATTTTATTGACAGCCTTTATATCTCTCTTTTCCCATTAAAACATTTGTAGATGATATTGTCATGTCAAGTAAGACCTGGATCTGCTGTATCTCTATTATGGATTTCTTTGCCTAAAGTATGTAATCTGGAAGAAAAAAAGAGAAAGGAGGAAGCTATTTTCCATTTTAACAAGAGTGTGTGATCAGCTTAGCTAGCAACTGTTCCTGTTTCTTAGTCTAACTCTTCTGTGAAAATCAGAAGCAGCCATTCTAATTTGATGTGTTTTAAAGGTTTAGGTCTAAATTATGCCAAGGATTCTGGCCTATTCATAGTTGAGTATAACATTATTGGTAGCAGTAAATTCCATGTTTTCTTACTAATAATGACATCTGACAAGGGGCCTGTCTTACACAAGTTACACTCTCAAAATACCTGGTAAATACCTACAGACAGGTTCAAAGCCCTTTGAAATCACTGGACATTGTCCCTTTGACTGAACTAAATTCTCTAGAGAAATTCAAGCACATCATATTTATCACGTACGGCTCAGCAACTAAATATATAATTCAGACAAAAAAAAGGAAGGAAGAAAAAAGTTAGGCATGCCTCGCAAGGCTAGTTCTCTTCAAACCAATATGAGAAAAGATCTCAGGAGAAGACTCTATTCCAATAGACACATCTCTTCTGCCTTGGTAATCAGCAGACAACCCTGCTTTGTCAAAATGATCAATTTTGGCCATGAAACCCTTCTTCCAAGTAATTTAGGCAGCAACAAATTCCAGGTTCAATATTAAGGGCTTCTTCTTAACAATACAAAAGGAAAATCAGCTTCAGACCCCACCCACCAATCTAACAAAAATAAACACTAGCCCTCGGTGCCACTGAAGCAATACTTCCCCTCTCACAAGAACTGAGTATCTAGAACAAGACAACTTTTCCTAAAGAAGAAAACACCACATTTAATTTAGAAACACGCTGCAACAAGGATTTGAAAGTACACAACTAATAGGTAAACACTCACCCTACAGTATCTTGAGCAGTGTCCCTTTTCTCAGTTTCCCATATTGTGATGTGAAACCCCAAGGAACAAATGTCTCTTTAACATGCCAATCCCTTTTTCCTTCCACTGCCTCCTACTCTTGACATGCATCTGATGAAGTGGGTATTCACTCACAAAAGCTTATGTTTCAATATGTGTGTTAGTCTTTAAGGTGCCACAAGACTCTTTGCTGCTTTTACAGATCCAAACTAACATGGCTACACCTCTGATACTCCTACTCATAGTTTGTTGTCTGAGATCAGCAATGTCCCCAGAGTCCAGCTGTGTGTTTGGGTGGGTTTCCCTCCTGCCCCTGAAGAGAAATCGTGGTTGAGTGATGCCTCCACCTTTGCTCATCAGTGTCTCTGCAGTCTCCATTACTGCTACTTCACTCCACAACATTACATTCTGAAGTTTCACCACTTAGGTCAAGTCTCCGTGTTTTCACTCACTAGCAGAGAACCTCTTTGCAGTTGTCTTTTCTACACTGCTTTTAACCAAAATGCTAGCTCCTTATCACTTCTAACAGCCAGTCCCCTTAAATAAGCTGATCAGTAAATTCAAATCTAATGATTACTGAGGAAGAACTATGACACTCCCAAAAAAAAAAAAAAAAAAAAAAAAGCTACTCAGCTCTGTCTTTAAACACAGATGAAATTAGCCCACATTCCCTAGAAAGGAACATCTGTCCCCAACACTTACTTGGATTTGGCATCACTACCCACTACTTAGCAAGTGATGTTCAGGTTAGGGTAAACGCCTTAGTTGGGGCTTGTTAAGTACAGTTCTGCTTCCCTTTACATAAACACTAAGGACAAAAACATTTAATAAACTTTCCATTCAACCCTAAAGTTAATTTTAACCCCAAACAGTCAAACTGATCAGTTTGGCAGTAAAGATCTGTGTGCTGAGCCCCTAGGCAGAGTCAGGTGTTTATGCAAATACAGTCTGCTCCTGAGGTCTTTGTCCACCAGTCTGTTACTAAGTGTCAGAGGAGAGCTCATTCAGACCCTGCTTACTGCTGGTTTGGGTGAAAAATCATGTTAGTGTTGAATGCAGGTGTTACTAGATTTGCCCGTTACTTTGGGGAATGCTCATTCAGCGCTGGGTTCTTCCAGCCCCAGAATCAGACAAACACACACACACACACAAACACACACATTAATAGAGTGCGTCTGCGAGGACTGAGTTAATCAGCACTCCCAAGCTGACCACTTATATGCCCTTGGACTAAATAGGCTGGGTCAAGCTGCATTTCCAAGCTGTCACCCTCATAGGCCCTTGGACTCAGCAGGCTGAGTTGAACAGCACCTCCAAGCTGTCATCCTCATATGCCATGGGAAACACACCGGAATAGAGCACACCTGAGCAGGCAGGGTTGAGCAGCACTTCCAAGCTGCCACCCTCATATGTCCCAGGTTCAGCACGTCCCTATCCCCACTTTCATGTTACAATTGTTCCTACAGTAACCCACTTGATGAGCAAACCCCACAGGATTTGGGGGTGCTGCAGGGATATTTAGCTTAGATATGAGGAGCGTTTCTGGAGAACGAATGGGGAAGCCAAAATACACTCACCCAGGGAGGGGAACAGGGAGAGATAAGTAGCCAGCTTAACTATGAAAGTTATTTATTGAAAGGTGATAACTATACCACGGGAGACAAACGAACAAAACTGCTATAATATTAAATCTAACAAATTTGATTATAAAAGTCAGGTTTAGAAAACTATAACTGATCACATGAGTCAGGGTCAGAAGGCTACATCGAGAGAGAGAGAGAGTGGTGGGTTCTCACGTTCTCACCACTCCGTGAAGTTTGAATCGATCAGGGGTGTCAAGTGGTGGTGGTAGCTGAAAGTCTGGAGTGCTGGAGACAGGCAGAGCCCCCAGCACAATCAGTCAGGAGAAGATGAAGTCCCCATGGAACTGATGCAGGTGTTGGACACAGGCATCAGAACACCTACTTGAGCATGGTAGGGGTTCCAGTAGGGAAAGAACAATGGTTCAAGGGAGAACATTAGATTTGTTTATGGGTAAACTGATGGCTCAAGGGAGTATATCAAAGTTGTCTTCTTCAGGCTAGACAATAGTAGCTGATCATTCCTGGCTATGGGAGGTGTTCCTTCCAGGGAGCTTACAAAGCAATTAGGCAGCTTCAGTATTTAGGATACCAATAAGGAATTTATTACTAGAATTGGTCTGATAACTACTGAGCTTGGTGTGTGCAGGCATAGGTTCATTAACATCTGAAGCAGAAATTTCCCATGATGCAGTGCTTTCCTGCTTTTCTGGTCCCAGAGTTCCTTGCAGTTCTTGCCTTGGAATCTCTTTCTCCATTCTGTATGCTAATGAAGATGATAGAATCATAGAATCTTAGAATATCAGGCTTGGAAGGGACCTCAGAAGGTCATCTAGTCCAATCCCCTGCTCAAAGCAGGACCAATCCCCAACTAAATCATCCTAATCAGGGCTTTGTCAAGCCTGACCTTGAAAACCTCTAAGGAAGGGGACTCCACTACCTCCCTAGGTAACCCATTACAGTGCTTCACCACTCTCTGAGTGAAAAAGTTTTTCCTAATATCCAACCTAAACCTCCCCCACTGCAACTTGAGACCATTACTCCTTGTTTTCTGTCATTCTGCTACCACTGAGACAGTCTAGATCCATCCTCTTGGAACCCTTTCAGAGAGTTGAATTGCAGCTTATCAAATCCCCCCTCATTCTTCTCTTCTGCAGACTAAACAATCCACGTCCTTCACCTCTCCTCATAAGTAATGTGCTCCAGGCCCCCTAACATTTTTGTGCCTCGCTGGACTCTTTCCAATTTTTCCCATCTTTCCTGTAGTGCGGAGCCCAAACTGGACACTACTCCAGATGAGGCCTCACCAATGATCAATAGAGAGGGAATGATCACATCCTCGTCTGCTGGCAATGTCCCTAACTTATACAGCCCAAATGCCGTTAGCCTTTCTTGGCAACCAAAAGGGCACACTGTTGACTCATATCCAGCTTCTTCGTCCACTCTTACCTAGGATCCTTATCTTGCAGAGCTTGCTCCATAGCCATTTGTCCCTATAGTCTGTAATATGAATGGGATTCTTCCTTCTAAGTGCAGGCTTGCACGTCGTCCTTGCTGAACCTCATAAGGTTTATTTTGGGCTCAGTCCTCTAATTTGTCTTAGGTCCCTCTGCCATCCTATTCCCTACCCTCCAGCGTGTCTAACCACTCCTTTCAAGTTGCTCGTCATCTGCAAACTTTGCTGAGAGTGCAATCCACGCCATCCTCCAGAATCATTAATGAAATATTGAACAAAACTGGCCCCAGGACCAACCCTTGGGGCACTCCACATGAAACCGGCTGCCAACTAGACATGGAGCCCTTGATCACTATCTGTTAAGCTCGACGATCTAGCCAGCTTTCTATTCACCTTATCATCCAATCATCCAGCCCATACTTCTTTAACTTGCTGGAAAAAATAATGTGGGAGACCGTATAAAAAGCTTTGCTAAAGTCAAGGAATAATACATCCACTGCTTTCCCCTCATCCACAGAGTCAATTATCTTCTCATAGAAGGCAATTAGGTTAGTCAGGCATGACTTGCCCTTGGTGAATCCATGCTGACTGTTCCTGATCACTTTCCTCTCCTTTAATTGCTTCAGAATTGATTCCCTGAGGATGTGCTCCATGATGTCTCCTTGTCCCATATTTGATGCAAATGAGGCTAGGAGAGTTTCCTTAATCCTGTCACCCATGTCCGGAAGGGTTTAGGTGTGTCTCCCAATGCCTTTCCATTGTTTTTTGTGAGTTTTTAATTTGATTGGCTTTGGTTCAGGTAGAGGCTGCGGGGGGAAGGTCTTCTGTGTGTCAGACAGGCTGGGTACTGTGCCCTGGTTCCCCAAGAGCACAGAGCTGATAGGTAACAAAGGGGTAATGAAATCTTGTTGTCCTTATTGCATAAATAAATGGCAGCAGAACTGTTCTTAGCATGCCCTAGCTGAACAGGTAACAGTAACCTCACTCACTAAGGGACAGGGAGTGATGCCAAATTTATGAAAAAGTCAGGAAGATCTGGGACCGCTGTTTCGTTGGGTAGAATGGGCTGTGTAGAAAGACTGCTAGATACTGATGGATGCTTTGCTCCCTGGTGTTTAAAGACAGAGCTGAAAAGATTCAATTCAATTATTAATTCTCAGTGATTACTAGAGATGAAATCATTTATGAGCGGCTCTAGAGATGGAGCCTTAGCTATAGTCCAGGAACAGCGTTGTGCTGTGAGACAAGGCAGAAGCTGCAGTAGGAGCAAGGTTCCAGGCTATCAGGGCCGGCTCCAGGTTTTCTGCAGCTCCAATGGCGAAAAAAAAAAAAAAGCTAATCGGCACTTTGGTGGCAGCTCAAACGCGCCACTTTATTCTTCGGCTGCAAATCCTTCACTCCCTCTCTTCCTCTTCGGCGGCACTTCAGCAGCAGCTCAGAGGAAGAGAGGGACTGAGAGACCACCACCCCTTTCTATTGGCCACCCCAGGCACCTGCTTCCTTTGCTGGTGCTTGAAGCGAGCCCTGCAGGCTAACCAGTGAAAGCGCTAAAGGCTGGGGTATGTGTTAGAACCTTAGAATGCAGCAGCAAACGTTTCCTCAGATAACGGTAACAGAGAGCAGCAAGCGGCTGCAGAGACAGAGGCAGCAACAAAGATATGACTTAACTCCCCCTTTTAGGGTGAACCCAGATGAATGAACCCCTTGAATTCTGGGACTTATAGTCCAGCAAGCATGGCAACTCTAGGCTGCTAAGAAAGCCTGCTGAGTATGAAGGGCTGCTCTCCTCTGTCTGGACGGAGTTGGTAGGACCCGGAATTTGTAGGATTACAGAATCTCTCTGGAAAGGAGAACAGGGAAAGACAGGAGGGAAGTGATGATCTTAAGAATTAAGAAGAAGAATGAACCCTGAGTGATCTACTAAAAGCCTTCTCCCCAACACCACCTGAAAGACTCCCTGAAATTAACCTCTGCCATTGGACTGCGCCTCAGAAATTTCACACCGATCGGGGGGTTATTATTTAAATTTACCCTTTATATGTGGAGGATTGTGAAGAGGAACACTCACCATGGTACCACCTCATGGTCAGGGGGACAGCAGGCTGTTTTCTTTCCAGGTGCTCCACTTTCCCTGCAATGATTTGTCCCTTCAGTGACTCAGCCCTACAGCCAGGTCTCACATTCAAATCCATGCTTTCAGGGTATATGCAAAGAGTTCAGCAATGGGGTAGCCTTCTGGAATAAGCATGGGACCCAGGCTTCTCCCTTTTGGATTGGGTCATCTCATGCCTCGACCCTAAAATATTTTATCTTATCACAGCCTTAACTAGGCAGAAGCTGTAGTCTTGCTATGATTTTCTTTGTTTTATTGCCAATAAAGTGCAGCAGACTGTGCTTCTGATGGAGCAGATTCCCCAGAAGACAGTGCAGTGTGTTTGTCTCCCCAGTATCAGTCTGCAAAGAAAGAAACGGCAAAAATTAGGAAACAAAAAATTGAGGAGGAGCAGAAGTAGATCACAATGCATAGAAATTAGAAGTAATGAACTGCAGCAATATAAGTGAAGCTCAAGAGATCCGGAAAAAGATTCCCTGGTGGTAGGGCCAAGGAGAACAAGGAGTTTTATTGAAGTATTTCAGGAACAAAAGAGATTCTAACACTGGAACAGGCCCATTACTCCATGGAGATGGTAAAATAATAATAACAATATAGAAAGGACGGATGTGTTCAATAAATACTACTGCTCTGTATCTGGAAAGAAGCACAATGTTGTACATATATCACCTGTAAGAGTGTCCAGGATTGAAGCCTCATAGAATAGGCGAGACAACTGCTATCTTGACCACCAGATAGAAGCAGAGACCTCCAGAGTGACATGCAGGGTCTCCATAGACTGAAGTAGGAAGTCAGTTCCTGGGGGAGAGTGAGATGTAAGAGGCACACAAGCTCTGTGGGTCAGCATAAGGGGGCTGTTAGCAAAAGAGCTGGCCAAATTCTCTGTCCTCTTCCCTCCTTCTTTTCTTTCCTCTCCTTTACCCTCCTCTCTGCCTCTCTCACTAACCCAATTCCCTGTCCTGCTTTCCTGTCTCCCCTTCTCCTTTCTCTACCTGAACATTCTCCTTTCAGTCTTCAGCTTACCCCGCCTTTTTTTCTTACCTAGTTGCTCTCTACCTTGTCCCATCTTTTCTCTCCTCCCCTACCTTCTCCCTCATTTCCGACCCCTTTACTTGTTGTCCACATCCCTAATTCCAGAAATCCTCCCAAATCAAACCTCTCACAGCCATAATGTTAGTTAGTGAGCAGGTGATTAACTAACTGAGCCCTACGGGTGGGGACACTGTTCATTTGGATAACTAGTATGTCTGGATAAAGGGAATTTGGAGAACTGGAATTATCCTGTAAATTAATCTTAACTCAGGTAGTTTTAAAAAATCACCACGTTTTCATTTGGATAAATAAATCACATGCACCATTGCAGGTTTGAAATGCCCATCTTCAATCTGAACATTGGAATTGTTGCAATTTTGTCTTTGGGAAATTCCATCATCTTTGTGCAAAACATCTTGAGCCATCCCAGTTTGCATAGCACACGTTAGGCCACAGTGGTTTGTGCAAAACATCTTGGGACATATAAGGAACATTTATTGGTTTAGCTCTTGTCAGCAACTTACTTCTGCAGGCCACTTCTCCTTCGCCTCCCCGTCTTGTGTTCCTTGGTCAACATGATATGACTCTGTGTTAGCCCCACCTATTCTTAAATATCTCTAATGACAGGGATTCCACAACCACTCTTGGAAGTCCCTTCCAGAGTTTAATTTAGTTAGAGAGTTTTCCTAATATCCACCCTAAACCCCCCATGCTGAAAATTAAGCCCATTACTTCTTGTCCTACCTTCAGTGGACCTAGAAAATGGTTGATCACCATCTTCATTATCACAGCCCTATTTGAAGACTGTTATTAGGTCCTCCCCTCTGTCTTCTTTCCAAAAGACTAAACATGCCCAGGTATCTTCACCTTTCCTCCCAGGTGAGGTGTGCTAAACATTTGATCATTTCTTTGCTCTTCTGTGGAATCTCTCCAATTTGGCCACATCTTTCCTTATGTGTGGCACTCAGAATTGGACACAGCACTCCAGATGTGGCCTCGCTGGTGCTGGACAGAGCAGGACAATTACTTCCCATATCTTACGTACGATCCTTGTGTTAAAACACTGCAGACTGATATTAATAATTTTTTACAGCTGCATCACATTGTTGACTCATATTCAAGTTGTAATCCACTATAGCCCCTAGATCCTTTTCAGCAGTACAACCACCTAGCCAGTTATTCCCCATTTTACAGCTGTGAATTTAATTTTCCCTTCCTAAGTGAAGTACTTTGCACTAGTCTTTATTGAATTCTAATATATTTTATTAAGAGCAATTCTTCATTTTTGCAAGGTCCTTTTATATTCTAATCCCATCCTCCAAAAAGCTTGCAACCCCTCTCAGTTAGGTGTCATGTGCAAATTTTATAAGCACAGGAAAATTGTACTGCTAGAACTGAGATCCTCTAATTACCATAAAGTAAAGCAGTGTTGTACGGGGAGATGTCTTCAAACTAGTAAAGTGCCTGAAGTCGACAAGCTTAGCTTATCCAAGGAAGGAGGGGAGGGCGTTTGGGGTGCCACAAAAAGGGCGCTTGACCCCGTGCCCTTCCGGATAAGAACTGTGTTGAAGTTTCTGATACCTGCATTTTAGAAAAGCAGGATGTGCCCTCAAGAATGTGTCTAACAGGGTCTCAAGGATGCAAACTCTGGGGAAAAAAACACACTTGGTTAATCAATACTCCGAAGAAAACCTCTTGTTTGACCACTGAAACTGCTTCCTTAACAATTTTTCTTTAAGAGACGTGTGATTGTGTTATTAAAGTATAAAACTATATAGGAAAACAGCACCCTGTAGTTTGAGGAAATTTCATTACCCAGATGATCTCACTAGAAAGTACTGAGACCATTTTGGAGAAAGTTGTGTGATTTAAAAGGACATGTCTGAGAAGCTGGCTGGACCTTTAATGTTGGTTTTCAATAAGCCTGGAACACTGGGGAAGTGGCATAAGTCTGGTAGACAGCTACTGTTGTGCCAGTACTTAAAATGTGTGAAGGGGAAGCCCTGGGTTATTATAGGCTTGTCAGTCTGACATCAATCGCAGGAAGGATAATACAGTAGTTGATACAGACAGGATTAATACAGAATTATTGCCAATCAACTTGGATTTATGGAAAAGAATCCTGTCAAACTAACTTAATATATTTTTTATGAGAATGCCAGTTTGGGTTATGAAGATAATGTTGTTGACACAATATACTTAGTCTTCTGTAAGATATTTAACTTGGTATCACAGGACATTTGGATTAGAAAACTGAATTATATAAAACTAACATGGCATACATTAAATGGATTAACAGCTGGCTAACTGATAGGTCTCAAAGTGTAATTGTAAACAAGGCATCATCATTGATGGGATAAATGTCTGTTGGGGTCTGGTAGGGATTGGTGAATATTAAAGAGAAAACATATCATATCATGACATATCATAGCTCATCATGTTGCAATATAAATGGCACAGTAAAAGAAAACAGCTCTCCTCTTTGAACTCTCACCTTGAACTTCTCTACACTTCATCTGCTACTTAGATTAAGGATGGCTACCCGTGTTATGAGATCTCTTCAAAAATGCCAGTCGAATGGATCATCAGGAAAAATGGCACTTAGGAGATTTCAATGGGCTTCACTTTTCATTGGTTTCACAACATATCAACAGAGCGTTGCAGCTCCCTTATTACAAACAAATGCCTTGGTACAGTATATAAGTGATCACTGATAAAGAGAATGAGAAGTGACTGGGCTACAGATGCAGCCAGGGAAACTGAAGGAAATTTCTAAACTTCTGTAATGGAGTCAGTGCTCACTGGGAGCCCAAGTAGGATCAATGAGGTAGAACAACTGTACCGCTGATAACGGTTAGTTTTTCACCCAGTGAGGCAGAGCTGTGAGTATTAAGGGCTAGACACTGCCATACTTAGGCCACGTCTAGACTACGCGCCGGATCGGCGCGTTAAAATCGATTGCTCAGGGATAAAAATAACGCATCTGGTCTGGACGCGATATCTCGATCCCAGAGCGTGCTTAGATCGATTCCGGAACTCCAGCCAGACGACCGGACTTCCAGATTCGACACAGCGAGCCGTGCGGATTGATCCCGCTCGGTGAAGACGGGTGAGTAAATTGATTTTAGATATTCGATTTCAGCTACGCTATTCTCGTAGCTGAAATTGCTTATCTAAAATCGATTTAATCTCGTAGTGTAGACCTGGCCTTAGAGTAGGTCTATACTGCAAGAGCTGTAGCAGCATAGCTGATCTCTAAGGTTGATATTTGATCCCCTAATGTCTGCTCAGCAACATGACACCTCTGGCTGGCATCAGACTGTGGGGCTGTTTCACTGCTGCATAAATGTCAGGGCTGGGGCATCAGCCTGGGCTCTAGGACCCTGTGAGGTGGGACGGTCCCAAAGCTTGGGCTGCAGCCGGAGCCCAGAAGTCTACACAGCAATATTACCACTGCCCGAACCCTGCGAGCCTGAGTCAGCTGCCATGGGATGGCCCCAGTTTCTCTTTTTTTACAGTTTAGACATACTCATAGAGCATCTGCAATAGTATTTTAGTATTAAAAATTCTTATCACTGGGGTGACTCTGCTACCATCATATGAGCAGGTAAAACACAGCAACCCTTGAGCAGAGCTATGGGTCTTTTGTTTTAAGTCTTTATGATAAGGGGACCAGCTGCCTGAATCATGAAACTTTATCCTGAAATTAGTCAAAGCAGAGACTTGTTCTACAGGGTGGCCATCCTTCTTCCACTCAATTTGCAGAGGCTTCTTTCCAGAAATCATGACCTGGTCTCATTATAAATAAGAACCAGGTCTTGCGAGTCAAAATAAGAGGAAAATTCATATAACAGACAGAAGATGCCTCACAGCATTTGCGATAAAACAACCATGTGATCAGCATATAGTAACACCAAGATAAGTCTACCTTTAATGTGTGGTGGAGAACATTTATTTTGCTTTAAATATCCATACATCATTAATATATAAATTAATAAAAGAGGTGCTAGAAGGCATCCCTGGTATTCTCCTCAAGCCACTGGGAAAACATTCTCCATTGCCTTTACCCAACCCACATCACTCTGGTGAAGAGCCTCCAAAATATTCAGAAGTCTTAGATCGATATTCATAATTTTTAACTTTGCCCAAAGATTCTCTAGATCAATAGAATCAAATACCATCTTTAAAACTCTAATAGTGGCACACAGTTTGTACCTTTAACCACAGTATATTTATAAATCAGAGAGGAGAAAATAAAGCAATTGTCAATTGTGTCTCTACCTGTTTTTATCTAACTTCTCTGTGAGTATGGCAAGAAAATAGCAGGGAAATAATAGGCGTGAGTGGCAGTCAGGGTGAGGTGCCCACTCCTCGTGTCCTCACTCGGCAGAGGAACATCCAATGACCCTTGACCTTTCTCTGTGGAGAAGGTAGCAGGTGAGAAGACAAGCACCTTCTAACAACAGAGAGACAGTTGAAATAGAGGCCTGGTCTACACTACGCGTTTAAACCAATTTTAGCAGTGTTAAACTGATTTAATGCTGCACTCATCCACACAACGAGGCCTTTTATATCGATATAAAGGGCTCTTTAAACAGTTTCTGTACTCCTCCCCGACGAGAGGACTAGCACTGAAATCGGTATTGTGATGTCGGATTAGGGTTAGTGTGGCCGCAAATCGACGGTATTGGTCTCCGGGCAGTATCCCACAGTGCACCATTGTGACTGCTCTGGACAGCAATCTGAACTCGGATGCACTGGCCAGGTAGACAGGAAAAACCCTGAGAACTTTCGAATTTCATTTCCTGTTTGCCCAGCATGGAGCTCTGATCAGCACGGGTGGCGATGCAGTCCCAAGAATGAGACAAATCTTGAGAGGTGCTTGGCACCTGCAAATGCCACTGGCTTCCCATGTTTCATGCAGCAACATTTTTTGTCTCTACTTTAGATAGTTATCCTTAAAGCAGATGATTTTTATGAGGGAAAAAAGAAAGGGAAACCTCTTGGTTTTCTACCATCACTAAGTGTAAAAATTCCTTAGTTTAGATATTCAGAAAAAAATCCATGGATTCCTGGCACACAGTATTTATAATGTTATTCACTTTTATTCTCATAAATCTCTGTTAAAAAGGATTTTAAACTCTTTGGAATGGTTTATAAAGCATGAAATTAGTAAATTTCCTTAAATAGACAAGGAAAATATTGATTAAATATTGTACAAACAAATACACAAATGCATATGCCCTACTGTCAGTGCTTCCAAGGTATAGTTGTGTTCTGAAATCTTCTCTGCAAAAGGACTCTCATTTCAATTTAATGGGAGGCTTTCCATTTTTTCAGAGAGCTTTCGATCAGGCTGTAGACGATTGCTCGTTTTAAATACTCATACTGTAACTTTCACAAGGCAGGAACTTGACTACTGTGTTTCCCTGAAATTCTCCAGGAATGTTTATGACTCTGTATAAATTATAATTATGATGATTGTTATAAACAGATTGGAGCACAAATTTAGTAAATGTAACATGCTTCAAAAAAGATTTCAACAGATCAGCATTTCACAATCCCCGGTAGCCCATGAATAGAGACTTTCCATCTCCTCTCTATTTCTCAGTGTCTTCTCTCCAGCAACACTGAGCTCCCAGCCAAACTTCAGCCATGAAGATTCTCTACCTGCTCTTTGCTCTCTTTTTCCTGGTGCTCCAAAGCTCCCTAGGTAAGATCTTAATGAAATGAAGGGAGAATATAGAAGGACAATAGTGAATCTGTATTAAGAGTTCTAAAAATTGTGCAACATAATTTTTCCAGTTTTTTTTTTCAAAAGAGTTGCAGGGGTTTCAGCCGATACTTCATATTTAACTGGAGAGTAGTCCTGGGGTGAGATGTTCCTATTAAGATCCAGTTAGATTTGGCTGAACTATGACCTGTAATACTATCACCAATGTTCTACCTAGTGGAGTCCTACAGTGATTGGTTCTTGCTATCATACTAGTTAAAAAACTTATAAAGGACTTGAAAAAACCCCATAAACTCATCACCTATAAAGTTAGCAGGTGACAAAAAGTACGGGACAGGTCACTCATAGAGAGGGATTTGAATCACTTGGTAAGCTGGGAACAAGTTAACCATCATACAGCTAAATCTAAATGCATGGATCTAGGAACAAAGAAGTTTGGCCACAGTTATAGGGTAAGGGACTCCATCATGAGAAACTGTGACTCTGAAAAATGTTTTGGATGTTGTGGATGGATAAACAGCTGAAAATTGTTAAAAGGTTTAAGACATAACTTGGATGCAGAAAGAAGGAAATCTTGAGTAGGAGCAGAGAGATTATTTTACCTCTGTATTTCACACCTCCAGATGTGACCACATCTTGAATACTGTGTCCAATTCTACTGTCCACACTTCAGGAAGAATGTTGATCAGTTGGAGAGGGCTCAGAGAAAAGCCACAGGACTGATGAAAGGATTAGAAAGCACCCCTTATAGTGATAGACTCAGAAAATTCAATCTCTTTAGCTTAACAAAGAGAATGTTAAGCAGTGACAGTGTTTGGAATCAGAAAGAGTCAAAACCACTGCAACAAAACTATTATTCCACCAGTAGAAACTGGTGATTCAGGCAGCTGCCTGCTTTCCATCCTGAACAGCTTTGAGGCTGTGAAGGACTCTGATGCTCAATGCTACAGTACTGAAGCATATAGCCAGGAAGGGAGGAATGCCTTCATGATTTGAGCATTGCCCTGCTAAACCTGAGGTTATAAATTCAGTTCTTGAGAGGGCCACTTAGGAACCTGGGGCAAGAATCAGTACTTGGTCTGCCTAGTGAAGGCAGGGGGCAGAGCTCAATGACCTTCTTGAGATCCCTTTCAGTTCTAGGACATAGGTATATCTCCTAGTCTTTCTTTATTTTTTATTTTTTTAAAGCCAGAAGATCTGCTGAATTAATTCACTCTGCTCAATTCTTAGGGGCAGTCTTTGAATGGGCACAGAACTACAGACATTTATATATTATCAAAGATCTAGTGAAAGGGGGCACAGGAAGATAACTCGGTTGACTTGGCCTTGTCGCAGTGAACTGAAAATTCAGTTAATGGGAAATGCCCGTCATGCTGCAATCACAGCTCTTGTTTACACTTATGTTTGGATGAAAATCAAGACTCTTTTTCTTTGTGCGGGATTCACCCAGTTCATCAATAACCCCATTTCCTGTAGTCATGCTGGGGGCTTCTGCCACCATACATGTTACCCCACTTACGGATATATTGGAACTTGTGATTTTCTGCGGAGTTGCTGTAGAAGAAGAAGGGTAAGTTCAGGATGCCACAAGGGAGACATCACTGTGCAAACAGAATATTTGTGTCTCTCCTTTCTATAGCTGCTCTTTAATGAGCTTGCAGGCTCAGAGTACATGGCACGACCCTGACATGGGACGAAGGAAATATTTGTGATGCCCTGATTCTGGACTATCTGGGGTTTACATGTTAGAGTTACGCTAATCTTACAGCTACTTTACTCAGGCTGCCTAAGGTCTGTCCACAACCTAGAGCAGCCCAGAGTCTCAACAGTGCTCAGTGCTACAGAGCTTGCCTCTCTGAGACCCTGTAACACCCAGTACCACCGCAGGACAGTACTTGCAAGGAGGGCAGCATAGGAATAATTATGTGAGCCATGTATTGCTCATGTATTGCAGTTACTCTCCTCAACCCATTTTAATGTCCCTCTGGCTTGTCAACACGGCATCGTGCAGACAGTGTCTGTGGCCAGTCTGTGGGGTACGTCTACATTGTTGTTTCATTTAAGAATATGGAAAACAACGGGGAAGGACTAAAGTATATTTCCCAGGAGAGAGTATGGGGGATGTGTCTCCTTTGTATCATTGTGCAGCACCTGTGAGATCAAAATGGCTGCTCTTTACAACATTAATTCTTATTTTACCAAACAGAAACTTGTACAAGTATGGAGCTAGGTTTAAGTGTGTGTGTGTCACATCCCAGTATAAAATGATTAATTCTGTCACAGAAAAATTAGAATAACCAGCAATACAGCTTCTGATTGACGCTTAAACTTTTAAGCCTTTCAGAAATGTTATGTCACCCTTCCAGTCACTGACAGAAGGATCCTATTTTCAATAACTACCTGAAGACACATTCAAACATAGAATTTTCTTGTAACACTCAGCATAATGACAGCTGCCAGTCTGATTCCATTATAAACCCTTCCCCTCACATACTTGTCCTTTTCTGGAAAGGTCTCCTCTCTGGATATCATTTCTGCATTTGAAAGGCCTGCTGTCCTCACACTGAGCAGAGTAGAATTTGGGAGCCTTATGTGAAAGCAACAAATGGGGAAGAAATGGTCCCTTTGCCCCTGAGGAAGCATCTCTAGCCCAGCGAGTTTTGTGTTTTTCTTTTTAATGTCATTTTGCCCCAGATGAGGGAGGTTTTGGTTCAATGGGATGGGGGCTAAACCACCAACCCAATAATAGAATCGGAGGCACTGGCCAGGTCTGATGAGGAGAAGGTAAGCTGCACCCACACAGTGTGGATATAACCACGATTTTCCCATCGAAAAAAAGGGTATTTTTAAATCATTCCACTCAAAAATGGAAGAACAATTAAACTCAATTTGTGACCTGGACCTCACTGCAAAGTCCATCCAGAATGACACAGTGTGAAAAACTGGAAATAAAAACAATGATGAACATTTGAGGATTTCAGACAACCACATGCTCTGCAGCATTCTTGGAGCTGTGTTAAAGAACATATGGGTCCAGATGCTGCAAACAGGAGGAGCTGTGTTGAGCATAAAGTTGCTCCGGTGTGTTTTTGTGGGAAAGAGGCACTTTTGAGCACATATGTGAACGCTGCCATTCCTTCTGGGACCAGGACCCTGTGGTTTGAACCAGAGCCCTCCAGAGCAAAATCCTCAAGTGCCTTCAGGTTGAACAAAAAATCCAATGTCTAGATGGAGCCTGTGACAGACTCACAACCTCCACCAAGCAGAATTCGTAACACACACTGACCACTGGGTCACACATGTATATTATCAGATGTGCTCACTCTTCAGTACAATTCAATAAGCACTAATGCACTTTAAGGATTGATAAAAGAACTGGAGTACTTGTGGCACATTAGAGACTAACAAATTTATTTGAGCAGAAGCTTTCATGGGCTAAAATCCACTTCATCAGATGCATGCAGTGGAAAATACAGCAGGAAGATATATATATACACACACAGAGAGAACATGAAACAATGGGTGTTACCATACACACTGTAATGAGAGTGATCAGGTAAGATGAGCTATTACCAGCAGGAGAGAAAAATAACTTTTTGTAGTGGTAATCAAGATGACTCATTTCCAGCAGTTGACAAGAAGGTGTGAGGAACAGTTGGGGCGGGATGTAAAATAAACATGGGGAAATGGTTTTACTTTGTATAATGACCCATCCACTCCCAGTCTTTATTCAAGCCTAATTTAATGGAGTCCATTTTGCAAATTAATTCCAATTCAGCAGTCTCTCATTGGAGTCTGGTTTTGAAGGTTTTTTGTTGTAATATTGCGACTTTTAGATCTGTAATCTAGTGACCAGGGAGGCTGAAGTGTTCTCCAACTGGTTTTTGAATGTTATAATTCTTAACTTCTGATTTGTGTCCATTTATTCCTTTACATAGAGACTGTCCAGTTTGGCCAATGTACATGGCAGAGGGACATTGCTGGCATATGATGGCATATACATTCGTAGAGGTGCAGGTGAACAACCATCTGTTAGTGTGGCTGAGGTTAATAGGTCTTATGATGGTGAGCCCTGAATAGATACACAGACAGAGTTGGCAATGGGCTTTGTTGCAAGGATAGGTTCCTGGGTTAGTGTTTTTGTTGTGTTGTCTGTGGTTGCTGATGAGTATTTGCTTCAGGTTGTGGGGGCTGTCTGTAAGCAAGGACTGGCCTGTTTCCCAAGCTCTGTGAGAGTGATGGATCGTCCTTCAGGACAGGTTGTAGATCCTTGATAATGTGCTGGAGATGTTTTAGTTGGGGGCTGAAGGAGACGGTTAGATTACTCACAGATTACCACTACAATTTTTTTTCTTCTTCTCTCCTGCTGATAATAGCTCACCTTAACTGATCACTCTCATTATAATGTGTATGCTAACATCCATTGTTTCATGTTCTCTGTGTATATCTATATATATATATCTTCCTACTGTATTTTCCACTGCATGCATCCAATGAAGTGGGTTTTAGGCCACAAAAGCTTATGCTCAGATAAATTTGTTAGTCTCTAAGTTGCCACAAGTACCCCTGTTCTTTTTGCAGATACAGACTTACATGGCTACTACTCTTTCAGTCTTTAAGGTAGCTCAGTACATATTTGGAGCCTTTATATTTCTCCTTTTAGAATTCCAGAGCAATTACAAACCTTGGTGACTTCAGTGCTAGCATGGCTCAGAATTTCTTTTTACTGTTTTAAACATGACGTTTCCTACTGTTAAGTTAACTTAGTCTCATTGCTTATATGTAACCAATTCCATTTGTACTCTTCTTGTTAACTGCTGGATTTCCCCTGAGCCTTGTACAAGGTGCCCAGCATGCTCAAATTAATGTTGCAGCAGGGACAGGACTGAAAGATGAAGTTGGGAGGGGTGAGAGGCTTTCCCAGACAATTTGGGCTTCTTCTCTACACCCAAACTGCTACAGTGGCACAGCAACACCGCTGCAGCTGGGCCAAAGCGCTTCAGTGAAGACGTTACCTAAACCAACAGGAGGGGCTCTCCCATCAGTGTAGGCAATGCAGCTCTCTGAGAGTTGGTATGTGCGTCAATGGGAGAATGCACCCATCAGCTTAGCGCTGTCTTCAGCAGGGGTTAGGTTGGTTTTACTGAGTCAATCCCGGGTGCGTATTTTTCATACTCCTGAGTGACTTAGTTACACCAACCAAATTTCCTAGTGTAGACCAGGCCTAAGTACCATAGAGGCAATTATGGCATAGGAGAGGAGAAGATAGGAGCTCCGTGGTAGCAACTGCACTGCTACTTAACTGGCCACTTCACTGAACATGTACAGACATTATAATCAGGTAGGGACCTGCCATCTGAATAGAGTCAGGTTTTAGCCTTACATGAGCTGGCAGACAGAATAGTCGAGGCGTTCTTTAAGACTAATATATTTATCTTCTAATTAAATATTTATTGTTTAATTTTAGCTATGGATAAAAGAGTATTTGAATGGAAAACTGAACATGGACATGAGTCATGTTGTTCTACATTTTACATATTTCTGTTTTTGTTTTTCTTTATATCATAGAGACAGCGAATATTTTTAAAGTTCACAATTTTGATTAATTCCTTCAAAGGAATTTCAAATTTCAACTTTTTTAAAATGTTTGATGAACATTTCAGTGATATTGTCCATCATATTTCCAGCAGTTTTTCTATTCAGTTTGCTGGGGTTCTTTTTTCAATCACCCAGCACCTTTATTTTTGGTGGTTGTTACTTGAACTGTGTAGAATGTTATTAGGAAGGACTTTTGAAAGAAAATGAGAATCTGCCTCCTTTACTGGAGAGTTAGGGGCAAAGGGAGGGGAGGGTCATGTTCAGAAGTCCAGCATATTTACTTCAAAAGCCAGGTGGGCAGCCAGAACATATGTTTAGGTATAGCAGATAAATTGACTCTCCTCTACATCGTTAACTAATGGCTATTTGGCTTTTAGCTCATGGAGTAGAGGCTCATGCACTAAGCTCCAGAGGCTCCAGGTTCAATTCCACCTGTGGTTGACTTGGGTCTGTTCATGTTACATATGCACATGCTATTAAACATTGGGGAAATTCCTGCTCTACTTTGCATTTGAAATGTAATGTTAAATTGGGATTATATATATATATACACATATATATTTGGGAGGGGGTAGCTCAGTGGTTAGCACACTGGCCTTTTAAACCCAGTGTTGTGAGTCAATACTTGAGGGGGCCATTTAGGGATCTGGGGCAAAAATCTGTCAGGGGATTGGTCCTTCTTTGAGCAGGGGATTGGATTAGATGATCTTCTAAGATCCCTTCTAACCCTGACATTCTATGATTGTCCTCATTTTAATGGCTGTAAATATAGACTGTAAGAGTTTCTTCCCTTTTTGCAGTAAAGAGAGTGATAGCAGCAGAGATTGTCAATGCAGGATCGCAGAGAATCTGGCAGACAACGCCTTGCTTCTAAAATCCATGTATGCTTTTCATATGGGCTGCAAAGAATCTCGCAAACTGGAAAAAGTCCACAATGGAGCCCTTGTGTCACTCCTGATAGCTTGTTCTTCTCCTTAAATAAAACTAACTCGTTCTTGTGGTGTATTGGAAACATGCTTGTGAGTGTTCCAACTGGCATACGGGGGCTGTTTTCCTATTTCTTTGCCATAAAAACCCCTTCCTTCTTTTATTTTAATTAAATATAAATTAAAAAAATGGTCACTGTCATAGGTTAAATCCACCCAGGGGTGTTCCTAGAGCAGGGGACATACATATGTATATGTTTTAGGGAGCTCATGTGGATAAATCTTTCCCTTTCCCTTGGTCGTTTGACAAAACCATTTGGTTTGTGTTGTCAGAGGAGTCAGGTTCAGTCCCAGCTCGGCTGAACAGTGTGTAACGCCCACATCAATGCTCCACAACCTGTCGACCCTGCCTCTGCTCCTCTATTCTCCCAACGCTCTCCATCATGAGGTCCCTTCTCTTGTGCCTGAGCGTCCAGACCCTGCCCTGTGCAGCAGGTTCCCGTGCAGGAGCCAGACTGACAGCACAAATCCCAAAGACCCAGGCTTAGAAACCTGACTAAATTTGTAGGTGGGGGGTTAACTGAGGCAGCCACATGGGGTATATCTTTGCAGCAGGAAAATATTTTTACCCTGTGGCACCATTTAGGGAAGGTATCCCCCCACCCCCAGTTTTGTGTGACGTGTGCAGCAGAAGGCAAGATGCTGCCCTTTCTCCCCCTGCCCATGCCACCCTGCTCTGCTGTTGTTTGCAGCCATGCTGCCCCTGCCTCCCACTGTGGGGCCACTGCTGGCATCACTCCTCGCCTGCTGATATGCTGTGTAGAACGGAGTGAGGGCTGATATCGGGTGTTCCCTTTCCCTTGCTGATTGCAGAAGTGGGTGGGCGGCACACATCCCTCACCCTAGCCACTGGCCTGCAGAGCTTCCCCCACTGTGCCAACTAGGGACTGAGGGTATGGCTGGGCCCACAGTAGCAGCACCTCCTTGGACATAGCCCCTCCCTGCACCCTAAGCTTTACCCCTCTTGGCCCCATGTACGCCCTGCCTGCATCCTGAGCTACATCCCTCCAGGAACACAGCCCCTAGTAACCTCCTGCCTGGCCCCTGAAGTACTGTCTGTCATAAACAGATAGTTAAGAGTTAATGTCTCTTTTACCTGTAAAGGGTTACAAGCAGTGAACCTGGAACACCTGACCAGAGGACCAATCAGGAGACAAAATACTTTCAAATCTCGGTGAAGGGAAGTCTTTGTTTTGTGTTGTTTGTTTGTCTGTTGTTCTCTCTGGGTTTTGAGAGTGACCAGACGTGCAACCAAGCTTCTCTCCAATCTCTCTGATACAGTATCTTATATGTTCAGAATAGTAAGTACTAGGTAGATAAGGCGGTTTTAGTTTTTTCATTGTTTTCTTTATTTGCAAATGTGTATTTTGCTGAAAGGATTTTAACTCTGTTGGCTGTACTTGTATACTTAGGCTGGGAGGGTATTCCCAGTGTCTATAGCTGAAAGACCGTGTAACATTTTCCAACTTGAGTTTACAGAGACAATTTTTACTTTTTCTTTCTTTTATTAAAAGCTTTTCTTTTTTAAAAGACCTGATTGATTTTTTCCCCGTGTTAAGGCTCAAGGGAACTGAGTCTCTACTCACCAGGTACAGAATTGGTGGGAGAAAGGGGGGAAGGGAGGGGGGAAGGTGGAATTCCTCTGTGTTTTAGATTCACGGAGCTTGAATCTGTATTGCCTCTTGGTGTGGGGAAAAGAGGAGGGGGGAAGGTGACATTCCTCTCTGTTTTAAGATTCAAGGAGTTTGAATCACAGTGATCTCCTAGTGTACCCAGGGAGGGGAGGATCTGGGAGGAAGAAAGGAAGGGAGGGGGAATGGTTTATTTCCCTTTGTTGTGAGACCCAAGGAGTTTGGGGTCTTGGGGTCCCCAGGGAAGGTTTTGGGGGGACCAGAGTGTACCAGGCACTGCAAGTCCTGGTTGGTGGCAGCACTACAAGATCTAAGCTGGTAATTAAGCTTAGAGGAATTCATGCTGGTACCCCATCTTTTGGACACTAAGGTTCAGAGTGGGGGTTATACCATGACACACCCCCTCCTGGAACCTGAGCTACCTCCATGCCTTCACACAGCAGCTAGTTATCCCCTGTCTGAACCCTCAGCAGTTTTCAATTTTTTTGTGCTGATCCCCGGCTTTTCAGTTATAATTTTTGGTTGTGGCCCCACCACCTTGTATGAAAAATTAGAGTTTTCAGATACTTAAGTAGCCCCAGGAATCACAATTAATGTTCTGCACAATAAAATATGAAATGGTGCCCATGAAGTTACCTTGAGGTTTTCTCCACAAACCATCTCCTTCTCTCAGTGCCCTTCCCCCTGCCCTGAACCCACGTCTCCCTCACAGACCTTATGGTGAACGTTCCAGGGATCAGCCCTGGAGGGACTTGTCTGTACTGGGAAAAGGCATTGTGTGAGGAAAGGGGTTAATGTATGAACAGGGAAGACTGTGCAACCTAGTGGGGACATAGGAGACCTGGATTCTGTGCCAATCTCTGGCCTGGTTGGTGACCCGTAGGCCTGCCCCAAGAGGAGTCTGACCAATTAGGCCAAGTCCTGGGGCAGAGATTGACATGTAACCTAAAGAAAGAGGTGGCATGTGAACTCCCCTAAAAACTCCTCCCACTCATTTCTAAATAAATATTATTTCTGTTTTCGAAGAATTACTGCTTGTGGGCCTATTATTGATCAGAGGGCTGTATCTGTGTCCTTTCAAGGAACAGCAAGGCTAACTTGCTCTGGGGAGTCATTTGTATATCAAAGACAAGCACCCTGGTAATATTTTGAATATTCCTAGAGGGTGGATCACAATCTTTGTTACTGGTTCAAATAAAATCTAAATTAGGATTTAAAATTAAAAGCTTTTTTTAGGTAATATTATTGGCTTAATATAATTAGATCCAAACCATCTGGTAACACCGTAGACTCACCCCCAAGAGCAGGTTTGAGCCCTGAGGGAAAGTTTCTGGGTAGACTGAGAAAAACCACAGACATGAAGGGAAAGCTTCCTTCCCAATTTTAAAAAGTTCTAGCCTTCCCATTGGCTCTTTTCATCAGGTGCTCTTTTCTTTACCTGGAGGACTTCTTAACTCTTCTTAACAGGTAAATCAAACAGAGAACAGCCAGCAAGAGGGATTTTACAGCAAACTGGTTCTCTGGGTCTCCATAAAAGCAGGGCTGGTACAACCATTTAGGTGACCGCTGGGATTTGAGGGGCACCATTTTCTTTAGCAGTGACCGCGGTGAGCGGATCTTCGGCCACTCCGGTCATCACTGGCATTTAGGTGGAGGAAGCTGGGGCAGGGGAGCATGGGGAGAGCCGCCTGCAGCAAGTAAGGAGGGAGGCAGAACGTAGGGGAACTGATTGGTGCCGCAAGCCTGGGTGGCGGGAGAAGTGAAGCAGCCACGGTGTGCTTGGGGAGGAGGCGGGGCAGGGGTGAGCTGCTTCACTTCTCCCCCGTCCCAGGCTTGCAGCGCCAATCAGCTTAGGCGCCGCAAACCTGGGAACCAGGAGAAGTGAAGCAGCGACGGCGTGCTCGGGTTGCTCGTGCATGGAGCAGGGGTGAACTGGGGTAGGGGGGTGCATCAGGGCGGAGGGAGGAGTTGCCATGGGGGGGTGCCTCAGGGTGGAGGGGGGGAGCTACTGCGGGAGGGGCACCTCAGGGCGGGGGCAGGGAGCAAGATGGAAGTTTCGCCTAGGGCGCAAAACATCCTTGCACCGGCCCTGCATACAAGGGAGCTACTCCTCCACTCCCACACACACACACACACACACACACACACACACACTTCATTTATCATAATACTGTTCAACAGAAGTTTTTCTTCAAAAAAACATGTCACTATGCAGATGACCCAGCAGCTGTATTTCCTGTTCTGAGTCGTCAGGTTTGCCTGTCTCACAAACCCCTGATTCTCACCATCGTGCTCCATTGCTTCATCTAGTTCAGAAATGTCTTTATATAACAGGCCAGCAGAAAACAGTGTGGTAAGTGTGTTTTTGCTGTAATTTGGCACTGACTCTATAAAGACCCTGTAAGGGTAACAGTTATTGCTTTGGCTTATGAGATGGTCTCCCAACGTGACATCCAAGTAACTGCAAATAGAGGCCATAGAGGAATTCACCAGGAGGCCCTCAGCCCCGCTGCTGAGATTGATTCTATCTTCTTTTATAATATTGCAACAAAAGTACAGTAGCATATTGTTTAAATGCATATAATCTACACCATTCCCTGCTGTAAGAAAATCAAAGGGAGAGGCATTCATGATGGCTGTAGATGCTTCTCTTGATGCTGGTCTCTGTAGGAGCTATTTGGAACAAGTCTAGTTGGTTTCAGTGCACTCTTCAGCCTGCAGTGAACTAAAGCCATGGTGATTAAAATCTCTCTCTTAATATGTGGAAAGTGCATCACAGGGGCTCTGTGAGATACAGGAAGGGCATATCCAGCCTAACATTGTAATAGTTTCTGTAGTTGGGGGGGGGTCTGGGTAATAGTTTAGGGTCACCATAGTGTTTTGCTTTTTAAAAGCCCTGCTGTCTCCGGGAGTGCAGGTGCAGCCTGATGGCCACCTTCTCAAAGCAAAATGAGACACGTCTGTTCTGGTTTGTCTGTATTTCAGTGGCGATGATGTCAATGTGGTGTTTACTGACAGGGATATTGTGATAGAAACCCCCTTGGAACTGCCAACTGATGTGCCAAGACTACTTCTACCCCTCCTTTCCTGCCCTGACAGCTTGGGACTTCAGCCTCCTGCCTGCTTTGAGCCAGACCTACTAGCCTGCTGCAAACCCAGACCCAAGTCTGAACCACATGCCCTAACAGCTGTAGCTTAACTGGAAGCAGCTTACAGAAGTGTTCCTGTCTTTAACACACAGATGCCCAACTCCTAATGGGGTCCAAACCCCAAATAAATCCAGTTTATTCCATATAAAGTTTATACAGAGTAAACTCATAAATTGTTCGCCCTCTATCACCCAGGTATCAATACATACTCTGGGTTAATTAATAAGTAAAAAGTGATTTTATTAAATACAGAGAGTAGGATTTAAGTGGTTCCAAGTAGTAACAGACAGAACAAAGGGAATTACCAAGCAAAATAAAATAGAACATGCAAGTCTATGTCTAAGAAACTGAATACTATAAAAACCTCACCCCGTAAGCTTCCTTTTACTGACTAGTCTCCTTCTAGTCTGGGTCCAGGAAACACTAACACACCCTGTAGTTACTGTCCTTTGTTCCAGTTTCTTTCAGGTATCCTTTAGCCAGCTGAAGACAAAATGGAGGGGTCTCCCAGGGGTTTAAATAGACATTCTCTCATGGCTGGAGACCCCCTCCTCTCTCCTATGCAAAGTCCAGCTTCAAAATGGAGTTTTGGAGTCACCTGGGCAAGTCATATATCCATGTATGACTGAGTTTCTTACCAGCTAAGCCATATTCCTGGGAAAACTCAGATGTGGATTCGTGTCTTCAAGACCCATTGTCCATCAAGTGCTTCTTGAGTGGGCATTTAACTTGCACATTCCCTTCTAAGGAATCTGACCAAATTCCTTACTAAGGTTATTTAAAATCAGACAAGTATACAGCCAATATTCATAACTCTGAATACAACTACACCTGCGTACAAATAGGATGAATAAATTCAGTAGATCATAACCTTTAATAGATATGTTACAT
This sequence comes from Chelonoidis abingdonii, assembly GCF_003597395.2. NCBI lineage: Eukaryota > Metazoa > Chordata > Testudines > Testudinidae > Chelonoidis > Chelonoidis abingdonii. The sequence goes on along the minus strand of NC_133771.1, from coordinate 10,992,728 downwards.
GGCATATGTAGCATAAAACATATTCCAGTTATGTCATATATACATTCATAAGCATATTTCCATAAAGCCTTATGGGTGGGACCGTCACAGACATAATAACCATAATTGTACGCTATGGTGACAAACTTGTTGTTTCTTCCTCGGACAGGGATGCAGATAAACAGGAGTATGGAAAAGCCCCCACAAAGAGTTGTTCTACAATGTCTGTGTATAGACACAAGAATGTGAACTTCCCTTCACCCACGTAATGTTTGCTGAGAAGGTCATTTTTTGACAACAAAATTGGGGAGCAAACCCAAAATATTAATTAGCTCTTTTCTTGAGCAACATTAGAGGATTTAATTCTATATACTCTTCCTTTGTAATTTGACCTGGTTTCCACTTTTCCTGTGAGTCGTTTTTTGAAATTCAAGTCATTGGAGATCTGCTGGTTAAGGCAGGGTAGTCTCTCACCATACTTTTGTCTTTCCTGTACATTGTAGTATTTGCTCTTGCATCTTTGATAATGTCAGATCAATGGTGGTCAGAAATTAACCTCTTCCAGTGGATCACACAGACAAAATTTAGAAATGGGGGCTGTAAACACAATGTCTCATCACAGAAATAACTAAGTAGAGGCTGCCTCTTTCCATGATTGTGCTGGTTCCTACTCCCAGGTGGACATTCCATATGGAGGAGCAGCTGTCTTCAGCCACCTCAGTCTAATGGTTAGCACGCAGTCAGAGGGTAAGTAAAGGGCACATTAAATTGTTTACAAGCAGCTGATCAGGCCTTTTGGTTGTTTAGATTTTATAACATTTCATTTAGATTCATTTTTAGAGATTTTCACTTCTCAATATATCAGCTGAATGTATGACCTTCTACAATATAAAACAAAGGTCTTTTCCCCGTTATGAATTATCAGTTAGACATCGATATATATTACATATCACAGTTGTATTTAAAATAGATAACATTGTAGGATGTATTTGCAATACTCTTTGAGGTGAGATCTGGTAACAAAACTTCCTCAAACTACACACCCTGGTTTCAGATTCCTCATGGGAGCTTTCAAATATCTTAAACTTTTATTGACCACCTTTAAACCTCTCTTTTCCCATTAACACATTTGTACATGATATTGCCATATCAGGTAAGACCTGGATCTACTGTATCTCTATTATGGATTTCTTGGCATAAAGTACATAATCTGGAAGAAGAAGAAGAAAAGATAAAGGAGGAAGTTATTTCCCATTTTAACAAAAGTGTGTGGTCAGCTTAGCTAGCAACTGTTCCTCTTTCTTAGTCTAACTCTTCTGTGAAAATCAGAAGCAGCCTCTCTAATTTGACATGTTTTAACAGTTTAGATCTAAATTATGCCAAGGATTCTGGCCTATTCATGGATGCATATGACATTATTAGTGGTAGTAAATTCTATGTTTTCTTACTAATCATCACATCTGACAAGTGTCTGTCTTACACAAGTTACACTCTGAAAATACCTGACACATACAAACTGATTGAAAGCCCATTGCAGTCAATGGACAATGTCCCTTTGACTTGACTAAATTCTCTGGAGAAACTCATACATATTATATTTACCACATGCGGCTCAACAACTAAGTATATAATTCGATCAGAAAGAAAGAAAGAAAGTCATGCCTGGGAAGCCTAGTTCTCTCCAAACCAATGGGAGAAAAGCTCTAAGGAGAAGACTGTATTTCAATAGACAGTTATTCTGCCTACGTAATCAGCAGGCAGCTCTGCTTTGTCAAAGTGATCAGTTTTGGCCGTGTAACCCTTCTGACATGTGATGTAGGCAGCAACAAAGGCCGGATTCAATATCAAGGGCTTCCTCTCAACAATACAAAAGAGAACCAGCCTGAGATGCCACCCACTAATTTAAGAAAAATAAACACTTCCCCTGGGTGCCATTAAGAGGCAATACTTCCCCTCTCACAAGGAGTGTCTATAACAAAAGAAAACTTTTCCTAAAGAAGAAAACACAGTGTTGAATTAGGGACAGACTGCAACAAGGGTTTGAAAGTATACAACTAATAAGTAAAACACTCACACTACAGTATCTTGAGCAGTGTCCCTGTTACGTGCCTGAGTGCTCTACAGGGACGAGACACACACACACACACATGGTGAGTGATATGGCTTTTAATGAAGGTAAAGAAAACACACCTGCAACGGGGACTCTGCACGTTGCTAACTCAAAGCGGGGAGCGAGTCCAAAGCAGCAAAACAATTTCTAGTAAATATAACTTTATGCTAATAGCATGTAAAGCAGCTCATACATAGGCAAGTGGGAGCTTTCCCACAGCTGGGGCTATCTCTGGTGGCAAAGGGCCAAAGGCTAGCAACACTTTACCAAACACACAGAAGCTCCCAGGCAAAGCAGTTCTGACCAGTTACATACAGCATGCACTAGTACACAGCAACCTTTAATAACCTGTCCTTGAGAAGGCGATCAGCCCTAGCTAAACCATAACAAAATCTTCCGCAGTCCCTTAAAGTCCCTTTTCCCAGTTCCCCATCTTGCTGTGTGAAAGCCCATGGAAGAAATGTCTCTTTAACATACCAATCCCTTTTTCCTTCCGCTGCCCCCAATTCACAGTTTGTTGCCTCAGATCAGCAATGTCCCCAGAGTCCAGATATGTGTTTGGGTGGATTTGTCTTCTGCACCTGAGGAGAAAGCATGGTTGAGTGATGCCTCTGATCATCAGTGTCTCTGCAGTCACCATCACGCTCACCTCTCTCAACAACATTATATTCTCAGGTTCCACCTCTTAGCCCAAGTCTCTGTGTTTTCACTGACTGGTAGAAAGCCTCTCTGCAGCTGTTTTTTCTGAATTGCTTTTTACCAAAATGCTATCTCCATATCACTTCTAACATTCAGTCCCCTTAAATGAGTTTATCAGTAAATTCAGATCTAGCAATCACTGAGGAAGAACCAAGACACTCGAAAGAGGCTATTTATCTCTGTAAACACAGGAGGAGGAGTCAAATAGCTCTTAGGACTCCTTAAACTAACCCCTGTTTGCAAGAAGTGAACATCTGTCTTTAATCCCTTCTAGCACTTATTTGGATTTGGCATCACTGCCCACTACTTCGAAAGTGATGTTCAAGTTAAGTTAACCCCCCTCAGTTAGGGCTTGTTAAGTACAGTTCTGCTTCTTTTTACTCAGACACTTAGGATAAAATAATTTCATTACCCTTCCATTCAACTCTAAAGTTAATTTTAACTCCAAACAGACAAAATTGATCAGTTTGGCAATACAGGTCTGTCTGCTGCGCCCCTAGGCAGAGTCATGTGTTTATGCAAATACAGTCTGCTGCTGGCTATGAAGGGCCTGGTCTCCTCAGTCTGAATGGAGTTGGTAGGACCTCCTGGGAATCTCTCTGGAAAAGAGAGCATGAAAAGGCAGGGGAGGCTGATTTTAAGAACTAAGATGAAGAATGAACCCTGAGTGATCTACCAAAAGCCTTATCCAACGCTACCCCAAAGACTCCCTGAAACTAATCTTGGCCATTGGACCACACTGCAGAAATTTCACACAGATTGGGGGCAGGGATATTATTTAAATCTACCCATTAGGTGTAGAGGAATGAGAAGGAGAACACTCAACTCGGCACCACCTCTGGTCAAGGGCACAGCAGGCTGTTTTCTTTCCAGGTGCTTCCCTTTCCCTGCAATAATCTGTCCCTTCAATGACTCAGCCCGTCAGCCAGGTCCCACATTCAAGTCCATACTTTCAGGGTATATGCAAACAGTTCAACAATGGGGTAGCCTTCTGGATTAGGCATGGGACCACAGGCTTCCCCCTTTGGGTTGAGGTCATCTCCTGCCTAGACTCTAGAATCTTTTATCTTATCACAGCCTTAACTCAGCAGAGGCTGTAGTCTTTCAATGATTCTCTTTGTTTTATTGGCACTAAACTGCAGCAGACTGTGCTTGTCAGGCAGCAGATTCCCCAGAAGAGAGTCCAGAGTGTTTGTCTCCCTGGTATCAGTCTACACACTAAGTGTAGGCAAAAATTAGAAAAAATAAAAAAAATAGGGAACAGAGGAAGTAGATAGCAGTGCATAGAAATTAGAAGTAATGAACTCTAGAAATATAAGTGAAGCTCAGGAGATCAGGGAAGACTCCATAGTGGCAGGGCCAAGGAGAACAAGGAGGTTATGTACAAGTATTTCAGGAACAAAAGAGATTCTAAGACTAGTACAGGCCCATTACTCTATGGAGATGGTAAAATAATAATAACGATACAGAAAGGCAGATGTGTTCAATAAACGTTGCTGCTCTGTATCTGGAAAGAAGCACAATGTTGTACGTATATCACCTGTAAGAGTTTCCAGGACCAAAGCCCCAGAGAACAAGTGTGACCACAGCTGTCTTGATCACCAAATAGAAACCAAGACCTCCAGAGTGACATGCAGGAGTCTCCATGGAGTGAGGTATGACTTTGGCTCCTGGGGGGCGGGGGAAGGTATGTGACAGACACACATGCTCTGTGGGTCAGCACAAGAGGGATGTTAGCAAAAAAACTGGCCAAATTCCTTCCCCAACTCGCTGCCCTGCTCTCCTGTCTCCCCCTCTCTTTTCTCTCCCTGAACACTTCTCCTTTCAGTCTTCAGTTTAGCCTCTTCTTTTTTTCTTACCTATTCACTCTCTTCCCTGTCCCATCTTTTCTCTCCTCCCTTAACTTCTCCCTCATTCCCCCCCCCAAGCCACCTTTTCTTGCTGTCTGCATCCCTAATTCCAGAAATCCTCTCAAATCAAAGTTCCCTCAACCATAATGTTAGTTAATGAGCTGGTGATTAACCAAGAGCCCTACAGGGGACATACACTGTTTATTTGGATAACTAGTATGTCTGGATAAAGGGAATTAGGATAACTGGAATTAACCTGTAAATTGATTTTAACTCAGTTAATTTTAAAATTACCATGTTTTCATTTGGACAAATAAATCACATGTATTACTGCTGCTTATCCATTAAAATTGGCAGGAAAGGGCATTCTTCAGCATAGCTTCACTGAAGCCCTGAGTGGTTTCTGAAGATAGCTAGAAAGATAATTCAGGTAGCTCATTGACTCAAGGGGTTATGTCAGCTGTGTTCTTCTCTTTCTAGATCTCACAGGCATCTCTGTAGATAGCACTTTAAAGGAAGAGTTAATAGGGGGATTATCTGACTTTATGATGTGATTTTAGCAGTTGCCTAACAAGGGGGGCTTTCAGTCCCCAGATGATAACAGCCCAACTTGCTGTCTCTCTCAGTCACATATTTTTGCTTCAGTGACTGACAGTTTGTCCAAAACAGCCTGGTTTATGCAGATTGTGAAGGTTTGGTTTCTACTTAGTAAAAATTGGAGGTGGAGGGAGACAATCAGAAAGTGACCCATGGTTCTACTGAAGATTTGAAATGTCCAACTTCAATCTGAATGTTGGAATTGTTGCAACTTTGTCAGTGGGAAATTCCATCATCTTTGTGCAAAACATCTTGTGCCATCCCAGTTTACATAGCACACGTTAGGCCACAGTGGTTTGTGCAAAACATCTTGGGACATATAACGAACATTTATCGGTTTAGCTCCAGTCAGCAACTTACTTCTGCAGGGCACTTCTCCTTCGCCTCCCTGTGTTGTGTTCTTTGGCCAACTTGATATGCCTCTGTGTCTTTCCCCATGTGGCAGTTTGTGTTGCAGACATGTCAATTTTGAAGTTAGGAGAGATTCTTTATTTAAAGTCTTCTAGAATCATAAAAGTGTAGGGCAGAAAGGGACCTCAATCAGAAAATTAACCATGGTTCTAGTGAAGACATTTATTGGTTTAGCTCTTGTCAGCAACTTACTTCTGCAGGCCACTTCTCCTTCGCCTCCCCGTCTTGTGTTCCTTGGTCAACATGATATGACTCTGTGTTTGCCCCACCTGTTCTTAAATATCTCTAATGACGGGGATTCTACAACCTCCCTTGGAGGTTCCTTCCAGAGTTTAATTTAATTAGAGAGTTTTCTTAATATCTAACCTATACCCCCCTTGCTGAAAATTAAGCCCATTACTTCTTGTCCTACCTTCAGTGGACCTAGAAAACAGTTGATCACCATCCTCATTATCACAGCCCTTTAAGTATTTGAAGACTGTTATTAGGTCCTCCCCTCTGTCTTCTCTCCAAAAGACTAAACATGCCCAGGTATCTTCACCTTTCCTCCCAGGTCAGGTTTTCTAAACATTTGATCATATTTGTTGCTCTCCGGTGGAATATCTCCAATTTGGCCACATCTTTCCTTGAGTTTGACACCCAGAATTGGACACAGCCCTCCAGCTGTGGCCTTGCTAGTGCTGAGCAGCGCAGCACAATTACCTCCCATGTCTTACATACGATTCTTGTGTTAATACAACGCAGAGTTATATTAACAATTTTTTACAACCACGTCACATTTTTGACTCATATTCAATTTGTAATCCACTATAGCCCCTAGATCCTTTTCAGTAGTACAACCACCTACCCAGTTATTCCCCATTTTACAGTTGTGCCTTTAATTTTGCCTTCCTAAGTAAAGCACTTTGCACTAGTCTTTATTGAATTCCATTATATTTTATTCAGAGCAATTCTTCATTTTAGCAAGGTCGTTTTATATTCTAATCCCATCCTCCAAAGTCCTTGCAACCCCTCTTAGCTTGGTGTTGTGCAAATTTTATAAGCACAGAAACATTGTATTGCTAGAACTAAGCTGTTCTAATTACCATAAAGGAAAGCAGTGTTGTACGGGGAGATGTCGACAAACCAGTAAAGTGCCTAAACCAACTATTACTTATTGCTAAAAGCAGCCAAGTCGGCAGGCTTAGTTTATCCAAGGAAGGAGGGGAGGAGGTTTGGGGTGCCATAGCAAGGGCAGCCTGACCCCGCATCGTTCCTGATAGGAATTATGTTGAAGTTTCTGATACCTGCATTTTAGAAAAGCAGGATGTGCCCTCACGAATGTGTCTGACAGGGTCTCAAGGATGCAAAGTCTGGGAGAAAAACACACCTGGTTAATCAATAATCAGAAGAAAACCTCTTGTTTGACCATTGAAACTGCTTGTTTAACAAGTTTTCTTTAAGGGACACGTCATTGTGTTACTAATATACAAAAAACGGGGGAGAAAGTTTGAGTTAGTGGGACTCTTCAGGACTGGACTCTCCCTCTGGATACATCTTGTGTTCCCCACAAGCAGCCGCTGTGCCACTCGAGAGCCACACTCAGCTTTGGTAATTATTGAGAGTTGGGGGTGTTTTATAACCTGTTGCGGATGTGTGTGAGTGTTGAGACTAAGTAAAGTTTAGTTTTAAATTCTCCTATTGCCAAGCCCAGGGGAAATATGGGGTTTCCATGTTTTCAAGGACGTCTCCTCCCTCCCAGTAAACCCACCAAGCCCATCCCCTTCACCACCTCCTATCCCTCGTCTCTCCTCTATGCCTGGTCAGGAAATGGCACAGACCTAGTCCTTATGCAAACAGCTCCCATCAGTATCCGATTTCTCAGTTCTAATGCCTGGCTCCTATTTCTCTCTTCTGAAATATTCCCCCACCCTCCCACACACACTTCAAAGCCCCAGTTCCCCAATATCTTCCCCAAACAAGAGCTCACACCCCAAATCCCCAGCACTCACATCCTTACTACACTCAAACTACTGGCTAACTCAGACAATGGCTCCCTACTCCACCCCACAGAATGGGCCTCCTGGTCATTGCCAATGTGGCCCATGTCAGGGAGTGAGGCCTGCAGCATTCTCAACTCCTTGAAGTGTCTGCTGGCAGTAGCTCCCAAACCCTCAGTCCCTTCTGTGTGCCTCTGAGTCCCCCCAGTCCCACCTCACATGTCCCAGTTTCCCAGATTCTCCCCTCTACTTTCCACACCATGTGCCTCTGACCCTCCTGATTCCAGTACATGTCCCATTCCTCTTCATCCTACCTCCTCCTTCTTTTCCTTCAACCCCCCTAATATTCCTCTCACTCCCAATCCCCAGACCCCAAATCTCCCCTGCCTCACTCCTCAAGGTGTTTTCAGAGGGGCCCCAATGGCCTCTCCCTCCCTTCTGTCTTTAGGCCTCCAGGTTCCTCCAACTCCACTCTTCAGTGGGCTGCCAATGGAGGCTGCTGACCTCTCAATCCACAGATAGACTGATGGATTTTCAGGGGGAAGGACAGAGTCCAAGCCTACATGAAGACTGATCTCTGCTGGAGCCAGCTCTGCTGACTTGCGGGTAGCTCCGTCAACTCTAGTCATGTCAGGGGCGGCTCTAGGCATTTTGCCGCTCCAAGCACAGCAGGCAGGCTGTCTTCGCGGCTTGCCTGCGGGAGGTCCCTGGTCCCACGGATTCTGCAACACATCTGCAGGAGGTCCACCGAAGCCGTGGGACCAACAGACCCTCCGCAGGCATGCCACCAAAGGCAGCCTGCCTGCCACCCTCGTGGCGACAGGCAGAGCGCCCCACCTGGCTTGCCGCCCCAGGCACGCTCTTGGTATGCTGGTGCCAGGAGCCACCCCTGAGTCATGTTCAGATCCCGGCTTTGTCATGGCAAAGACTGTCAAAGTCATTTTAGAGAGGCCTGTTGTGCCTCTCTAAACAGGAAAACGGGAAAAACAGGCAGGCCACACTGCATTCCACAAAACTGTGTGTATTACTGAGAACAAAACTACTAGGTCTGGTTTTCCATAGAGATATCTGCTCAAACAATTTTGATGGCTACATGATCTCAACACTTTAAAAGGATAATACTCAACTGTTATACAAAACAAGATGCCCCCACCACACACGTATATTCATGACTCAAAGTATCCCCAATATTATGAAGTTTATTCTGTGATTTTCCAAGGATTTGAAACATTTCTGTAATGGGATGGATGCATAAAAACAGGAAAAAATAATCATACACTAAGAATATTAATCAATACTGTATGAAAAAGATGCACACGTAATATACACACACACACATAGAGTTTGGTCCCAAGTTATTAGTATTTTTAATAATGTCATCTATGTCCAGGGATGCGCAAGAATCCTTTGCAGAACTTAGGGCTAAGCCCTTAAAACATGTCTAATAGCTGATGCTGCATCTGTAGCTCACAGAGGAGTTAGAGACCTGGTCTACACTACGCATTTAAACCGAATTTAGCAGCGTTAAACCGATTTAACCCTGCACCCATCCACACAACGAGACCCTTTATATCGATATAAAGGGCTCTTTAAACCGGTTTCTGTACTCCTCCTCGACGAGAGGAGCAGCGCTGAAATCGGCATTGCCATGTCGGATGAGGGATAGTGTGACAGCAAATCGATGGTATTGGCCTCTGGGCAGTATCCCACAGTGCACCATTGTGACTACTCTGGAAAGCAGTCTGAACTCGGATGCACTGGCCAGGTAGACAGGAAAAGCCACGCGAAATTTTGAATTTCATTTCCTGTTTGCCCAGTGTGGAGCTCTGATCAGCACGGGTGGTGATGCAGTCCCATATCCAAAAAGAGCTCCAGCATGGGCTGTACGGGAAATACTGGATCTGATCGCTGTATGGGGAGACAAATCTGTTCTATCACAGCTCTGTTACAGAAGACGAAATGACAAAGCATTTGAAAAAATCTTCAGGCTGTGATAGACAGAGGCCACAGCAGGACTCAACACAGTGCTGCGTGACAAGCATAATGGAAAGCCAAAGAATCAAATGGGCGCTCATGGAGGGAGGGAGGAGGGACTGAGGACCACAGTCCCCGCAGTCTCCGAAAAGCATTTGCATTCTTGGCTGAGCTCCCAATGCCTGTAGAGTCAAACACATTGTCCAGGGTGGTTCAGGGTATATCTCGTCAATTTCCCCCCTCTCCCTTCCCGTGAAAGGAAAGGGAAAAAGATAGTTTCTTGACTTTTTTCAATGTCATCGTATGTCTACTGCATGCTGCCGGTAGATATGGTGCTGTGGCGCTGAACATCAGCATCCTCTCCCCTCCTCTTCCGTCCCCAGTGGCAGATGGTACAGTACAAAATGACTGATAGCTGTCCTCATCATCCTGTGAGTGCTCCTGGCTGGCCTCAGGAGAAGTCGGCCGGGGGCACCTGGGTAAAAATAGGAATGACTCCCAGTCATTCCCGGCAGATGGTACAGAACGGCTGGTAACCGTCTTCATCATAGCAACTGGGTGCTGAGCTCCATCAGCCCCCTCCCACCTTCATGTCTAAAGAAAAGATTCTGTACTGCCTGGACTATCAAAGCAGAGAGAGGCTGGGTTCCTCTCCTCCACCACCGTTTAATGTCCTGCCTGGACTATCATAGCAGCTGGAGGCTGCCTCTCCCTCATTTAATCTTACTAAAAAGTCAGTGTTTCTTATTCCTGCATTCTTTATTACTTCATCACACAAACAGGGGGACACTGCAATGGTAGCTGAGAAGGGTTGGGGGAGGAAGGAAGCAATGGGTGGGGTTGTTGCAGGGACATCCCCTAGAATGGCATGCAGCTCATCATTTCTGCGGGATCTGACACGCAGCGGCTGTGCTCTCTGGTTCTCTGGTACACTGGTTCTCTAGTAACCTTGCCCATATTCTAGGCAGGACTGACTCTATTTTTAGATAAAACATAAAGGAGGGAATGACCCAGGGGGTCATTCCCATTTTTATCTTTGCATCCCGGCTTGATCAGCAAAGGCCAGCCAGGGCCCATGACAGCAGCAGACTGTACAGAACGACTGATAACTGTCATCTCATCACTAATTTACAATGACATGGCAGACTGTACAATAGGGATAGTAAGTCTCTGCTACCTTGCAAAGGCAAATGAATGCTGCTGTGTAGCACTGCAGTACCGCGTCTGTCAGCAGCATCCAGTACACATACGGTGACAGTGACAAAAGGCAAAACAGGCTTCATGGCTGCCATGCTATGGCGTCTGCCAGGGCAATCCAGGGAAAAAGGACATGAAATGATTGCCTGCTGTTGCTTTCATGGAGGAAGAAATGAGTGACGACATTTACCCAGAATCACCCACGACACTGTTTTTGCCCCATCATGCATTGGGATCTCAACCCAGAATTTCAATGGGTGGGGAAGACTGCGGGAACTATGGGATAGCTGCAGGATAGCTACCCACAGTGCAACGCTCCAGAAATCGACACTAGCCTTGGTACATGGACGCACACTGCCGAATTATTGTGCTTGGTTGGGCCGCATGCACTCAACCTTATATAATCTGTTTTACAAAACCAGTTTATGTAAAATTGGAATAATCCTGTAGTGTAGGCGTACCCAGATTGAGTAACAACAACAGTTGCTAGCGGAGCTAACCACAAACTCTCACTCATTTGTGAAGTAACCTCACCTTTTATCAGTTTCTTCTGTATTATTTGCTTTATTCCTAGAAGTCCTTAGCAGATAGACAAGATAGAAACTATATAAAAAATATAGGACTATATACGAAAACAGATCCCTGTAGTTAGAGGAAGTTTCATTACCCAGTGATCTCACTAGAAAGAGTACTGAGACCATTTTGGAGAAAGTTGGCTGAGAAGCTGACCAGACCATTAATGTTGGTTTTCAAAAAGTCTTGAACACTGAGGAAGTTGCAGAAGACTGATAGAAAGCTATTGTTGTGCCCGTACTTAAAACAGGTGAATGGGAAGCCCTGGGTTATTATAGGCTTGTCAGTCTGACATCAATCACGGTAAAGAAAACAGAGTAGTTGATACAGACAGGATTAATACAGAATTAAAGGCAGGTAACAGAATTAATAACCAATCAACATGGGTTTATGGAAAAGAGGTCCTGTCAAACTAACTTAATATTTTTATCAGAATACCAGATTGGGTTATGAAGATAATATCATTGATACAATATAATTAGTCTTCTGTAAGATATTTAAGTTGGTACCACAGGACATTTGGATTAAAAAGTGAATTATATAAAACTAACATGGCATATATTAAATGGATTAAAAGCTGGTTAACTGATAGGTCTCAAAATGTAATTGTAAACAAGACATCATTGATGGGGTTTATGTCTGGTGGGGTCTGGTAAGGACTGGTGAATATTAAAAAGAAAACATATAGAGAGAGATCATAGGTATCATGCTGCAACATAAATGGCACAATAAAAGAAAACAGCTCTCCTCTCCGCACCCTTTTCTGGTTATTCTCTACACTTCATCTGCTACTTAGATGAAGGATGGCTGCCTGTGTTATGAGATCTCTTCAGAAATGCCAGCCAAATAGATCATCAGGAAAAATGGCCAATAGATTTCAATGGGCTTTACTTTACAGATTTTCACTTTTCATTGGTTTCACAACATAGCAACAGAGTGTATCAGCTCCCTTATTACAAACAAATGCCTTGGTATAGTATATCAGTGATCACTGATAAAGAGAATGAGAAGTGACTGGACCTCAGCTGTAGCCAGGGAAACTGAAGGAAATTTCCAAACTTCTGTAATGGAGTCAGTGCTCACTGGGAGCCCAAGTAGGATCAATGAGGTAGAACAACTGTACCCCTGATAACGGTTAGTTTTTCACCCAGTGAAGCAGAGCTGTGAGTATTAAGGGCTAGACGTTGCCATACTTAGGGTATGTCTACACTGCAAGAGCTACAGCAGCCTAGCTGATCTCTATGGCTGAAATTTGATCCCCTAATCCAAATTTGACCTCAGAGGGAATGTCTGCTCAGCAACATGACACCCGTGGCTGGCCTCAGGCTGAGGGGCTGTTTCCCTGCTGTGTAGCTGTCAGGGCTGGGGCTGCAGCCTGGGCTCTAGGACGCAGTGAGGTGGGACAATCCCAAAGCTCATGCTGCAGTCAGAGCCCAGAAGCCTACACAGCAATGTTACCACAGACTGGACCCCATAAGCCTGAATCAGCAGCCATGGGACAGCCCCAGTTTTTGCTTTTTTACGGTGTAGACATATTGATAGAGCATCTGCAATATTATTTTAGTATTAAAAATTCTTAGTGCTGGGGCGACTCTGCTCCCACCATATGAGCAGGTAAAACACAGCACCCCTTGAGCAGAGCTCAGGGCCTTTTGTTTTAAGTCTTTATGATAAGGGGACCAGCTGCCTGAATCATGAAACCATATCCCTAAACAAGTTAAAGCAGAGATTTGTTCTACAGGGTGGCCATCCATCTTCCACTCAATTTGCAGAGGCTTCTTCCCAGAAATCATGACTTGATCTCATTACAGGACCAGATCTTGCAATTTAAAATAAGAAGAAAGTCATTTCAGAAGAAGCCTCATGGAGTTTGTGATAAAGCAACCATTTCATCAGCATATAGTAACACCGAGATAACACTACCTTTAATGTGTGGTGGAGAAATTTTATTTTCCTTTAAACATCCACCACATCATTAATATATATATTAATAACAAGAGATGCTAGAAGGCATCCCTGGTGTTCTCCCCAAGCCACTGGGAAAACATTCTCCATTGCCTTTACCTGACACACAGCACTCTGGTAGAGAGCCTCCAAATGTTCAAGAGTCTTAGATCAATACCTGTCCTTCTTAATTTTGCCCAAAGTTTGTCTAGATCAATAGAATCAAATACCATCTTAGCATTCTAATAATAGCACACAGATTTTACCCTTAACCACAGTATATTTATAAATCAGGAGAAAATAAAGTAATTCTCAATTGTAGCTCTACCTATTTTTATCTAATTTCTCTGTGCATATGACAAGATCATAACAGGGAAATAACAGGTATGAGGTGGCAGTCAGGGTGACCTGCCTGCTCCTCGTGTCCCCCATTGGCAAACACCCAGTGCCCCTTGACCTTTCTCTGTGGAGAATGTAGCAGGTGAGAAGACCAGCACCTTCCAACAACAGAGAGACAGTTGAAATAGAGGCCACTGACTGGGAGAAGAGAGGGACAGCTCACTGCCCTGTCACCGCTCCCTATTGCCCTGTGATGTCCTCCTCTCCATGGATTCTCATTCTTCATTCACTCCCCTCCACTTTTCTATTTGGTGCTTCCAAATGAGAGGAAATGGGGGGAAAGAGGAAGAAGGTGAATGGGAAGGGGTCTGGGAAGGGGTCTGGGAAGCTTTGCGGGGGGTTGTATTTTGTAGGCTCTGGACTCTGGTTAGAATAATCCCCCAGGGAACTTGGAGGTGTCATACAGCTCTATTGAACCCTTAGAAATGTTCTTACATTCCCCTGGCTGCTGTTGAAGCCCAATCAGTTCTTGTTCTCTCTGTCATGAAAGAATGAGACAAATCCTGAGAAGTGCTTGACACCTGCAAATGCTACTGTCTTCCCCATGTTGATGCATTAACATTTTATGTCTCTGCTTTAGATAGTTCTCATTAATGCTGATGCTTGTTATGAGGGGGGAAAGAAAGGGACAACTCATGGTTTTCTCTCATCACTAAATGTAACATTCTTCAATTTAGATATACAGAAAAAAAACTCATGCTTTCCTGGATCACCGTATTTATAACGTTATTCACTTTATTTCTCATAAATCTCTCTAAAAAAGGATTTTTAACCTCTTTGGGATGGGTTTTGATGCATGAAATTAGGAAATTTCATTAAATACAGGTAAAATATTGAATAAATATTGTACAAAACAAATACACAAATGCACACGCCCTACTGCCAATGCTTCCAAGGTATAACTGTGTTCTGAAATTCTTCTCTGCAAAAGGACGCTCATTTCAATTTAATGAGAGGGCTTCCATTTTTTCAGAGAGCTTTCAATCAGGCAGTAGATGTTGGATAGTTGTAAATATTCATGTTGTAACTTCCTCAAGGCAAGAACTTGGCTACTGTGTTTCCCTGAAATTCTCCAGGAATGTTTATGATGCTGTACAAATTATAATTATGATGATAATTATAAAGAGGTTGCAGCACAAATGTAGTAAATGTGACACATTGCAAAAAAGATTTCAACAGATCAGCGTTTCACAATCCCCGGTAGCCCATAAATAGAGACTCTCCATCTCATGTTTATTTTGCAGTCTTTTCTCTCAAGTAACGTCGAGTTTAAAGCCAAACTTCAGCCATGAAGATTCTTTACCTGCTCTTTGCTGTCTTTTTCCTGGTACTGCAAAGCTCTCCAGGTAAGATCTTAATGAAATGAGTGGGGGATTATACAAGGAGCTGAAAAAAACCATAAAATCACCATCTATAAATTTAGCAGGTGACAAAAATTAAGGGACAGGTCACTCATACAGAGGGATTTGGATCACTTGGTAAACTGGGAACAAGGTAACAATCATACAGCTAAATCTAAAATGTATGGATCTAGGAACAAAGAAGGATGATCATAGTTATAGGATGAGGGACTCCATTTTGGGAAGCAGTGACTGAAAAAAGTTTTGGAGATTGTGAATGGATAATCAGCTGAAAATTGCTAAAAGGGTTAATACATAACTTGGATGCAGCAATAGGGAAATCTTGAGTAGGAGTAGAAAGATTATTTTACCTTTGTATTCTGCACCTCCAGATGTGACCACTTCATGAGTACTGTATCCACTTCCGGTGTCCACACTTCAGGAAGAATGTTGATCAGTTGGAGAGGGTTCAGAGAAGAGCCACAGGAATAATGAAAGGATTAGAAAACATGCCTCATACTGATAGATGCAGAAAATTCAATCTCTTTATCTTAACAAAGAGAAGGTTGAGGGGTGATTTATTACAATTTATAAGTATGTGTATGATGAAAAATATTTAATAATGGGCTCTTCAATCACGAAATAAAGATATTTTGTGATCTAATGATTGGAAGTTGAAGCTAAACAAATTGAGACTGGAAATGAGTTGTAAACTGTTAACAATGAAAGTAATTAACCACTGGAACAACTTACCAATGTATTCTCCATCACTGACAGTTTTTAATCAAGAAGGATTGTTTTTTTTCCGTAAAAGATACCTTCTAAGAAATATTTTGAGAAAGTCCCTTCTCACTAGATGATAATAAAAATACTTTAGTACCAGGCAAATTGGTTGAAACTATAGTAAAGAACAGAATTATCAGACGGATAGATCTACACAATGAGATGAGGAAGAGTCAACATATTTTTGCAAAGGGAAATCATGCCTCACTTAGCTACTAGAATTTTTTGAGGGGGGTCAACAAATATGTGGACAAGGATGATCTAGTGTAATTAGACTTTCAGAAAGCCTTTGACAAGGTCCCTCACCAAAGGCTCTGAACCAAAATAAGCATTCATGGGATACTAGGGAACATCCTCTCATGGATTGGTAACTGGCTAAAAGAGGAAACAAAAGGTAGGAATAAATGGTTAGTTTTCAGAATGGAGAGACGTAAATAACGCTGTCCCACAGGAGTCTGTACTGGGACCAGTCCTGTTCAAAATATTCATAAGTAATCAGGAAAAAGGGGTAAAGAGCGAGAGGGAAAAATTTGTAAATGATGCAAAATTACTTAAAGATAGTAAAGTCCAAAGCAGAGTGCGAAGTATTACAAAGGAATTTCATAAATTTGGGTGACTGGGCTACAAAATGGCAAATGAAATTCAATGTTGATAAATGCAAAGTAATTCACTTTGGAAAACACAATCACAACTATACATATAAAAAGATGGAGTCTAAATCAACTTTTACCACTCAAAAAAGAGATCTTGGAGTCATTGTTGTGAGTTCTCTGAAAACATCTGCCCAATGCACAGTGGCATTTTAAGGAATACTTTAAGGAAAGTGCAGCTAAAATCTAGTTTAAAATAGTCTAATATTAATATCCTAAAGGACATTTGGGCCACATTCTTATAAGGACCAGCCTGTCTGAAATGTC
This sequence comes from Chelonoidis abingdonii, assembly GCF_003597395.2. NCBI lineage: Eukaryota > Metazoa > Chordata > Testudines > Testudinidae > Chelonoidis > Chelonoidis abingdonii. Next base: position 10,975,976 of record NC_133771.1, on the reverse strand, counting down.
TAAGCTTGGCAACTGTCATTGAGTAAGTATTCCCAAGTGCTAAGTCTTCACAAGGATGTCTGTGCCGAGTCTCACTGACAATCAGGTGTTCTGACTGAGAAGGACTTGTTTAAATCCTTCTCTTTCTAAAAGTTCCAGTCACCCAACCCACTGCTAAGCTGGTTTAACCCTTCTCAGCCAATCAGCATTTAGATACTGCCTAGTACATCAGGCGGTTCGAATCAGAAAGAGTCTGCCACTATAAGTTGGTGATGAAGGCAGCTGCCTGCTTTCCATCCTATACAGTTGTAGGGCTGTGAAGGACTCCGATGCTCAGCGCTCAGTTCTGAAGTGTGCAGTCAGGAAGCCAGCAGATCTGCTGAATTAATTCATTCTGCTCAGTTCTTAGGGACAGCCATTGAATTGGCCCGGAGCTAGACATTTATGTATTATCAAAAATCTAATGAAAGGGGGCACAGGAAGAAAATTGGGTTGGCGTGGTCTTTTCTCAATGAACTGGAAATTCAGCTAATGGGAAATGCCTGTCATACTGCAGTCACAGCTCTTGTTTACACTTACGTGTGAATGAAAATCAGAACTCTTTTTCTGCAGGATTGGCCCAGTATATCAATTCCGATGCTGTTTGTAGACAGTTAAGAGGCAGGTGCCTCCCTATATGTTACGGCCCTTGGATAAACATTGGAAACTGCAGGTTTAGGCGGAGTTGCTGTAGAAGGAGAAGGGTAAGTTCAGGATGCCACAAGGGAAACATCGCTGTGTAAACAGAATATTTGTGTCTCTGCTTTCTATAGCTGCTGTTTAATGACCTTGCAGGCTCAGAGCACACGACACAACCCTGGGACATGGGACAAAGGAAACTTCTATGCTGTCCTCATTCTGAACTCTCTGGGATTTCCATGTTAGATTTAGAGTAACCTTACAGGGTATCAGAGTAGCAGCCGTGTTAGTCTGTATATGCAAAAAGAACAGGGGTACTTGTGGCACCTTAGAGACTAACAAATTTATTTGAGCATAAGCTTTCATGGGCTACAGCTCACTTCATCGGATGCATAGAATGGAAAATATACAGGGTTTGTGTGTCATATCCCAGTATAAAATGATCTCATCTGTCACAGAAAAATTAGAATAACTAGCAATACAGCTTCTGATTGGTGCCTATACTTATACTTTTAAGCCTTTCAGAAATGTTATGTCACCCTTCCAGTCACTGACGGAAGGATCTTATTTTCAGTAACTACCCGAGGACACATTCGAGCATGGAATTTTCTTGGTAACACTCAGCATAATGACAGCTGCCAGTCTGATTCCATTATAAGCCCTTCTCCTCACATAGGTGTTCTTTTCTGGAAGGGTCTCCTCTCTGGATATCATTTCTGCATTTGAAAGGCCTGGTGTCCTCAACCTGAGGGGAGTTGGTAGGACCTGTTCTGAGTCTCTCTGGGAGAAAAAGAGCAGGAAGGCTGATCTGACAAAAAGAAATGGCCTAAAAATGAAGCCTGTAAAAGCAAACCGAGAGGAGCTTAGAGAAGAGCTGAGCAGAGGAGAATTTGGGAGCCCTACGTGAAAGCAGCTGATGGGAAGAAATGGTCCCTCAGCCCCTGAGGAAGCATCTCTAGCCCAGAGAGTTTTGTGTTTTTCTTTTTAATATTATTTTGCCCCAGATGGGGGAGGTTTTGGTTCAGTGGGTGTGGGGAGAAGGCTAATCCATCAACCCAACAATAGAATCGGAGGCATTGGTCAGGTCTGATGAGGAAAAGGGAAGCTGCACCCACATAGTATGTATATAACCATGATTTTCCCATAGAAAAAAGGTATTTTCAAATTTTTCCCCTAAAAAATGGAAGAAAAATTAAACCCAATTTGTGGCCTGGACCTCACTGCAGAGTCCATCCAGAATGACACAGTGTGAAAAACTGGAAATGAACAGAGTGATGACCATGTGAGGATTTCACAAACTGACTAGTGGGTCACATGTGTATACTTTCAGTCCTTAAGAACATAACATAAGAACATAAGAACGGCCGTACCGGCTCAGACCTAAGGTCCATCTAGCCCAGTATCCTGTCTACCGACAGTGGCCAATGCCAGGTGCCCCAGAGGGAGTGGACCTAACAGGCAATGATCAAGTGATCTCTCTCCTGCCATCCATCTCCATCCTCTGACAAACGGAGGCTAGGGACACCATTCCTTACCCATCCTGGCTATTAGCCATTAATGGACTTAACCACCATGAATTACTCAGAGCCTTTGCATTTCTCCTTTCAAAATTCCAGAGCAATTGCAAACCTTGGTGACATCAGTGCTAACATTGCTCAGAATTTCTTTTTACTGGTTTAAATATGAAGTTTCCTACAGTTAAGTTACTTTGGTCTCGTTGCTTATCTGCAGTCAATTCTATCTGTGTTCCTATTGTTACGTGCTGGATCTCTCCTTAACCTGAATAAGGAGCTCAGCTGCAATTTAGTGCTGCAGCCGGGACAGGATGCAGAGAGGAATTTGGGAGGGATAAGAGGCTTTCCCAGACAGTGAGGGCTTGTTCTCTGCACCTAAACTGCTACAGTGGTACAGCAACGCCGCTGCAGAAGTGATGTGTGCATCAATGGGGTAGGAGATGTGAAGATAGGAGCTCCGTCGTAGCAACTGCACTGCTACTCACCTGGCTGTTTCACTGAGCATGTACAGAGATTATCATAAGGTAAGGAACTGCCATCTGAATAGGGTCAGGCTTTAGGCTCACATGAGCTGGCAGACAGAATAGTCCAGGCATTCTTTAAGAATAACATACTTATCCTCTAATTAAATATATATTGTTTTAATTTTAGCTATGGACAAAAGTATTGACATGAGTCATGTTGTTCTCCATCTTACATATTTTTGGTTTTATTTTTCTATATATCATAGAGAGAGTGAATATTTTTATAGTTCACTATTTTGATTAATTCCCTCAATGGAGTTTCAAATTTCAACTTTTTAAAAAAAGTTTGATGAACATTTCAGTGATATTGTACATCATATTTCCAGCAGTTTTTCTATTCAATTTGCTGGGGTTCTTTTTTTAATCACCCAGTAACTTTATTTTGGTGGTTGTCACTTGAACCATGTAGGAAGTTAATAGGAAGGACTTTTGTAGGAAAATGAGAATCTGCCTCCTTTACTGGAGAGTTAGGGGCAAAAGGAGGAGAGATTCATGTTCAGAAGCCCAGAATATTTACTTCAGAAGCCAGGTGGGCAGCCAGTACACAGGTTTAGCCATAATAGAGAAATTGAGGCCACTTTACATCCTTAGTTAGGCAATATTTGGCTTTTAGCTCATAGAGTAGAGGCTCATGCACTAAGCTCCAGAGGCCCCAGGTTCAATGCCACTCGCTGTGGACTTGGGTCCATTGGTGTTACGTATACACACGCTATTAAATATTGGGGAAATTCCTGCTCTACTTTCCATTTGAAATATAAAATTATATTGCCCCCATTTTAATGGCTATAAATATAGAATGTGAGAGTTTCTTTCCTTTTTGCAGTAAAGAGAGTGAGTGATGGCAGAAGATACTGTCAATGCAGGATTGCAGAGAATCTGGCAGACAACGCCTTGCTTCTAAAATCCTTGGACGCTTTTCATCTGGGCTGCAAAGAATCTCGCAAGCTGGAAACAATCCACAAGGGAGCCCTTGTGTCACTCCTAATAGCTTGTTCTTCTCCCTTTAATAAAACTAGCTGGTTGTTGCGGCATATTGCAAACCTGCTTGTGAGTGTTTTGACTGGCATATGTGGGCTGTTTTGCTATTTCTTTTCCATAAAAATCCCTTCCTTCTTTTATTTTAATTAAATATAAATAAAATAAAATAAAAGGTCACTGCCATAGGTTAAATCCACCCAGGGGTGTTCCTAGACCAGGGGACATACATATTTATATGTTTCAGGGAGCTCACGTAGATAAATCTTTCCCTTTCCCTTGGTCCTTTGACAAAACCGGTTGGTTTGTGTTGTTATCAGAGGAGTTGGGTTCAGTCCCAGCTTGGCTGCACAGTGTGTAATGCCCACATCAGTGCTCCACGGACTGTTGGCCCTCTCTCTGCTCCCATCGCCTCCCAACCCTTCCCACCAGAAGGTCCTTTCTCTTGTGCCTGAGCATCCAGACCTTGCCTTGTGCAGCAGGCTGCCATGCAGGAGCCAGAATGGCAGCACAAATCCCAAATACCCAGGCTGAGACACCCGACTGAATGTGCCAGTGAGGGTGTAACTGAGGCAGCCACAGGAGAGCCTGCCATTTAGAGAGAGAAAAAGTGGAGCTCACAGCTGCTTTACTCAGCTACACCCCTCCAGGAACACAGCCCCTAACAACCTCCTGCCTGGCCCCTGAAGTACAACCCGACTAGAACCTGAGCTACCTCCGTGCCTGCACACAGCCTCTAGTTAACCCCTGCCTTCACCCTCAGCAGTTTTCAAGCTTTTCATTTATAAATTTTGGTTGTGGGCCAACCACCTTATATGCAAAATCTAGAGTTTTCAGATACCTACATAGCCACCGGAATCATGATTAACGTTCCTCACAACAAAATCTGAAATGGTGCCCCTGAAGTTACCTCAAGCTTTTCTCCACAAACCAGCTCCTTCTCTCAGTGCCCTTTCCCCCTGCCCTACACCCATGTCTTCCTCACAACCCTTATGGTGATTGTTTCAGGGACCAGCCCTGGGGGGTCTTGACTTTATTGGGAAAAGGCATTGTGAGAGGAAAGGGTTTATGTATGAACGAGGAAGACTGTGCAGCCTAGTGGCTAGAGCACAGGACTGGGACATAGGAGACCTAGATTCTGTGCCTATCTCCGTCCTGTTGGGTGACCCATAGGCCTGCCCCAAGAGGAGTCTGACCAATGAGGGCAACTTCTGGGGCAGAGATTGACATGTCACCTGAAGAAAAAGGTGGCATGTGACCCCTCCTCTAAAAGCTCCTCCCATTTATTTCTAAATAAATATTATTTTTGTTTTTAAAGAATTACTGCTTGTGGGCCTATTCTTGATTGGAGGGCTGTAGCCATGTCCTTTCAAGGACCAACAAGGTTAGCTTGCTCTGGGGAGCCCTCTGTGTATCAGAGACAAGCACTCTTGTAATATCTTGGAAATTCCTAGAGGGTGGATCACAACGTTTGTTATCGGTTCAAATAAAATCTAAATTAAGGTTTAAAATTAAAAGCTTTATTTCTAGGTGTAGCAGGGTGGTTACCTGCTCCAGCCCTGGCAGGGTTAAAACGAGCCCTGGGAGAGGATTGGATGGTGAGGAGAACAGCCCAGAGTGAATGGGAAGCAGGCTCAGCTGGGGCCACGCCACAATTAGGTCCCAGCTGGCCCTATAAAGGCTTGAGCCAGGAGTTTAAGCAAACAGTCTCTCTCTGTCTTTAGAGAGAGAAGGGTCTGACTGCTAGGGAGGGTACCTGGGTACCTAAGGTGGAGCAGAGTAGGGGGAAGGTAAGAGGAGCTGAGGAGCTCTGGCCTGGACCCCACCCCCAGGCTGCAGTCCTAGGGTAAGGCCAACTGGGTACTGGGGTTGCAAAGAGGCAGCCCACGGTTAGGCTGAGGCAGCAGGTCCAAACCCCTTTGCTTGTGATAAGTGGCTGATACACTGAAGTCTGCCCCAGTGAATGGGGGCTAAATGATGACAAGCAGTAGCCAAGACTGAGGTGAAGTGGGGATAGTGGTGGGGGGGGTCCCCTGGGATGAGGAGACCCTGAGACTGAAGGGTTCTGAAAGGGGGGCAGAAACCCAATGAAGGGGCACTGGGTTCTGGGAGGGACATGGAGGCCAAGTGGTAGCGGGACACCGGCCTGCAGAGGGCGCTCTGGGGGCTGAAAACACTAATTCCCAGAGACAACCAGCATTGGTGAGTCCACAACATTACACTAGGTAATATAATTGCCTTGATATAATTAGATACAAACATTCTGGTAGCACCGGACCACCCCAAGTATCATGACCAGACAGCAACTGTGAAAAATCGGGATGAGGGGGGTAATAGGAGCCTATACAAGAAAAAGACCCAAAAATCAGGACTGTCCCTATAACATTGGGTCATCTGGTCACCCTAACAAGAGCAGATTTGAGCCATCAGGGAAAGATTCCGGGTGGTCTAACCCACCCCAAAGAACTATGGAATGCATTTGAGCTTTCATGTGTTCTTCTATTAAATGTTGTTCCCTTCACTGTACAGTCAAGTCACAGGATGAAATTTTCTGATTGGGGGAAAATAGGTTTTGAAAGAGTTTGTCAGAATCCCCCATAATGTGGGTATTTGGTAGGTTAGTTCTTCAGCCAAATTAATCCCAAGGGAAATTTTATAACAATTTAACCATTTTGCACTTTCATCACCATCAAGTCATTTTGCTCTAAGTCATTAGAATACAGTTTTAAAATCTGGCCAAAAGGTAAACCATTGTTACAGAGATGGAAGGAAAACACACAGTGATAGCTGCAGGTAGGAATGTGGGGCTTTTGTAATTGTCAAACAGGGAACATAATGTCAACAGCATTTTCATTTTAAAAAATTCATGCTGCTTCTAGGAAACAATATGCTATTTGGGCTGTGTCTGTATGAGACAAATAACTCTGTGAAAAGGACAGGAGTACTTGTGGCACCTTAGAGACTATCAAATTTATTTAAGCATAAGCTTTCATAGGCTACATCCCACTTCATCAGATGCATAGAATGGAACATATAGTAGGAAGATATATGCATACAGAGAACATGAAAAGATGGAAGTTACCATACCAGCTGTAAGAAGCTATTTAATTCAGATGAGCTATCATCAGCAGGAGAAAAAATACTTTTGTTGTGATAATCAAGATGGCCCATATCAGGCAGTTAACAAGAAGGTCTGAGGATACTTAATGACCCAGCCACTTCCAGTCTCTATTCAAGACTCTTTCTTAGTCTAACTCTTCTGTGAAAATCAGAAGCAGCCTCTCTAATTTGACATATTTTAACAGTTTAGGTCTAAATTATGCCAAGGATTCTGGCCTATTCATAATTGTGTATGACATTATTAGTAGCAGTAAATTCCATGTTTTCTTACTAATAATGACATCTGACAAGTGTCTGTCTTAAATAAGTTACACTCTGAAAAACCTGCATTGAAAGCCCATTGAAGTCAATGGACAATGTCATTTTGACTGGACTAAATTCTCTGGAGAGACTCAAACACATCATATTTACCGCGTGCAACTAAGTATATAATTCAAAAAAGAAAGAAAGAAAGTCAGGCATGCCTGGCAAGCCTGATTCTTTTAAAAAAAAATGAGGGGAAAGATCTCAGGAGAACACTGTATTTCAATAGACACATATTCTGCTCGTGTAATCAGCAAATAGCCCTGCCTTGTCAAAGTGATCAGTTTCGATCATGTAATCCTTTTGCCATGTGATGTGGGCATCATGAAACGTTATCCCCAAATAAGTCAAAGCAGAGGTTTGTTCTACAGGGTGGCCTCCTATCTTCCATTCAGTTTGCAGAAATCATGTTGTGGTCTCATTATAAATGAGAACCAGATTTTGCGAGTTTAAATAAGAGGAAAAAGTATTTTCAGAAGAGGCCTCTTGGAGTTTGCAATAAAATAACCACATCATCAGCATATAGTGACACTGAGATAAGTCTACCTTTTAATGTGTAGTGGAGAAATTTTATTTTCCTTTAAATATCCACCATATCATTAATACATAAATTAATAACAAGAGGTGCTAGAAGGCATCCCTAGTGTTCTCCCCATGCCACTGCGAAAACTTTCTCTGCTACCTTTACCCGACCCACAGCACTCTGGTGGAGAGCCTCCAAATGTTCAGAAATCTTAGATTGATGCCCCTCTTTCTTAATTTTGCCCAAAGATTGTCTAGATCAATAGAATCAAATACCATCTTTAAAACTCTCAGAGTAGCATAGAGTTTGTACCCTTAACCACAGTGTATGTATAAATCATAAAGGAGAAAATAAAGCAATTATCAGTTGTGGATCTACCTCTTTTTATCTAACTTCTCTGAGCTCACTGCCCTGTCACAGCTCCTCATTGCCCTGTGGATGTCCTCCTCCCCATGGATTCTCATTCTTCATTCACTCCCCTCAACTTTTCTATTTGGTGCTTCCAAATGGGAAGAAATGGGAGGGGGGAAAAGAGGAAGAAGGTGAATGGGAGGGGATCTGTGAAGGGATTTCTGAAGCTTTGCGAGGTTTGTATTTTGTAGGCTCTGAACTCTGGTTAGAATGAATCCCCCCGGGAACTTGGAGGTGTCATAGAACTCTATAAAACCCTTGGAAATGTTCTTACATTTCCCTGGCTGCAGTTTAAGCCCAATCACTTCTTGTTCTCTCTGTCATGAAAGAATGAGACAAATCCTGAGAAGTGCTTGGCATCTCAAATGCCACTGAGTCCTTGTGTTTGATGCATGAACATTTTGTGTCTCTACTTTAGATAGTTCTCATTAATGCTGATGCTTGTTATGAGGGGCAAAAGAAAGGGAAAACCTATGGTTTTCTCCCACCACTGACTGTAAAATTCCTCAATTTAGATATACAGAAAAAAATCCTGGATTCCTGGCACACGATATTTATAATGTTATTCACTTTATTTCTCATAAATCTCTCTTAAAAAGGATTTTTAACCTCTTTGGAATGGGTTTTGATGCATGAAATCAGGAAATTTCCTTAAATACAAGTAAAATATTGATTAAATATTGTACGAAACAAATACACAAATGCACATGCCCTACTGCCAGTGCTTCCAAGGTACAGCTGTGTTCTGGAATTCTTCTCTGCAAAAGGACCCTCATTTCAATTTAATGGGAGGCTTTCCATTTTTTCAGAGGGCCTTCGATCAGACAATAGATGTTTGTCAGGGGCGGCTCCAGGCCACAACATGCCAAGTGCGTGCTTGGGGCAACATTCCGCTGGGGGCGCTCTGCCGGTCACCGGGAGGGCGGCAGGCGGCTCCGATGGAGGGTCCGCTGATCTCGTGGCTCCGGTGGACCTCCCACAGGCGTGCCACCGGGAGGTCCACCGCAGCTGTGGGACCAAAGGACGCTCCGCAGGCACGCCTGCAAGAGGTCCACCGGAGCCGCGGGACCAGCAGACCTCCACCGGAGCCGCCTGCCGCTCTCCCGGCGACAGGCAGAGTGCCCCCCGTGGCATGTTGCCCTGCTTGGGGCAGCGAAATGTCTAGAGCCGCCCCTGATGTTTGTAGTTGTAAATATTCATATTGTAACTTCCTCAAGGCAGGAACTTGGCTACTGTGTTTCCCTGAAATTCTCCGGGAATGTTTATGACACTGTATAACTTATAATTATGATGATAATTATAAACAGATTGCAGCACAAATGCAGTAAATGTGACATTCTTCAAAAAAAGATTTAAACAGATCACCATTTCACAATCACAGGTAGCCCATAAACAGAGACTATCCATCTCCTGTCCATCTTGCAGTCTCTTCTCTCCAGTGACATTGACCATGCATTCCAGGTCATGATGCACCCTTATCTTTGTTTTGGGTACATGCATTCCAGGTACTAAGGTACATGAAGACATCTCCTAGGTCTTCACCATGATAAATAGGTTTGTGAGGGCAACACCCTTTCTGTTACTATAAGGAAACAATGATATGTCCTGATACTGACTGTTTTCCTATCTACTTAAGCCAAAGCTTACCTTAGGTAATGCAAGGTCTTGGGATGCTTAGAATAAGCGAACAAATGTACAGGCTAATGTGGGCTGTATAACAGCTACATTTTTAATGCATTCTTAATGTTTACTAGATATGTACGTTATCTAGTGTAGCTTTAATAACAGTGTTTAGAACTTTAAATTTTAGAACACAAAAAAGAAAAGTCTAAGAGTTTTGAGCTTAGTTGCATCTCAGAGGTGTGTGTGCAAGGTGATCCATCCTTCACTTCATCTTGAACCCCATGCTAGCTGTCACCTGTGTGCTTCCTGGCCTGGCCTGGTGCAGCTACCCCTCCACCTTAGGGTGCCCTTCAGATGGACCCCCAGAGGTATTTGCTTTGGATGGTGGGGGACAGCTCCAACTGGGAAGGGCAGATTGAGCCCTACGCTGTGAGTCCCAGCCCATGGTGCTTGATCCCTAATGTGGGATTGAGCAAGGTAGCTGGGTCCTTGGCGTGGTGGACCCCAGTGGGGGACCTTACAGGGAAGCCCGTTGATGGAGGAACATGCTGCTGTAAGGAGTTCAGAGCAAAGGGACGATGCACTGATTTTCTGCCAAGGGTAGCAGATTGTCTTGAGCAGCCTGTGCATGTGATATAAGTCCAGCTCACTCCTGGGCTATGGCCACTATTCAGATGTTAATGACAGCACAGCTCAAATCTAGTTTAAAATATTCTAACCTACCTCCCCTACAGGGTGAGGAGATGGACATTCGAGCCACATTCTCACAAAGATCAGTCTTTCTGGCCTCTCTATAACTGGCAATTGACCATCAAGAAACTATTCCTGGACTGAATCTTCACAAGAACATCTTCACAGAGTCACAGACCATGGGGTGTGTGACCAGAAGGGCCTTGTTCAAACCTCTCTCTTTTTAAAAGTTGTAGCCATTCCACACTGTGTTGAGCCAGTTCAGCCCTGCTCAGCCAATCAGCTTTTTTGATGCTTCCTGGTATATTACTCTTAGGAGGCAGAACAGATCAAAACAGCAGACAAGAAGGGAAGTTGGCAATGCAGGCGGCTACCTGCTTTCCATCCCTAAAAGGCATGGGGAGGTGACAGACACTAAGGGTACGTCTACACTATGGGATTATTCCAATTTTACAGAAATTAGTATTTGGAAACAGATTATATAAAGTCAAGTGCACACGGCCACACTAAGCACATTAATTCGGTGGTGTGCGTCCATGGTCCGAGGCTAGCATCGATTTCCAGAGTGTTGCACTGTGGGTAGCTATCCCATACCTATCCCATAGTTCCTGCAGTCTCCCCTGTCCATTAGAATTCTGAGTTGAGATCCCAATGCATGATGGGGCAAACACAGTGTCGCAGGTTGTGGTAATCTAGCCTCCCAGTCCCAGACCTGAACTTTAGCGTCCACAATCTGGTCCTGTCCCAAACCTGGACCTTAGCGTCCAAAAGTCTGGGGGCTTACCTGAAACTCCCCCAAGCTCCCTACCAGCTTGGGTATTTGGGCTGCCACCAGGTCAGGAATTTAATTAGAGAGCCTGACCCCCCTCTTTCCTCTCTCTGGTGCCCCAAACCTCCCTTGGTGGGACACCCAGATTCCAAATCCCTTGGATGCTAAAAGCAGGGGAGAAACTCCCTTCCCCTCTGCCCCCTTCCCGGGCTTGCCAAGAAACCGGTTTCTCTGCTTCCCAAGAGATAAGCGTTCTCTGCCCTCAGGACAATTGAGATGCAAAATACCAACAGCTTGGCTTTGCCTTTCCCGTGCCTGCCTTCCCGTGAGGGAGACAGATACCTGATACAGAGGTGATTCTTTTTCTCTTTCCCCGTAGCCTGCTCTTTCCCTGAAAGCAATAGGAAAATAGCCCACAGCCTGGCTTTTCCCTTCCCTTTGCCTCCCTAGGAAAAGAAACTTCCACACGTTTTAAAAAGAAAAGTTTATATAAAAAAAGAAGAAAAAAATATAAAACAATAATCTTGCATTAAGGAAAACTCAATACAGGCTCTTGCTTATAGAAGATATGAGAACAGTCTATTAAAAGTAGCCCAACTTAAACCAGTCCACAAATCAACATACATTTGTGAATACACCACAAAGATCATCATAGCCGACCTTACTTGGGCTTCCTTTGTCCTCCACAAGATTTTTACAGAGTATTAAGAGAGAGTAGGAGCGAAACTTGTGACTCATAGCGAAAAACAAAAAGACCCCTGGTATACAAATTCCCGCCCCTGACTTTTAACAATCCAGTTCTCTGATTGGTCCTCTGGTCAGGTGTTTGGTTACCCTTTCCAGGTAAAAGAAACTTAACCCTTACCTTACCTATCCATTTATGACACAGGTGATTCTGGGTGAATGTTGTCACTCAATCCTCCCTCCGTGAAAGCAACAGCAGACAATCATTTTGAGCCCTTTTTCCCTGGATTGCCCTGGCAGATGTCATAGCATGGAAACCATGAAGCCCGTTTAGCCTTTTTTTCACTGTCACCGTATGTGTACTGAATGCTGCTGACAGACGTGGTACTGCAGTGCTACACAGCAGCATTCATTGTCTTTGTAAGGTAGCAGAGATGGTTACTAACCCTATTTTACTGTCTGCTGCTTTGGAAATTGGTGATGATGGTTAGCAGCCCTCTTGCACTGTCTGCTGCTGCCATGGGTGCTCCTGGCTGGCCTCGCTGAGGTCAGCTGGGGGTGCATGGACAAAAATGGAAATGACTCCCCAGGTCATTCCCTTCTTTATGTTTTGTCTAAAAATAGAGTCAGTCCTGCCTAGAATATGGGGCAAGTCTACTAGAGAACCAGAGAGCACAGCTGCTCCGGGTCAGAGCCCCAGAGATCCTGCAGAAATGATGAGCTGCGTGCCATTCTAGGGGGTGCCCCTGCAACCACACCACCCTTTGCTTCCCTCCTCCCACACCCCTTCTGGGCTACCGTGGCAGTTATCCCCCCGTTTGTGTGATGAAGTAATAAAGATGCAGGAATAAGAAACATTGACTTTTTAGTGAGATAAAATGAGGGGGAAGCAGCCTCCAGCTGCTGTGATATTCCAAGCAGGACAGAATCTCCATTACTCATTAAAGGGTGGGGGGGAGAGGAGTGCAGCCTCCAGCTGCTATGGTACTCCAGTCAGGATAAAATCTCCATTACTCATTAAAGGGTGGGGGGAAGAAGAGCTCAGCCTCCAGCTGCTATGATGAGGACAGTTACCAGCCCTATTGCACCATCTGCCAGGACTGAATCTCCAGGACACAAAGCTTAAAGAAGGGAGTGATTGGGAGTCATTCCCATTTTTGCCCAGGCACCCCCAGCTGACCTCATTGAAGCCAGCCAAGAGCACTCACAGGATGATGAGGAGAAGGGCTATCAATCATATTGCATCATCTACCATCAGGGAGGGGATGCTGCTATTTAGCGCTGCAGCACCCCATCTACCAGCAGCATCCAGTAGAGATATGGTGACATTGAAAAGAAGCAAGAAATGATTTTTTTCCCTTTCCTTTCATGGGGGAGAGGAGCGGGGTAAATTGATGAGATACACCCTGAACCACTGGTGACAATGTTTTTGACCCTTCAGGCATTTGGAGCTCAGCCAAGAATGCAAATGATTTTTGGAGACTGCAGGAACTGTGGGATAGCTCGAGTCCTCAGTCCCCCCTCCCTCCCTCCATGAGCTTCCATCTGATTCTTTGGCTTTCCATTATGCTTGTCACACAGCACTGTGTTGAGTCCCTGCTGTGGCCTCTGTCTATCATAGTCTGAAGATTTTTTCAAATGCTTTGGCATGTCATCTTCTGGAATGGAGCTCTGATAGAACAGATTTGTCTCCCCATACAACTATCAGATCCAGTATCTCCCGTACAGTTCATGCTGGAGCTCTTTTTGGATTTGGGACTGCATCGCTGCCTGTGCTGATCAGAGCTCCATGCTGGGCAAACAGGAAATGAAATTCAAAATTTAGCAGGGCTTTTCCTATCTACCTGGCCAGTGCATCCAAGTTCAGATTGCTTTCCAGAGTGGTCACAATGGTGCACTGTGGGATACCGCCCGGAGGCCAATACCATCGATTTGCGGCCACACTAACCCTAATCCGACATGGCAATACCGATTTCAGCGCTACTCCCCTTGTCAGGGATGGGTACAGATATCAATATTAACAGTCCTTTATATTGAAATAAAAGGTTTTGTTGTGTGGACAGGTGCAGGGCTAATTTGGTATAAACACCTACTGTAGACTAGGCCTAACACTCACATCTGTGATTCTCAGCTCTGCAGCCAGTGAGCCAACACACATGTCTGTTTAAACACACTCTGTTCTCTCCCAAGGGGAGGCTACTGAATTTCATAGGTTATTAGGGTTGGAAGGGGACTTTAAGAGATCATCTAGTCCAAACCCCTGCTCAAAGCAGGATCAATCCCCAAATGGCCCCTTCAAAGATTGAACTCACAACTCTGGGTTTAGCAGGGCAATGCTTAAAGCACTGAGCTATCCCTGTACTGAATCATGGCTGTTTCTAGCATATTTGATCTGTCATGAAATGGTGCACAAGAAGCTAAATGGGCTGAGCTGGCTAAGTCTAGGTGAAGAGGAAATGCCCATCATGTTACAATCACAACTCTTATTTACACAGCTCTGTAAATGAAAATTAGACTCTTTCTCTTTCTGCGGGATTCACCCAGGGTGCCAGAGGCAGCTTGTAACGTATACATTTGGGAGGTAATTGTTACCATGATGCCTGTCAACCCTCCTTCCTCCCTCATCCCCCATCACGCTGTACTGACTGGATGCTGCAGTTGATGGAACTATTGGCATGCGAAATGAAAGTCAGTTTAGGGTTTCAGATGGGAGACATTACAGTGTGAGCAGAAATACTATTACTCTCCTTTTTAATCCCAGCTATTGTTTCATTAATGTGTCAGGATCAATGGTGATTATTATGCCACTCTGGGGTCCTTTATAGTCAAATCCAATTTTCACCTGTTATTATTATGGTTTGCACTTAGAGGTGATTCTCTGTTACTGCTGCTTGTTCCTGCTTCCTAAATTCCACACCCAACCCTATTCCTGGTTCCTGCTCCACCTCAACTTGCTCCTAGCTCCTGCCTCACCCCTGTCTTCATTCCTAGTTTCCACGGTGCTCCCACTCCATGCTGATCCTTGCCTCACCTCCAGTTCCTGCCCTTATGCCTCTATTCCAACTATTGGTTACTACTTCTAGCTCTGATTTCTGGCTGACTCTGGCTTGATCCTTGGCTCAGGCATTTGATCCCAGTTCTAACCCTCAGCTTTCACCCTTGGCTTTGGTAATCAGCAGTTGTTTCTGGTTATGACCCTCCACTTCATTCTCTAAGCTGGATGCCTGATTTCTCTGACCACTATGCCAGACCATCTATGTCCCAGGACCTAACAGCTCATGCAGATAACTTCCCTTGAGGAGGGTCCCGCCGAATGGAACCAGCAGGGCTCACCCTTCCTTCCCAAAGGGAACTGGAAAACCCAAGTAGGTAGCCTGCCTCCAGGTGGTCTACCAGGCAGTGCAGGCCCATCTTACCAAGTTGACTGCAGAGAAGCAGATGCTATGCCTGCAGGCTCTTCAACTCCACACACACATGCTGGCCCCAGGATCCTATCTGCTGCAGTACCCCTGGGGCAGGGACATGTGACCCGTTAACAGAACGTTTCAGTGGGCACCACGAGACGTTCCGTTGATTTACAAATCAGTGTCACCTCCAGTTCCTACTACAGCTGCAAATGCACTCTTTCCACAGGCAAGGTAGGCCTGGCAGTCAGCCTGATAGTCAGGGCAGCATTGGATTGGGCATCTCCCTACTAGAGGGTAAAACCCTGGTACTAACTAGTTGTGACGGCTTGCTACAGGCAATGTCGACAATCCTTGACAACCCCTGCTCTGACTGCGATGCTGAGGCTGCACTCAGGAAGCTCCGGCAGGGGCAGGGTAATGCCACGGACTGTGAGGCCAACTTCTCCCAACTGGCATCAGACACGGAGTGGAATGAAGCTGCCCAGATGTCCCATCTCTGATGGGGTCTGAAGAGCTCAAGGGCATTTTGGCCCAAGCGGAAACCCCAGCAAACCTAGATACCTTTATTGAGCTGACTGAATGATCTCAGAGCAGCATGAAGAAAGAGTCAGCACCACACCCTGTTCAGCATGCCAAGCACAGGCAGATAGATTCTGCTCACCAGCAACTTACTCCCAAAGAAAAAGACAGTCAGCGACGTCTCAGTCCATGCTTCATTTGCAGCCACTTGGGCCATTCCATCACCACCTGCCTGGCCTGAAGTCTGGCCCTACAGATTCCAGAGAACAAGTTGACACAACTCTTGATCCAAGCTGGGCATGAAAACCAGTCATAACCCCGAGCTTAAAACCCTAGTCCTGATCAGGACATGCACCAGATCCTGCCAGGTCATGCCACAGCTACTAGTACCCAGTAGGCCAAGGATCCTGAGCCAGCCTCAGTAACTCCCTCAGAAACTCCCTCATTGATTCTGGCATCGCAGATAACTTTATGGATGAGAGCAGCTCAGACCCTACTGGTCCCATTACAGTCCAAGTCTGTCTCCGACTAGATAGAAATGATTGAGGGATCTCCCCATCCTCCAGGTCTGGAGTCACTGAAACACTCCCCTTGGAGACCACAATCCAGGGGCACTGAGGGATACTGCAATTTAACAGGATACACTTCCCACATTTTCTCCTGATTCTGGGCATCTCCTGACTAACCCATCATGACCCCCTTAAGTGACCAGCAGCAGTCATGGGTCTGTTTTCCCTCGAAGTTCTCGTTTCATGACTGAAAAATGAGACCATCCTTCCTTCCTATGCTTTACAGAAAAGGAAAGCAGAGTGATCCTGGCAATTGCTACCTGAGAAGCAAACTCTATCCCCGTAGATCAAATTGGAAAAGGGAGAGGAGGGACACTTCTAGGGAGTGGATAATGGAAACATGAGCAGGAGCACCACTTGGGTTTGGAAAGTACAATCCTTGCCAGACACACCTGACTGGTTATAACCTTAGGGGCCCACCAGCACACAATAGATGTAATGTGTTTCAATGCCAAGGCATTTACTACAGCATCTCAGGAAAGCCTGCCCTGAAAGGGCCAAATTCTGCCTCCCCTCCTTCACTCAAGTTTTCTTGTTAACACTGTGATGCTGGCAAACCAGATGCCGGCTCATGTCAAGGTCCCTATGTCTCAATTAAACACTAACAAATACATACCTAGAACCAGTCTGGCTCACCTGTATTAGTATTGTTAAAATATGCATTAGGATTAGAGAGGTGTGACTGCTTTTAAATTGCTGCAGGTGTTAATCTCACTTATAACATCTGTATCCCATATTGTACGGTAACATGTATACATTTGCACTGTAAACCTCTGGAACTGTATATATCACCAGAAAGGAGAGAAACATTAATGTATGTAAAGCGCTGGCTACCTGCAGAAGCTATTAGGTGCTTCCCCACCAGGAAGGCCCATTGAAACCAAACCAGCTGTTTTGGAACATCAAAGAACAAAGATTTTGAGGATTGCTTTCTCTCCTCCCACACTTCCCTATGAAGAGGAGAAATGCAAATAGGCTCATCCCTTCAGCTTGAAGAAAGGAAATAAAAATCCCTAGCAAGAAGAAATGGTATCTCTTTGCTGCTTGGGCTCTGTAAGGGCAAAGATTTCTAGGCAAATGAAAGGGATCTCCAGCTGCCGGATTAGCCCTACGAGATATACAGAATTTACTTACAAAAAATCCTATTACCATTTGACTGTGTGTGTTGCCTACCTGCTTTAACCTTATAAATAATTCTCTTATTTCTTTTTCCTAGTTAATCAGTCTTTAGATAGTTTATTACAGGATTATCTACAATTATTGTTTTTCGTGTGAGATCTAAGGCGCAAGTGACTGGAGTAAGTGACAGGTCCTTTGGGACTGAGAGTAACCTGAACATTGTTGTGTTTTTTGGTGTATGAGACCATCTACCACAAAGGCAAGCTTGCCTAGTTGGCAAGATAGATTGGAGTATACCCAAGAGGACTGTCTGTGATTTCATGGTGTGACAAAGTTCCTCCTCTACCTTAGTGGGTCCTGCGCTTATTGGCGGATTTGTTCACCTCAGTGATCTTCCCCTCTTGTGCAACCCACAGTCTGGGTCAGCTCCTCCTGTGTCTGATCAGGAGTTGGGAGGTTTGGGGGGAACCCAGGCCCGCCCTCTACTCCGGGTTCCAGCCCAGGGCACTGTGGATCACAGCTGTCTATAGTGCCTCCTGTTAACAGTGCATGACAAGCTACCAACTCCCCTAGGCTACTCCCATGGCCTCCTCCACACCTCTATTCCTCAACCACAGGGGACTCTTCCTAGTGTCTTGATAAGCTTGGTCTTTCCTTCAATCTCCGCAGACACTCTTCACTTTCTCAGGCTCCTTGCCTTCTCCTCCCAGCTCCTCACACACGCTCCTTCTCCTCTAGCTCTCCTTGGCCTGACTGGAGTGAGCTCCTTTTTAAACCCAGGTGCCCTGATTAGCCTGCCTTGATTGGCTGCAGGTGTTCTAATTAAAGTAGCTATCTCTACTGCCTTCTAGAAAGATCTTAATTGGCTCCAGGTGCCTTGATTAACCTGGAGCAACTGCCATTTGGTTACAAGGATACTAGGGATTTGTTTAGCCTGGGGCTAACATACCTGTTTCTCAGTACTTTACTGTAGCCATCTGGCCTTGCCCCATCACAATGGTTAGGCTGCGATAGTACCTGAGGAGTTCACACTTAACACTCGGTTGGTGAAATCTAAGACTAGGACTCACAGCAAAATTGGGATTTGTGCCATACTGATTAACAGTTTACCCTGAGGTTGGTATTCATGGTCTTGAGCCATTCCAGATAGCCTGACACACACCACCATGTGGAGATCTGGCTTTAGCTCTGATGATCAGGGCTGGCTTTGGGAGAACTGGAGTATGTGACTGTCACATTTAGGGATTGGCTAACTGCTCCTAATGGTATAAGAAACACACCCCTGCACAAAAATAAGAGAGGCCTCCTACCTTCTGTTCCCTACCCCTGCTCCTTGCCAAAATCTCACCAGGGCCCTTTTCAGAGCCTCCCTGAGGTTGGATCTAACCTTGGCTGAAGTTAGAGAAGTTGTTTTAGTTTCTCACTGACTCCCCACTCACATCTCAGCCCATCAGGGAGGTGGTTGGGGTCTAAACATTCTCCCTATCCCTTCCCAACCTCTTGTCCCATAGGCCCCACCCAACAGAGCTCTGTCTGCCAACAGGCCATGCTTCCCCCTCACCTTGTGCTCTGTTCTTGAGGGCAGACCAGCTGCCCCCTCCTTCCCTCCCTCAGGATGTGATGAACAAACATCATGGGGCACATTTAAAGCTAGATATTCAATAGCTGCCAATGGCCTGAAGATCAGGGCAGGGCCGGACCTGTGTGAAATGAGACCCCCCCGGTACTCGTGCATGGACTGGCCAGGCATGGAAACAGAGGACTGCTGGAAATGCTGCCCACATGGAGGAAGTGACTGAGTGCTTAGGCCTCCCAACCCTGAGAGCTGGAGAGCCTCAAACGTAAACCAAGGGACCATAAGGCCTGGCTGCCACAACTCCCATGGAGCCAGTATCAGGGTCTGCCTTGTGGGACTCTTCCCCCACTCACAGATGTCACCAAGCTCAATGAACTCTCACTGAGATTCAGCCTAAATGTTCCCTGTCTTAATTATTCTCAGTAGACTCCCTTTACATCAGGCTAAAAATAATTGCTCTCAATGCTTGGTGTTTACATCCTCTAAATATCTGTAGACTTTTAGCGTTCTCCCACCCTGCTTTAGGGGCTGATTTGTCAAGCGATACATGTGCAGACTCTTTTTAAATTCCAGTTAAACCTTCTCCAGCACCCTAATTTTTTATTAAACTCTGAGCTCCCTCCAGTTTGTGAGTAGAAGTCAGGTAATGAGGGTTCAGAACTCAACTCAATTCAATATTCCCAATGGAGGGACACCAAAGCCATGTGAAGGGGACTGTGACATGACACTACTGAGAACCAGTAAGTCCAGGACACAACAGGTACTACAGAAAAGTTTAAAACTCTTTGTTTAGTTTTTTATTATTAATAACAACTATTTTATTCAAATGTTTTTGAACTAGTTAAGAGAAAAAACTTTCCTTGTTAAAGATTCAAGAACCTTGCCCTTCGGTTCTGGTTTGAGGAACCCAGAAGACATTTCTGTGGGGTTTCCAAAGAATCTTCTAGCAAAAGAGGGAAGACTAGACTTGGTTTTCCTGATGCTTCTAAGGTAAATAACAAGGAGAAAAAAAATAAAACAGATTAAAACAAAACAAAACAAAAACTTTATAAAACATAAATCCCTTCTGGTTTCTTGATACCTTATAAAAAGGCAGAAAAGAGCAGAGGCCCAGTGCTATTTTCCCCTTTCAAGTTAACCTGCAATAACCTGGGTTCAATACTGACAGTGCATTAGAGTATTAGGAAATAGTTGATCTGGTCAATCAATCACTTTATGTTGGTGTAAAAAAGATTAGCCACATCCTGCTACTAAAGGATGAAGGCACCTGTTCCTGAGAAGCTATTGGTAACTTCAGTCTGTGAGGGGGGTCTTGCCAGACCTCTAAGATAGTGGGAGGAGGAATAGGCCACCAACCACCCTTGGAAAATCAGCACAGCGATGGGCCATCTCCTCAAGATGCTGCGGGGGACAGGTAGGAGATGGGCAGGGCTTCCTTCAAGAGCAGAGCACAAAGCAAGGAGGAAACATGGGGTGTTGGGAGAGAGGGTTCCACCATCAGAAACCTTTGGGAGATGAGGTTTTATGGGACACAAGGAGAATATTTAGACTGCTTATACCCCTTAGGGATAGAGCTATTGGTAAATAAGATTGATGGGTATCAGTGGATAAGTGAATCTTCCTTAAACTTCAGCCAAGGTTTACTCCCACGGGCAGTTGGCTCTGAAAAGAGGTCAAGGTGCGGTTTGTTAGCAGCATAAGGAGAAGAGGAGGCATTATTTGTTTTTTTGTGAAGGGAGGTGTTTCTTTTATCTCAATCATCCCCACTTGTGAAACCCACATATTCCAGCCTTTCCCAAAGCCAGGTGTGGTCATCAGTGTAACAGCCATGTGCCAATTAAGGGAATATTTTTGAGTTCCAGTCAATAGCTGCATGGGACCCAGATGGATCATTGCCATCTGTGGGGAAAGAGCGGTGTGTTGAAAACTGTATTAAAATTGTAGAGCTATCACTTTAAATGTTCAAAGTTTTATTTTGGTCCTGCTTCCAAGCTAGAGGGCTCTACAGGGAACCATGTGTTCTGGGCTTAGCAAGCCATCTTCACGAAATGTGGAGTGAGTTGTGTCTCTCCATTTTAGGGAACAGCTTGCTTTGTCCCTCTGTTTTTGCATTTTATGTGTTCTTGTTATGAATTCTAAGATAAAGGACTTATTTTCTTGCAATTCAATTATGTCTTTTAGCAATATAAAAAGAAAAACATGCACAATCTAAAACAACAGCAACATCCATATAATACATTAAAATGTCATTCAGAATGTAATAAAATCTCTCTTCTTCAGCACTACGATAAACAAGCAAAAATTGCCACTGATGTCATTATGATGAGGACTTCGAAAAAAAATAAAAACATTATCATTTGAGATAGTGACAAAATATTTTTGTGTACGAGAGGTAAAATCCAGTGTGCACTCAGAAGCTTGGAATTCTACAATCCAAAAGATAATGAGGTAGATCTTCCAATGCTCCAGATTTCCATGGGCAACAACAAAGTTGTGAAGAAATTTTCCATAGCTTTTCTTTAAATCTATAAAAACAACATACAGTGTGTACCCTTAACCACAATAGCTTTATAAATCATTTAGGACAAAATAAAGCCATTATCAATTGTGGTTCTACCAGCCATCTTCCTGCAAGAGTATTGCTGTTTTTATCTAACATCTCTGTGCGTATGGCAAGAACATGACTGGGAAAGAAGAGGAGTGAGCTGGCCAGCCAGGGGGGCGTGCCCGCTTCTTGTGTCCCCTTTGGGCAGTGAAGCATCCAGTGCCCCTTGTCCTTTCTTTGTGGAGAAAGTGGCAGGTGAGAAGACCATCACCTTCCAACAGCAGAGAGACAGTTGAAACAGAGGGCACTGACTGGGGGACGAGAGGGGCAACTCACTGCCGTGTCACAGCTCCTCATTGCCCTGTTGATGTCCTTATCTGCATGGATTGTCATTCTTGGTCCCCTTCCTTCATCTTTTTGTATCTGGTGCCTCCAAATGAGTGGAAATGGGGAGGAAGAGGAAGGTGATGACTGGAGGGAGACTCACAAGGGTCTTCTGAAGCTTTGGTTCTGGGCCCTAGTTAGAATGAATCACTCAGGGAATATTGAGGTGTCAAATGCCTCTATAGACCCCTTAGAAGCTTTCTTACATTTTCCTGGATGCAGTTTAAGCCATATCACTTCTTGTTTTCTCCTTCCTGAGAGAATGAGACAAATCCTGAGAGGGGATTAGCACCTGCAAATGCCATTGGCCTCCACATGTTTGATGCATTAACATTTTATGTCTCTACTTTAGATGGTTATTGTTAAGGCTGATGCTTGTTATGGAGGGAAAACAAAGGGAAAATTCATTGTTTATCCCATCACTAACTGAAAAATTCCTCAGTTTAGATTTACTGAAGGAAATCAAACATACGCATTCCTGGCAAACAGTATTTGCAATGTTATTCACTTTATTTCTCATTTTTAAAAGGATTTTAACCGCTTTGTAATGGGTTTTGATGCATGAAATTAGTAAAATTCCCTAAATGCATTGTAAATATTTATAAATGTTGTACAAAATAAATACAAAAAAACCCACACATACTCCCTACTGCCGATGGCTTCCCAGATACGGCTGTGTTCGGGAATTCCTCTCTGCAAAAGGGCCTTCATTTAAATTCAGTGGTAGTCTTTCCATTGTCCTCAAAGGGCTTTCGACCAAGAAGTACGTTTACTAGAGATAACTTGTATATTGTAACTTCCTGAAGGCAGGGACTTGTCTTTTGTATTTCCCTGAAATTCCCAAGGAACATTTATGGTGCCGTACAAATAATAATCATTATAATTTGAGATTGCAGCATACATGTTATTAATGTGATTTACATCGAAATGAGATTTCAACAGATCAGCATATCACAATCCCCAGCACTGTATAAATAGAGAGACTCTCTGTCTTCTGTCTATCTTTGTGTCTCTTCTCTCCAGTGGCACTGAGTTCCCAAACTTCAGCTATGAAGATTCTCTACCTTCTTTTTGCTGTCCTCTTCTTGGTGCTGCAAAGCACTCCAGGTAAGTTCTTAATTAAATTAAGGTGAAGTTAATTATTCAGGGCTTTAATGTCCTTTTTGTTAAGTAATATCTCATGCCCCTACGAGAATCTATGCTATTTGGGAATAGAACCCTGATTGTTAATACGGTAGACCTACATCTCAATGTCTTAGCTACACTGTGTCACAGAAATAATTTCCTATATCTGTGCTTGGCTTCATTACTAGAAATGCCATTGTGTGGGGCTGGAACAGTTCCTGCAGAAATGACAATGTATCTGTATTATTATTCTTTATTATTGAATTAGCACCTAGAAACCCCACTCCCACAATGGGACTCCATTGTGTCAGTTTCTGTTCTACAGGACAATAAAGATACACTCCCTGCATCAAAGAATTTACAATTCAAGTATAAGATGAGTGAGAAAACACAGACCGATAGGTGGAGCACAAGGAAGCAATGAGACAACACTGTTGATATCTGTGCAGAGTGGATACATTAATCAAAGCACAACTAATCTACTTTAAAATATTATAATCTAAATTTTCTAAAGGGGTAAGGAGGTGAATATCTCCATTCTCAAAAGGATTGGCATGTCTGGCATGTCCAAACCTGGCAATTGGTCATGAAGAATCTATTCCCAAGGGATGCCTGCACAGGGTCTCACAGACAGTTAGGACTGTAAAAAGATTTGTTCATGCTCTTCTGTTTCTAAACATTGCAACAATCTAGCTCAGTGCTGATACTGCATGATACTTCACTGTTAGGAGTAAGAAAGAGTCAAAACCACTGCAGCGGCCATTAAGGGAAGTTAATGATGAAGATAGCTACCTGCTTTTCTATCCCTTAAAGGTGTGGGGCTGTGAAGGACACCCATGCTCAGTGCTAGGGTTCTGCAGTATGCAGCCAGGGAGCCAGAGCATCTGCTTAATTCTCTCATTCTGTTCTCTTCCGAGGGGCAGCCATTGTGTGTGCACATATTACAACCATTAAAGATAAAGTACCACAGTGTATATGAAGATAATTGGGCTGACACGGCTGGGTCTCAATGAAAAGGAAATTCCTGTCTTGCTGCAGTCATAGCTCTTGTTTACCCTGCTGTGTGAATGAAAATCAAGATCTTTTCTCTTTGTGCAGGATTCACCCAGACTCCCGCTTGTTTCAGGTAATGTATACGAAATGGGGGTCAATGCTACTTTAGATGTCCCCTAGGAACTTATTACATTGGACGCTGCTGTCATTGGCGCAGTTGCTGTAAGAGGGTAAGTGCAGGATTCCAGTAGGGTGAAATGGCTCTGTGATAATAAATAATTGTTTCTCTTCTTTATATGTCCAAACTGTAGTTTAATTCCCTTGGAGGCTTTGCACATACTGCACAGCACAGCGACAGAGGAGCAAAGGAGGCCTCTGTGCTGCCCTTATTCTGGACTGTTTGGGTGCAGGATTGGCCCTAGCCTATGGTTAGCCAAGCATATATTAGAACAACTTGATTGACTTGTTGTACTTACAGCTGCCTTACCCAGGCTGCCTATGGTTAGGTCCCAGCTTGGAGCATCCATAGTGCTTGGATGCTGACACCTGATAACACCCAACATTATCTCCAGCACCACAGGTGTGTGTGGAGGCTGGGAGGGGTTGCCACGTACATGACGACTGAATCTATGACCACCCAATTAGAATAATTAGTGTCTTGTTGGCTTCTGATCAAGGCTTATACTTTTAAATGTTTCAGAATTTTTATATGTCACTTTCCCAGTGTCTGACGGAAGGATCCTATTTTCAATTACTAGCTGAGGACAAAAACAATGAGGAATCCTTGTGGCATCTTAGAGACTAACAAATTTACTAAGGCATAAGCTTTAGTGAGCTAAAACCCACTTCATCAGATGCATGAAGTGGAAAATACAGTAGAGAGGTATAAATACACAGCATGTGAAAAGATGGGAGTTACCTTACCAAGTGTGTGTGTTGGGGGATGGTCAGTGCTAATGAGCCAATTCAATTAAGGTGGAAGTGGGCTATTCTTAACAGTTGACAAGAAGGGGTGGAAATCACTTTTGTAGTGCTAATGAGGCCAATGAAATCAAGGTGGCAGAGTTAAACAGTTAACAAGGTGTGAGTATCAGCAGGAGGAAATAATTTTTTTGTAGTGACCCATCCCCTCCCACCCTTTTTTCAGGCCTAGTTTGATGGTGTCCAGTTTTCAAATTAATTCCAGTTCTGCAGTTTCTCGTTGGAGTCTGAGGACAGATTCAGTCATAGCATTTTCTTGGTTGCATTCAAAATAAGGACAGCCCTCAATCAGTTTCCATAATAATTCCATCTTCTTGCATACTTGTCCATTTTTGGAAAAGTCTCCTTTTTAAGGGAAACATCCATACTCACTCCAGGACCAATGGGATTATATTGCTTGGAATGTCTGAGCAAAATTTATTCAGTAACATAGAACCATAGATTATTAGGGTTGGAAGGGACCTCAGGAGATCATCTAGTCCAGCCCTCTGCTCAAAGTAGGACCAATCTGCACTTCCCTAAATGGCCCCTTAAGGATTGAATTCACAACCCTGGGTTTAGCAGGCCAATGCTCAAACCACTGAGCTATCCCTCCCCCCTCATTTAATGTATTTTACACAAGTTCAGTTCCCGCCTGGGAAATGGCCTCTGTCAAAAACAGGGATTCTTTGATTTGTAGTCAAGCAATCATAACAACTGTAGACTTCTAACAAAGCATTCTGGGTATGAAAGGCCTATTGTCCTCAGTCTGAGGGGAGCTGGTAGCCTCTCTGGAAAGAAAAAGAAGATGTAAAAGCATGAGGGCTGATCATCACCAGAGGAAATGGCTTAAAAATGAAGCTTGCAAAAGTAGCCTATATATGTATGTAATGGACTTACACTTCTGTAAGACATGTGACTTGGTACCATATGACATTTTGGTTACAAAAATACAATGATATAACATTAACATGGCACATATTAAGTACATTACCATCTGGCTAACTGATAGATTTCAATATGTAATTTTAAATGGGGAATCATCATTGAGCAAGTGTGTTTTTAATGGTGTCCTGCAGGGATTGGTTCTTGGCCCTATGTTATTTAACACTTTTATCAATGACGTGGAAGAAAACATAAAGTCATCATTTGTAAAGTTGGCAGATGACACAAAAATTGAGGGAGTGGTAAATAATGAACAGGTCACTACTAAATACAGATCTGGATCGCTTGGTAAGCTTGACGCAAGCACACAATGTGGGTTTTAATACAGCTAAATATACATATATATACATCTAGGAACAAAGAATGTAGGTCATACTTGCAGGATGGGGGAGTCTAGCCTGGGAAACAGTGACTCCGAAAAACATTTGAGGGAAGTGGTGGATAATCAACTGAACATGAACTACCAGTGCCAATGCTGTGGCCAAAAGGGCTAATGTGAGCTGGGGATACATAAGCAGGGAAATATCACATAGGAATAGAGAGATTATTTTACCTCTGTATGTGGCACAGGTGTGGCCTCTGCTGGAATACTGTGTCCAGTTCTGGTACCCACAATTCAAGAAGGATGTTTATAACTGGAGAGGGTTCAGAGAAGAGCCATGAGAATGATTACAAGATTAAATGCCTTATACTGATAGGCTCAAGGCACGCAATCTAGTTATGTTAACAAAGAGACGGTTGAGGGATGACTTCATGACAGTGTATAAATGTGACACTTTTGGGGATTATCCAAGGTGCCTAAGGTCAATCACCCCCACCTGCTTACAGAGTGAAAGCACCTTATGCGTGCCCCCCAGGGGAACTCCTGCCCAACTACCTGCAGTTTGCAACACACATGAACTGCTCTGGGCTCTACAAGCCCTGCCCTTTCCCAATGCAGGCTAGCAATTTACATACCCCACATTGTTCTACTCGATTGCCCATTCCCTGGTCCTCTAGACACCTGCAATGTACGCCAATCTGCTGCAGTGCACCCCAGTTCACCACCCCCTTTGAACCAGGCATCTAGATGTGTTTATAGGAAAACCAAATTGAAGTTAATCGAACAGAGATTGAGATAGAGATTCAAATGCAAGGAAGTATAAAGGTTTGGAAACATAAAGTTACAGCTAAAAGGAAAACATAAAGCACCATCTATAGCCTGTAATTATTAGCAAGTTACTTTCCTGTTTAATAATGTATTTCTCATCCAGTGGTTAGTCCTTATAGCTCTTGTCCGGTTCAGAAAGCTTCGATCCACCTTTAATGAGAGGAGGATGTAACAGAACTCTCAGCTTCCACAAAGTGGGGGGGTATGCGTGTAACACATACTGCCAGGTGGGTGACAGATGCATGTCATTAGAAGTGCTCACTCTTGAATGCAATTCAATAAGTAACAGTCCATTTTGAGGAATGATGTTACTTCAGTCCTTAAGGTAGCTCAGTACATACTCTGAGCTTTTGCATTTCTCCTTTTACAGTTCCAGGGCAACTACAAACCTTGGTGACTTGAATGTTAACATTGCTCAGGATTTATTTTTAATGGTTTAAACATGAAGGCTCCTACAATAAAATGAACTTGGCCACACTGCAAATCTGCAGCAGTTCCTGTCCCTGTTCTTCTTTTTACCTGCAGCACGTACCATAAACTATACAGGCTGCCCAGCATGGTGAAATTAATGCTATAACATAGCCAGGTCCAAAGGAAGTAGTAGGGAGAGACTTCCTCAGTTACTGAAACACCAAAGAGGCAGTTTAAAGGCAGGGGAAATGAAGCTGGACTCTCCATGCTAGCAACTGTGGTGCTGCTCTTTCAGCTGCTTCACTAAGCATGCTCAGAGATCCCTGCAACCAGGAGGCATGGCTGCAAGTATGAAACTGCCACCAGAATATGGTCAGGTTTTAGGCTTTACTTGAACTGGGAGGCAGACTTCGCATTTCCAGGCATTCTTTAAGAATAACCTATTGAGCATGCAATTACGTGTTTGTCAGTTTAGTTTTAGATATGGCAAAAGTGTGATAAAAAAACTGTACCTGGGTGTGTCATATTGTTGTACGCTCTCTGTATTTGAGGTTTTATTCTTCTCTATGTAATAGAATTAGTCAAAAAAATTAATATTCACAATTTTGATTAAATCCGTCACTGTAATTTCAAATTTCAAGATATTTTATTAATTTTGATGAACATTTCAATGAAAACTTTGCATCATATTTCTAACAGTTCTAATATTTAATTTCTAGTGGGGGAGGTTCTTCTTTGTTTTTATGTAAAGGGAGGGAAGAGCCACATTCAGAAGTCAGATATATTTAACTGATACACCAGATAGGCAGCCAGATCACATGTTTAGATATATATGACTATTCACTATAACTCTGTAGCAGAATGGATGAATCCCAGCTTTAGAGTTAAATTGAAATTCCTGCTCTACCGTTCATTTGAAATGTAATGTTATTTTGTCCCTGTTTTAATGGATATAAAGACAGAGTCTGAGAGTTTCTTTCCTTTTTGCAGTTCTAAAAGTGACTGATGGCAGCAGAGATTGTCCATGCAGGATCTCTGGGGATCTGGCAGATGACGCCTTGCTTCTGAAATTATTGGATCCTTTTCATCTGAGCTGTCAAGAATCTCACAAGTTGGAAAAAAATCCATACGGAAGCCCTTGTGTCACCCACAATAACTTGTTATTCTCCTTTTAATAAAAGTAATTGGTTGTGGTGGCATATTGCTGGAACATGATTGTGAGTGTTTCAATTGTGAGCGGCAGTTTTGCTATTTCTTTTCCATAAAGATCCCTTTCTTCTTTCTTTTTAAAATTATAAATAAATAAAATAGGTCACTATAGTGCGTTAAATCCACACCCACAGGGGTGTTCCTAGGCATGGGGGCATACATATTTATATGCCTCAGTGAGCTCACAAGGGCATATCTTTAGCTGTTCCTTACATCTTTTACAAATCCATTTGGTTTGTGGTGTTGTGAGAAGAGCTGGTTTCAGTCACGGCTTGGCTGCACTATGTGTAATGCCCACTTTGGTGCTCCATGGCACCTCAGCCCTCTCTCTGCTCCCCTGTTCTCTCAAAGTTCCCCATCTTGGGGACGCCTTGTCTTGTACCTGCATTTCCAGACATTGCCATGTGCAGCAGGCTCCCTTGCAGGAATCAGAATGGCAACACAAATCCCTGAAACTTTACATGCTGCATATGGAATCTCAGGGAGGCTGAGACGTCCCCAAAACAAGTCCTTACCAAGAAGAACAGAAGAAATCAGGCCAAGCTACTTTAAGCTCTGAGATCTGATTCTACTCCTTGTTCCATTTACCACTGGGTTATACTGATGCAGTGCTGGCATATGAGAGATAAGTAGGCCCATTCCGGATGTTGTTTAACAGTTCTTCAAAACCTCCAATGATTCCACAAGGTCCTTAGGTAATTTGTTCTAGTGTTTAACCACCCTGAGAGTTAGGAAGACTTTTTTCTTCAATCTAACATAAATCTCCCTAGCTACAATTTAAACCCATTACCTCAGCGGTTAAGGAGAACAATTTGTCACCCTCCTCTTTATAACAACTATTTACATATATTCCCGAAGTGTGGTGCCCAGAAGTGGACACAGTGCTCCAGTTAAGTCCTTATCAGTCTTGAGTAGAGTGGTGGAATTACTTCTCAAGTCTTGCTTACAACACTCCTTCAAATACATCCCAGAATGATGTTTGCTTTTTATAGCAGTATTACATTTTTTCATTCATCTTTTCTTTGTGATTCACTATCCCCCAGTCCTTTTCTGCAGTCATTTCCCATTTTGTATGTGTTCAATTGATTATTTCTTCCTAAATTTAGTACTTTGCAGCTGTCCTTATTGAATTTAAACCTATTTGTATCGGACAATTCCTCCAGTTCATCAAGATCATTTTGAATTCTAATCCTGTCCCGCAAAGTGTTTGCAACCTCTCCCAGCTCAGTATTGTCCACAAACTTGCTAAGTATACTTTCTATGCTATTATCCAATCCAAGTCATTTATGAACATATTGACTGAAACTGGACCCAGAACAGGTCCGTGTGGAACCCTACTTACTATGCCCTTAGTAGTCTAGGGGTTAATGACAATCAAATGTTTATCCCACCTTTTGATCCCTGAGGCTACACCCACAGGTCACAATAACCACCACCCCTGGGGTTATTACTTCCAGGGCTGAGATTGACATGCGACCAGAAACAATGGGTAGCATGTGACCCCCCCTCTAAGAACTCTTCCCACTGCCCTCTACCAGTCAGAGTATGTTTCAAGCCTGTAGGACTAACCCCAAGGACTTTGACCAATCAGGATAAGTTCCATGACTGAGACTGACATGTGAACGGAAGCAAGGCGTGGCCTGTCACCCCTCTGAAAACTCCTCCCTCTGCTCTCTACCAACTGGAAAGGGTTTCAGACCTGTAGGAGCACCCCTAGAGAGGATTTCACCAATCAGTTCTGAAAAAGGATCACGTGACCCCTCTAAGAATTCCTTCCACTACCCACTATGAACTGAAATGCGTTTCAGCCACATAGACCCTAATGAAGGGAAACCCCTACCAATCAGAACAGGTATAGCACAAGGATCTAGTCTGATTGGCAGCACTGCCCTCTATCACTGTGAGGAAGAAGGCATCTTGTTTCAACAATGTTTTTTTCAGAAATTGTGGAAACATTGAGAGGAAATGTGGCCTCCTTCATACTCTGTGAGAACTACAGAATTCGTCTGAGCGCCAAGCATGCTCCGTGGCCTGCAGAGAAAGTGTTACATTACTGGCAGTTTGGAGGATGAGGGAGCTGATGAGGGAAGCCCTCTGGCCCAGCAGTTAATGGATATGCCAGAATCTATCCCCAAAGTCCAAGTGCTTGTGAGGCAAACTGACAAGCGTAATGCGCCACCCCCCCCCCCGCCATCATCCGCCGCCAGGAAGGAAGGCAACCACAGTTTGTTGTCCGAGTTACCATTCGACCAGGTGAACAGAGAAGATCTTGCTAAAGAAATAGAAAATAAGAAAGTGTTGGTCAAGGATGGGGTAGGAATTGACCCGGCGTTCTGTGACTCTAAAAACCAGGGAGTTTACAGTTGTATCTTTTCTGAAAATCTCTCAATAGCTTGGCAAGCTCTTTTTAGAGGATCCAGAACCTCTGGACATCAGAGGATGAAGCTGAATCAGGCCAAATTTGTGTTTGCTACACACCAAGATAAATTATTCAAGAAGACATCATGTATGAAGAGGATGATGGATATATAGATTTAAGGAAGGCCTCTGGCATAGAACTAACTGATCCTGTGCCACATGGTGAGTGTAAAAGTGTTCTGGCATCTAATGAAAGTGTTTCTCTTTAAGTTATCCTTAATCACTGCTTTAGGGAAAAGCTTTCTGAAGATTGGGAGGGCTGTGTTGTAGACATGCCAGGCCAGTAGTATCATGACTATGTGAATTGGATGTCAGAGGATATAAACTGGAAGCTCCAGGCCCTGTCTGCTGATCTGTGTCTGAAAAGTTTATTAAACATGGTAATTGCCATAAGTTATGCAATACAATGTCTGTGCTTAATCCAAGAAAATTTAGGCCAAAGGTGACCTTGGTAAATGCTGTGCAAAGCGCTTGAGAATCCAACCGTGTTTTAACAAGACTATCAAACCAAAAGATACCCGCTTAGTGCATTTTATTGACTGGCTGATCTGCACAATAAGTTACAGAACCCTGCTTTTATTTGACAAAAATATAAAATGATTAAATTAGAGAATCATAGAAGATTAGGGTCCTGCAGAAAAGGACCTGGGGATTACAGTGGATAAGAAGCTGGATATGAGTCAGCAGTTTGCCCTTGTTGCCAAGAATGCTAACGGCATATTGGGCTGCATTAGTAGGAGCATTGCCAGCAGATCGAGGGATGTGATTAGTCCCCTCTATTCGGCACTGGTAAGGACACATCTGGACCATTGCATCCAATTTTGGGGCCCCCACTACTGAAAGGATGTGGACAAATTGGAGAGAGTCCAGCTGAGGGCAATTAAAATGATCAGGGGGCTGGGGCACATGACTTATGAGGAAAGGCTGAGGTAACTGGGATTTTTTAGTCTGTAGAAGAGAAGAGTGAGGGAGTGTAGCAGATCGAGCACTCACCAGCACGGCTCCTTCTGCTGATTACTTCAGGAATTAGCTCTTTTCCAGCACTCGGAGCACCCTCTGCTGGCTCGTGACTCTCCTGCCACAGGCCCCGTGTCCCTCCTGGACCCCAGTGCCCTTTTCCCTTGGGGTTCTGCCAGTGCAGTACCCCCACACTCTGGGTCTTCCCTCCCAGGGGAACCCCCAACCCTCTAAGCCCCTCTTGCCTCAGTGGCTACTGCCAGTCGTCATCTAGCCCCTGCTCACTGGGGCAGAGTGCAGTCTGTAATAGCCACTCATCACTGGCAAGGGGGTTGGGCCAACTGCCTCTGCCTAACCCCAGGCTGCACCTCTGAAGCCCCAGTACTTCCTTAGGCCTTTGCCAAGGCCTCCGCTTGGGGAGTTGCCTGGATGGAGCTCCCTAACTCTTCTTATCCTTCCCCAGCGCTGCTCTGTGCTGGGTACCCTGTGCTCCCAGGCAGCCAGGTCCGTCCCACTCCAAGCTGGAGTGAGTCTCTGACCCAGTAAAAGCAGCAAAGAATCCTGTGGCACCTTATAGACTAACAGATGTTTTGGAGCATGAGCTTTTGTGGGTGAATACCCACTTCTCTGACCCAGCTCCTCCCTTAGCCCTTCTTATCATGGCTGCTGTGGCCTGATTAGCTGTGTGCCCATCTGTGGCTGATTCCTCAATCAGCCTACATCTTTCCCCTGGAGCAGGGTAACTGCCCTGCCACAGGGGGGAGTTGATAGCCGCCCTCAACTACCTGAGAGGGGATTAGGATGGAGCTAGGCTGTTCTCAGTGGTAGCAGATGACAGAACAAGGAGTAATGGTCTCAAGTTGCAGTAGGGGAGGTCTAGGTTGGATATTAAGAAACACTATTTCATTAGGTGAAGCACTGGAATGGGTTACCTAGGGAGGTGGTGGAATCTCCATCCTTAAAGGTTTCTAAGGCCCGGCTTGACAAAGCCCTGGCTGGGATGATTTAGCTGGTGTTGGTCCTGCTTTGAGCAGGGAGTTGGACTAGATGACCTCCTGAGGTCTCTTCCAAAACTAATCTTCTATTGTTCTATGATTCTAGGTAATTTGCATCAACACAGATGCTTGCTTTTGAATCCAAAGCAATCACCAGCTCAGAGACTAGACTCTGACTTAAAAGGATTAATTTCCATCAGCAAGTCAGAACCAGAGTTCTGATTACTTTCCACTTTGTAGCCTTTTATTCTATTTAATGTTAATTATACTACAGTGAGTTTGGCTCTGGTGACTACAGTCTTGAGTTTAACAGACTTATCTCTGTTTGTTCTAGATCAAGAGCCCATAGGAACATATGAAACAATAGGCAAGTAACACAGACAATCATAAGAAAATCTATTTTTTAGCAGTTTTATTAAAGTTACCAACAAAATTATAAATGTCACAGCATATTCAATTCCTAAAGATATGTACCATATATTAGTTATAACTACAGACATCTCACATCCTCCTAGATGGTGTTAGAGTCTGTTGACCCTTTTATCAATATAGGAGTGGTTCCTGAAGGAGGTTCCCATAGGAAGCTCAATAATATCCACCTGGTGAAGTGAAGAAACAGATTGACAGAGCCAGAAGGGTACCCAGAAATCACTTACTACAAGACAGGCCCAACAAATAAAGCAACAGAATGCCACTAGCCACCACCTACAGCCCCCAACTAAATTCTCTCCAGCGCATCATCAAGGATCTACAACCTACCCTGAATGATGACCCCTCACTCTCACACTTTGGCAGACAGACCAGTCCTCGCTTATAGACAGCCCCCCAACCTGAAACAAATACTCACCAGCAACAACACACCACACAACAAAAACACCAACCCAGGAACCAAACCCTGCAACAAACTCTTGTGCCAGCTCTGTCTGCATATCTATTCAAGGGGCACTATCATAGGACCTAACCACATCAGCCATACTATCAGGGGCTCATTCATCTGCAGATCTACCAATCTGATATATGTCATCATGTGCCAACAATGCCCCTCCGCCCTGTACATCAGCCAAACTGGACAGTCTCTATACAAAAGAATAAATGGACACAAATCTGACATCAGGAATTATAACATTCAAAAACCAGTAGGAGAACACTTCAATCTCCCTTGTCACTCAATAACAGACCTAAAAGTGGCAATTCTTCAACAAAAAAACTTCAAAAACCGTCTCCAACGTGAAACTGCAGAACTGGAATTAACTTGCAAACTGGACACTGTTACTTGGGATTCTTTCAACCCAAAGCTCTTGGTAACTTTTACTCTGTGTGAGGTGGTGTCAGAAAATAAATCAGGGGAGACACGGCCGTCTGACCGATAGATGGCTGGCACAAAGAGGACAACACAAGAGTGCTTTCACTTAAAGCTAAATTTTACTTAGTCTCAAGCACTTACACACGTCTGCAACAGGTTAGTAAAACACCCCCAACCCTTGATAATTACTGAAGCTGAGTGTGGCTCTAGAGTGCATAGCGGCTGCCGGTGTGGAATACAAGATGTATCTAGATGGAGAGTCAAATCCTGAAAGAATCCCACCACCTCAAACTTTTCCCCCTTATTTATAATACAATGACATGTCCCTTAAAGAAAACTTGTTACAAGCAGTTTCAATGATCCAGCAAACCAGGTATGGGTTTTTCCCATACTCTGCAGTCTTGAGGCCCTACAGACACATCCCTGATGGCAAATCCTGATCTTCTAAGATGCATGTATCAGCAACTTCATCACAATTCTTATTAGGAAGGATGTGGGGTCAAGCTACCCTTTCTGTGGCACCCAAACCCGCCTCCCCTCCTTCCTTGGATAAGCTAAGCCTGCTGACTTGGCTGCTTTTAGCAATAATCCATAGTGGTTTCAGGCACTTTACTGGTTTGCTGACATCTCCCCGTACAGTTACCATCAAATTAGACCTGAATAAAGACTGGGAGTGGTTCGGTCATTACAAAACCTAAGCCTAATTTCCCCCATCCTAATTTCCCCCTACTGTTACTCACACCTTCTTGTCAACCATTTGAAAGGAGCCACTCTCATTACCACTACAAAAGTTATTTTTCCTCCCTTGAAATTGAATTGTCTCATTAGACTGACTTCACACTTGGTAAGGCAACTCCCATCTTTTCATGTATTTATACCTGCTCCTGTATTTCCCACTCCATGAATCTGATGAAGTGGGTTCTAGCCCACAAAAGCTTACGCCCAAATAAATTTGTTAGTCTCTAAGGTTCCACAAGGACTCCTCGTTGTTTTTGCTGATACAGACTAACACAGCTACAACTCTGAAACCTTTTATATACTGTGATTCTGCCTATATCTACATTCTGTGCATGTACAAGAAAGTGTCAACCCTCTTTTTCTTACTGGTCTGTGTCCCCTAGAAACATAAAGGACCCCGAATTCTATAGGCTGTGCAGGTTCTCATTAACATTGACATACCACCTTCATTTTGTGGTTAAGAGACATGTTGGAGACAGTATTTGCTGTTACAGCATTTTATAATTTTAAATTTAATCTTCCCAGTTAGATTTTCGTAATATTACCAGTTGGTACCTTTTTCCATAATTTTTCGGGTTATTTCTTGGTCATTGATTTATGTCATCATTTCTTGTCTCCAAGGCCTAAAATAGCTAAGTTAAAATCTTGCAGGCCTCAGCTTACAAGTTCTTGCATTTCAGCTTGTCTTACTCATGTCTAATACTTGATTCCTCTACATACTGATCAAACATATACTTTTATAATCCTACAAATTAACTCTAATTAACATGTAATGTATATGATATAACATTGATTAATCATAACATTACACAATAAATGAACAATAAATTAAATGTATATGATATAACATTGATTAATCATAACATTACACAATAAATGAACAATAAATTAAAATCGTTGGCTACATTCCCCCTCCCAACAGGGTGTTGTCTCATTATCAAGTGATAATGAGATAATAGGAGGCCTGTCACACACAGATGAGAGTATAAAGTAATGATTAATATCACAGTACACAAAAGACATAATTGATGTAATATTTAAATCTTAATTAAACTTAAATTTATACTAAAGGGTATATGTAACATAACTTTATTTGCACACCATTATTCTATAGCTCTGGCTGCTACTGGTGCTGTGTAAGTTAACAAAAAGAGAAAGGAAACAGGCTGAATTATATGCAGCAGGGGGTTAACCCTTCTTGTATGTATGGTTCCAAGTTATTTTTCCCATGTAACATAAGGCCAGGATGATGCATGTAGTAAGGATACTGTCTCAAATAATCCATTTTTTCCATTCAATTCCCAATTCCCACTATTTAAAATTTTGACTATTGCTTGATTTGCTTTATTCGTGTTATTACTAATTATAATTAAATATGATTTTTTAAAATAACTTTTTAACTCTAAGGTTAGTGATGGTATATAGTCATGAAAAGCTGGAATACTTTGTGTGATTTGATTCTGATCATTAGGGTTACTCAGAATAACAGTTTTATTTTTAAAAGTGGGTATCAGAGATATTTGTTGTGTGACCAATTGTTGCAGGCACTTTTGTTTAAAACAAAAATTTGGATTTGTGACCATACATTTGCATTGACCACAACAGAACTTTTTTCTAATTAGTTACCATGTAATAGTGTTCTTTTCCTGTACAGGGTATTTGTTCCATAGGAGATTTCCATTTGGTTAGCTGTACTGGATACGATGTTTATGTTGCATTTCCTGCCAGTAAATCTTATAGGTACATTCACGGCTGACCACATAGTGGAGCTGTTATCTTAAACACATCACACCTACAGATTCATTGATGTCCCTTTTGAGAATAAGCCATCCATGGTACTTTTCATATTTGGATATTGTGATGATACTTGCATCCATTTCTTGTCACAGTTATCTTATAGGTGGCCTATGGACTGGACGGTAGCCAACTGGTTAAATATATCCTTATCTGTATCGAACACAGGTAGCAATAGCGTGAACAAAACATATAAGGATTGTAACATGTCACAGGGTTTTTTTAAATAACATGTATTCTGATTTGGATGTGGTGTCATAGATTTTTGGTTTTTAATTGCCCCAAATGGTATTTTTTACATTCCATTTGGCATTAAAAAAAATTTCTTCACACTTTTGAATACATTGTGGATAATTCCAATTTAAAATTTGCTGGTCTTTAATTAATGTTGGTATCTTTTTTCAGTTTTAAGAATTGTAAGGCATTTTTAACGGTGTTGATTACATATTTTTATATGCTGAACAAAATTTTTTTCAAGATAATGATTTCTATTCTGATTATTATTATAATTTACCAACTAATATTTTTGAGTTTTATTAAACAAAATTGAAAACTAAAATCATTGGCTACAACTTCCAACTTTTGCTTCCAGAATACCCAGTGATCTGAAAAAGAAACCATAACCTATTGTGGCTCCTTTTGGAGCCCTAATAGGATTTTAATTAAATAGCATGTTTTCTTTACTTTTCTCTTACCCCTTCTACAATATACACTGGATATTTCATAGAAAAATGCACATTCCTTCCATAGTTAAACTGCTATAACATTATATTAGCCATACTAATGTTTACAAAAAGTGTAATTGTTTATTTTGTGCTTACAGACTTTTTATGTATCCTTATTTAAGTGACAGTCTGATTACTCAAAGCCACGCTAAGACTTAGTGTTCCTAACATTGCTTCCTTTGTACATTCCACCTATGCACTTGCAACCGAGGTGCACTGTCCTGTAACTTTTTAGTCTTCTCCTGCAGTTCTCAGCTGCTATTTATTACCAAACAAACAAACAAACAAAAAAAGAATCTCTTCCCGTTCTCCTGGTTCTGATTGCCTGTGTCACATCCTCTGGTCCTTGTTTAAAAAAAAAAAATTAAACTTTATAAAAAAACAGACCCAAAGGATTAAATGCAAGTACCAAAGCCAAACCACACTATCTGCCTGTGTCCAGCAAAAGGGTCTGTCAATGTATCAACTTTGAATAAAAAATTCAAATGGATTTTTAGTGGCATTATTTAAAAAACCCAACAATTCTTCTTTAACCTACGGAACAGGGCTTTACAAACTAGGGGTATTGGTTTAGGTCCTTAAAACCTTACATAGTTACACAATATATTTACACACACACACATTCTCTTTTGCTTAATATCCCTTGCACTGCTTTCATTATTTTTATGAAGTTGTAACAGTTTACATTCCCTTTTATACACTTGGAGGCAGTTAAGTTCCAATGTAAGCCCCTTATGTATTTTTTTTAGTGATTTTGACTAAATTGTCCATAGTCAAATAATTTAAATCAGATTATTTCTTTGCCTGCTGCCTGCAACAGCCCTTTACAATTGATTATTCATAGACTACTCTTTTGGGGAAAAGGGCCCATTTTCCTTCAGAATAGCTGTAAAAACTCCTGGGAACAAAAACATCTACCTAACCCTCCTTGTGCAACTTGTTTAACTATCAGGCTTTCAGCGATATGACTCTACGGAGTTGTACATATATTTAAATTTACATGACTGGGTTTTAGTAGCAAACCCAGAATTCTCTTCTTCTAACACCATAAATGTCACTCTTTAATATTTCCACAACTCCCAAATAGTTACTTTCCTCCAGACTCTGTAGTATTAATTTCTGCAGAAGCTACTGTTAACTCTTTACTCTTTCTCTAAATCACTTACTTCTGCATCCAATTTATTATATCTTAGCTTTATTATATTATTCTCTGCTGCCGTAACTTTTAAAGTTTTTGTGGCAACATCATTTTGTGATCTTAACCCGTCCATGCTTTCACTCTAACTGCTGTGTTCATCAGTTGAACTGATTCTTATGTGTTTTGCATTTATTTCTTAAGGTGGCGCATTTTGCCTGCAACGACACAGCCAGCAAGTACCGTCTCAGCAACACAGCTGCCTTAGTTTGCTCTTGCAAACCCCAAATTTGTTCCCTCGGTGTCTGTTGCCTTTGTCCGCATGCCAAATGGACGGCAGTATTGTCCTTCTTTGTTGCAATTATTTGTTCCTGGGCAACTCCATGGGTTAACACATTAATGCTAGATGTTAAGCCGCTCACTCTCCGTTTTTCACCTTGAGAAAAAAAAATTAATCCACCCTTCTGGGATCCAGTTGCAGCTCCTGTCTCTTAAAATAGTCTGTTAATTCTGCTATCATCCAGGAGTCCTGCTGTTCCCTTCTCAAGGGGACATATGGCCCTTTGGGGAAGACCTGCGGGGGTATGACCATCCAGGATCTGTCCCCTTCAGATCAGTCCAAATATCCCACCCCAAGTATCATCCCAGGGGTCTGAAGTACCCCTAGTATTTGCACCTGTTCTCCCCTCACTGCTACCACAATGCTTCTCTGGGCTCCTAGCTTACATTTCAACTCTTTAATCTGTTGCATGCAGGCAGAATGATCGCTGCTAGACTGAGCCTGATACTGTTTTTCCTGCAGGAGTGTTCTGACAGCTGCCTGAACATCCCTCAATTTCAAGCATAATATCTCTATTTCCTCACTTATAAAGGCTTTATACTAATTCAAGGTATCCTTTACCATATCCAGTTTCAATTCACAGTCTTCTTAAATTGACCAGGTCACATCTTGAGCCCTCAGTAGGATATAGACAGAGTGTCCGATATTGTGCAGGTAACACTGCTGGAGAATGCTGGCAATCTAGGTCATTTCAACTGAACTGATTGAGCTTTTACAGCAGTTGGACAGAATATTTGTGTCCTTCTCTCAACAAGGACTGCAGCCTGCTTGACAAAATGAACCCTCCACAGAGAAGAGGGAGAGTGAGAAAGTTGAAAAGCTAGAAGGGTGGAAGCTGGTAGCGGAACCAATCCTCTTTGCAGAGTGGGTAGCGAACCAAGAGCCATGCCTGAGGAAGATGACTCTTTTCAAGGGAAAAATGCATTGGAACATGCATGTAAAGGGTTTGAAGCATATGCAATAATATGACATGTAAATTAAATAAAAGAGCTGTAAAAACTGCAGCTGGGTAGGCACTATGGAAAGTGGAAGAAAACAAAATCATCACTGATAAAGTTTACAGACAGCACAAAAACTGGGTAAGTGGTAAATGATGAAGAGAACAGGTTATGAAGACAGAGTGATCTGGTAAGCCTGGCACAAGCACAGCAATATGCATTTTAATATGGCTAAATGCAAATATATATGTCTCTAAGAACAAAGAATGTAGACCATACTTACAGGATGGGGACACTCTATCCTGGGAAGCAGTGACTGAACAAGATCTGGGGGTCATGGGTGGATAATCTACTGAACATTACCTCCCAGTCCAATGCTGTGGCCAAGAGAGTTAATTCAACCCTGGAATGCACAAAGAGGGGAATCTCGAGTAGTAGTGGAGAGATTATTTTACCATGAAGAAGCTATTCCCAAGAGCTGAATTTTCACAAGCATGTCTGCGCAGAGTCTCTCAGACAGGCACTCGATCCAGAAAGAACTTGATCAAACCCTTCTGCTTCTAAAAGTTGCAGCCAACCAACCTCGTGCTGAACTGGTTCAATCCTACTCAGTCACATCATTTATCGTAATTTTCCTGCTACATTGCTCTTGGGAGCCATGAACAAACAAAACTAGAGCAGCAGCCTGTAACAAAAGCCTGGTACTGCCAGCTTTTCTTCCTTTAAATGTGTAAGGCTGTGAAGGACACTGAGTTACAGACAGTTTTCAAATTCATCCAGCGAGCCAGAGCCCCATTTAATAAACTTGCTCTGCTTTCTGTTTAGAGGGTACTATAGGATGTTCCCCAAACCACAGCCATTTCTGTAGCATTAAAGCTGTGATAAAACTGTGCCCTGGATGATAATAACGGTGCTGATTTGGCTAGCTCGCAGTAAATGTGAAATCCAGTCAAGGAGAAATGCCTTCAATGCTAAAATAATAACCCCTTTTTCATTCTGCTGAATTATAATTAAGACTTATTCTTTATGCAGGACTGGCACAGAATAATTTTACCAGAGAGCAATGTAGACCCTTTGCATGTGAATGCTTCTTGTCCTATCATCACAATACCAGATACTTTGCAGATTGTTTCAGAATGGGCCACTGTTGTTTACCGTAAGTTTACGATTCCATAACAGAGACATTAATGCATTAACAGAAATGTGTGTTCCTCTCCATATACCTTGAGTGCCCAGAATCTGAGATGCATTCGGGTTAGAGTGTCCTCAATATATATTAGAACAACCCTGCTGGCTGCTCGTACTACGGCTTAACCCAGGCTGCTTTGATCTGCTCCACACATAAAAAATCCCAGAATGTCCATAATGTTCAATGCTATAGAGATTGCACCTCTTGAGACCTAACAACTCCAGTACCATCTCTAGCACCAGCTCTATGCCAGTGTTTGCAAGAAAGGCCAGC
The DNA here is from genome assembly GCF_003597395.2 of Chelonoidis abingdonii. NCBI lineage: Eukaryota > Metazoa > Chordata > Testudines > Testudinidae > Chelonoidis > Chelonoidis abingdonii. The sequence goes on along the minus strand of NC_133771.1, from coordinate 10,934,466 downwards.
ATAGAGCCAGTTGCATCAACTCTGCTGCTCATGAATTGATGTACTCTCCCTTAGCCACATATGATGCTTTTACACCACTAAACACTGCGGGACCAGCATATACATGCATGGAGTGCGGCCTGAAACAGTCTCACTGTATAAATGGTTTGTGTTCCCTATTAAAAAATGGAAGAAGAAAGAAGAACCAATGCAAAGTCTCCAGGTGAGAGTGCAGGATATCAGTCTACTGCTCTGTATCAGTCTCTAGCAACTCTGAGACCAAAATGCCTGCTCTCTGCAAACAGGCAGCATCTTTAGAGCTTTACAGCTGTGGTGCACACAGATCCCACCACCCAGCCCACCCCAGCCCCGGGATCTGTGCGGCAGCTCCCTGCCCCAGCTCACCTCTGCTCCGCCTCCTCACCGAACACACCGTCACTGCTCCACTTCTCCCGCCTCCCAGGCTTGTGGCACCAATCAGCTGTTTGGCATCACAAGCCTGGGAGGGAGAGAAGCAGAGCGGGGCGCCGTGCTCGGGGGAGGAGGAAGAGCAGAGGTGAACTGGGACAGGGAGCAGGTCCCCTTACTTGCTGCAGGTGGCCCTCCCCATGCCCCCTTGCCCCAGGTTCCTCCGCCTAAATGCCGACGACAACCTGGGCGGCCGAAGATCCGGCCACTGCAGTTGCCGCTGAAGACCCTGAAATGCTGCCCCCGCAAATGCTAGCTCCGTAGGCGACCGCCTAGGTCGCCTAATGGGTTGCACCAGCTCTGGGGGAGGCTTCAGGCACCAGCGCAGCAAGTGCGTGCTTGGGGCGGCAAGCCACAGGGGACGGCGTTCCAGTTGCAGTGAGGGCGGTAATTCGACTGCGAGTATGTCGAAGGTTCGGGACCGGCAGATCACCCACAGTAACGCCACTGAATCTGCGTTATCAGCGGACCGCCCACAGGCATGCCACCGAAGGCTGTCTGACTGCAATGCTTGGGGCAGCAAAAAACAGAGCCACCCCTGGCTCATGCCTCAGCCAGGGCAGGGACCCCAGCAAACAGTCTAGTTCGCCGGCAGGGGTTGAGCACCAACCACAGTCTATGGGGCTCAGGCAAGGGGTGTCCTATGAGCACAGGCCTCCTGGCCTAAGGAGGGGGACTACTGCCATTCCAGGGGTAGGGTGGGAGGGGGGACGCGGGCCTGCCCAACTCCACCGCATCCCAGCCCAGGGCCCTAACAGCAGCAGATGGTCTGCCACTGGGTCAGCGGGCATCCAGACACAACACGCTGACCATGGCACCAGAGCCAGACAATAGTCTGGTTCCCCTGGGCTGCTTCTGATACTCCCCCTCGGGTTTAGCTGCATCCAAGAATTGTCCTCCATCTCCTCAGGGTACACTGCGAGCAGCAGTCCCACCGAGTCCTCGATGTTGTGCGTGTCAGGCAGTCCTGGTACCTGGGCTGTCTCCTGGGGTTACAGCTCCAGCAGCAGGCTGGAAGCATCTGCCTCCCTCCGTGGCTCCTCCTCAACAGAACTGCAGGGCCTGCCTCTTATACTTCCTGTTCCTCTCCCACCCTTCCATTTCCGGCATAGCAGCCTATGGTTTCCAGGTTCTGCCCACCAAGGGGCATCTGGCTCTCCCTCGCTGTCGGTCTCTGAGGGATACCACGCCCCTTTGCTATCGGTCCCACCAGTTAGGGTTTGTGGTCCTACTCCAGAAGCGCCGGTCTACATAGGGGGCATCCATGGCTACACCAAGTGTCATAAGCAGCATCGAGTCTGTTATATCTGTGCCCTCTTCCTGCTCCATCATTATCTTTGTCAGGCGCCTTCAGTGGGTCAGAAAACTCCACTGGAATGTCCACCTAAGTGTCATGGAAGCGCTGCCCATTTCCTTAAGCAGGAGTGAAAGCGCAAGTGAGGGAAGTTCTTCAAATGGTGCCTTCTCCGCATTGCTGGCTAAGGGTGCTGGAAGGGCCAAAATGATGGCTCTGAAAGAGGTGTTTGTGGGCTGCTCAAACTACGTGGGATCTGCTGGGGTGGACCATCTGGTTTTCTCACACTGCACTACACACAAACAACTAGAGTGGCCACATCTCAGGGGCATGCTTGGAAGTCTGGGATACGTTTGGTTTGACTCTGGCCTGTGTATTGCAGTGCAGATGCTGGAACCTCGGGGTGGAGCCCAGGTTAAAAAATTCTCAACCTAGCATCAGCAATCAGTGTAAACGCTCAAGCCCTGGATTCTCAAACCCAGGGTCTTCTGACTCGAGTTCCACCAACTCTGGGTTTACACTGAAGTGTAGCCATACCCAAAGTCCTATTTGCCTGAACACATTAGGAACAAATAACAGGAAGCAGTTTCTTTGTTCTGAAATCCAAGCCAGATTTCCAACGAGGCCTGAGTCCCAAGGAAATCTGTCTCCGTCCCTGCTTCTCAGGTTTTCTGCTGCTTTCCCTGAGCCTTCGTCTTTGCATTCTGCTGGCTTTCTGCTTTTGACAAACACAGCTGCAGTGCAATCAATACTGTAGCCCCTGTGCTTCCAATCAGTTCTCAGGGAAACCATTCTTATTCTTCCTTGAGTTTGTTCTTGCTCAGGCTTTCCCTGTGGCCAGTGCCATGAGCAGTGGCTTCTCTTGTTTCAGCTATTCTACTGCATAAAATAACTTAATTATATCTTCCACTGAGACAGAATAAAGGGTGGAAAGCATGCCCATCAGCTTCAGTGAGGTCTTTGATTCCTTGTAGCAGCCACTAGCAATCTCCAGCATAACAATTCCAATTAGAATAATAGGTCATGTGTTGGCTCCTGGTTGAGGCTCATGCTTTTCAAATATTTCAGCATCTTTATAAGTCATTTTCCCAATCACTGATGGATGAATCCTATTTTCAGTCACTTGCAGGTTCAGCTATAGCAATATCTTTGAAGCATTCACCATAGGAACAGCTCTCAGTCTGTTTCCATTATAACCCCTTCTTCTCACAAACCTATCCAATTCTGCAAAGGTCTTTCTTTGGCAGGAATATTCCTTGCTCAGTTATATAACCATAGAATCATAGAAGATTAGGGTTGAAAGACACCTCAGGAGGTCATCTAGTCCAAACCTCTGCTCAAAGCAGGACCAAACCAACTAAATCATCCCAGCCAGGGCTTTGTCAAGCTGGGCCCTAAAAACCTCTAAAGATGGAGATTCCACCACCTCCCTAGGTAACCCATTCCAGTGCTTCACCACCCTCCTAGTGAAATAGTGTTTCCTAATATCTAACTTAGACCTCCCACATTGCAACTTGAGATCATTTCTCCTTGTGCTGTCATCTGCCACCACTGACAAAAGCCTAGCTCCATCCTCTTTGGAACCCCCCTTCGGGGAATTGAACGCTGCTATCAAATCCCCCCTCATTCTTCTCTTCTGCAGACTAAATAAGACCAATTCCCTCAGCCTCTCCTCATAAGTCATGTGCTCCAGACCGCTAGTCATTTTTTTGCCCTCCGCTGGACTATCTCCAATTTCTCCACATCTTTTCTATAATGGGAGGGCCCAAAACTGGATATAATATTCCAGATATGGCCTCACCAGTAACAAATAGAGAGCAATAATCACTTTCCTCAATTTGTTGGCAATGCTCCTACTAATGCAGCCCAATATGCCGTTAACTTTCTTGGCAACAAGAGCACACTGTTGACTCATATCCAGCTTCTCATCCACTGTAATCCACAGGTCCTTTTCTGCAGAACTGCCTCTTAGCCAGTCAGTCCCCAGCCAATAGCAGTGCATGGGGTTCTTCTGTCCTAAGTGCAGGACTCTGCACTTGTCCTTGTTGAACCTCATCTGATTTCTTTTGGTCTAATCCTCCAAATTGTCTAGGTCACACTGGACCCTATCCTTACCCTCCAGCCTATCTACCTCTCCCCTCAGTCTGTGTTCAAAGTGGAATTTTTTGGAGTGTTGGAGCAAAATTAGTTCAGCCATAGCTGGGTTTTTAATGTTTTTTGACACAAGTTCAGCTCACACCTGGGAACATGGCCTCTGTCAAACAGAAGGCTTCTGGGACTTGTAGACCAGCAATCCTGGGAGCTGTAGGTGCTAACAAAGCATGCTTGAGTGTCACAGTTTCAGGGCAACTGCACCTGTTTCCCCAGATCAGTGATCCACTCTAGGGTTACTCAGTCAGGGCTCAGGGCTCCAGCCATCACCTGTGTTTGGGCAGGGACACTTGTCCCACTCCCCTGACCAAGGGGTGGAGTGGTGATGGGAATTTAAGGCTGCACAACAGCCTGCCATACACTGTGATATGCCCAACAAGCCAGACTACCTAAAAGCCAGTGGCTGGGCTTTGCTTTCTCTCTGAGGGCAATGAACAGTGTATTGCCAGCAGTTTCAAGTTACCACCCAACTCTTCCTAAGCAAGCGCATTTACTCTTAAGGTAAAAGCGTTACAGAGAAAACAGATAAAAAACAATGAACTGATTCAAACCTATAGTAAATATAACAGGAGTTACCCAATCAGTCTTATGTGGCCCTACTAGGCCAAACATTATCCAATCCTTTTGCAAGGATCAGGGCCACTTAGACAGAAGGTCCTGTCCATTTGCTGGACCAGAAAGAACATCCTGATTCAGTTCAAATCCAGCCTTTTTATATCAAAAGCCCTTTATGTTTCTCTTGGTCTCTGGAAAACCCCATTTGAACCAGTAGGTGTGAGACTTCCCAGAGGTGGTGTCTTTCTGGTGGTGTTTACAGCTCAAGTGATTCACCTTAATTACCCCCACTGTTTTTGTTTCCTAGGGGAGCTGTGATAACCCACCCGCTTCCCAGAGTTGCATACAATCCCTGTCTCACAGTGATACATCATCATAATACAATATAATCCCCAAAGGTACTGCATGTGGTTGCAATATCTGTCACACAGGGTATTAAAGGCTTGTTCTCTTCAGTCTGAGGGAAGTTGATAGGAGTTGCTGGGAGTCTCTTTGACAAGGAGGGGAGTAGGGAAGGAAAAGGCAGGAGGGCTGATCTTGCCAAAAGGTTTAAGAATGAAGCCTACAAAAGCAGCCTGGAAGGATCTCAGAGAGGAGCTGAGAAAGGGACAGTTTGAGAGTTCTACATGAACAGAGTGCAGCCTTGAGGAAGACGCAGCTGCTCAGAGAGCCAGGGTTTTTTTTTCTCCAATTGACATTTTTGTTTAACATAGAAGGGGGAGTTTTTGATTCAGAAAGGGGATTAAATCACCTCTCTCCAGGGGGAAGCGAGGCCCGGGCAAGTCAGAGGGTTGGAAAACACATTATACATGATGCCCAGCACAGACAAATGAATGTTGCAGCAGGGATAAGTGCCAGAGGTACAGTTTGGAAAGTCAAACACCAATGAGAGAACTTGGAGGCAGGCAATGTGAAGATAGGAGCTCTTCAGGCCAGTAGAATGGGAACCAGGGCCCTAAAGTGAAGTGGCCATGCTACCCAAGTTGCAGCAGGGGATATAAATGTTAACCAGATATATCTGCATGGATGGGATCATTCTTCCTGTGCTTTTTGATCTGAAATTGAATGTTGTAATTTCCCATATTTATGGATACAAAAAAAGAATCTGATTGTTTCCTTTCTCTGTGCAGAACGTATGACTGAGAGCTCTGCTCATGGTCTAGGCGGGATCTCTGGGAATCTGAGTGACATCCCCTCACTTCTAAAATCCTTGGTTCCTGCTTCAAAGAAGCCTGAAGCACTGTTCATTTAAGTTTCACAGAGCCATGTGTGCTGGAAAAATCCAAAAAGGAAAGCATCCATCACTGTTAAAAGATTGAATCTCCCCTATTAATAAAAACAAGTTGTTGTGACATCGCAGTGCTGAAATATGAGTGTGTATGTTCTGGCGGGGATGAGGACAACCCTATTAAAGGCATAGAAATATCCCTCTGTATTATCACTTGATGTTAGTTACATCTTGCCTGTGTGCACCAAGGAGTGAGGCAACAAAAAGAAGAAAAATTTGGGAGGATGGGACCCACAGTGAGAATCCATTTGTTCTGCAGCCACATAGAAGGGGACATACATGGGGCAATAAGGAGTTATTGGCACCTGTCCTCCTTATCCCCCAGTCATTGCACCCTGCCCTCATTGTCTCTTGACCCTGACCCTCCTCCACATTCCCATCCCTGTGGGTAGATGGAGGCAGCCATCTTCTCACAGAGTGAGGCCGGGGAGCTCTGTCCTCTTCCCTTTCACACTCACAGGATCCTCAATATGATTAAGGTTATTTTTCAGTGTTAAACTCTTTGGACCCTCTGTGATGGGTGGGATACCTGAAAGTAGGACAATACCGTGGATACATACACAACAATGGGAACAAGTGTGTAAAACAGATACTTAAACACAGGCCCTGCTGCCAAGGCACATCCTAGCTGGAGCTGTTCTCAGAATTTGGCTCTCCACTATGTGGCATTGTCCAAAGCCCACTGAAGTCAGGGGGACTCTTTCCATTGACTTCAGTCAGCAGCAGATGCTTACCCAGGATGAAATCCTGGCCCCATTGACATCAATGGAAAAAATCCCATTTAACCCTTAGATGGTTATTTCCTTCAGGCAGGGCCTTGTCAGTAGTAATTGTGGTCAGATGTTTGGCTGTGCGTGTGTGTGTTCTCTGTTTGCCGTCCCAGCTCTGTATAGATAGCAGGTTCAGCAGATCTCGATCAAACTGCCCAATAAATCCACAGACTCAGTTTTCAGCAAAGGCACCTGGCCAGGTTTATTGACGACGAAGCACGGTTGTAGCTTTCCAGATCAATATCTACAGTTCTACTAGCACATGTATGCCCATGACAATGGAGGCAGCTCAGTCAGTGGTGGGACTTTCCACTGCCCCCTAGGCTGGCCAGAGACACCCCTCTGAGACTCCATTTTAAACAACAATACAAACAAGTTATGTGTTACCCCTCTGATGTGGTTAGTTCGATCAAAACATCTCTATCCATCACACTGTCATCCTGACCTTATCTTTAGGAGGAGTCAGTGCAGGAGCGGCGCCAGGGTTTTTGGCGCCCTAGGCGCAGGGCCGGCTCACCGATCCCGCGGCTCCGGTGGACCTGCCGCAGGCGTGCCTGAGGATGCTCCACCAGAACCCCGGGACCAGCGGACTGTCCACAGGCACGCCTGCGGGAGGTCCACTGCTGCCCTCCCAAATCCTGGCGCCCGGTCGCCTAAATGGAAGCGCTGGCCCTGAGACAGTGTGTTCTTGTTATATTTGGGGGGGCGTGGTAGTACCATATGTGGGGTGTGGTGTTCTGGTACCACCCTTCTGGATGGTGCTTGTGTGAGTATCCAGTGCCTAGCACTTCTTAGGAATGTGTGGGGTTTTGCCATAACAGCCCTGTTCTTCCCAGGTACTATGAGCTTGCAAGCAGGTGTGTTTCATGGCAGGGCCTGATTTTTGCTAACTAGGCCTTATATCAGCAAAGCTTGACCATTATTTTAGTTCAGGCCTCAGGCCTGACACCAGTCTTCTGATATAAGGCATTATGTCTCAGACCTTCTCTGTAATACAGTAATGATGACATAGAAAATATGGAATTTTTTAGTAAATAAACTAATTCAAAATTTTGGAATGGAATATTTTTCCTTTCAAAACAGCTGTTTCATCAACAAGAAAATTTTCAGGGCGAACGAGTCAATTTTAATGACCTCTCATTTTTTAAAAAATGAAACCATTCAGCTGAGGTTGAAACATTAATTATTATTATTATTATTATTGTTATTATTCCCAAAGGAGACCATGTCATGGACCAGAACCCCATTGTGTTAGGTGCTATATAAACACAGTTAAAAAGATGGTCCTTGCCTCATAAAGGTTACAAAATAATGTAAGGCAAGACACAGCAGATGAATACAGACTGGTGTGGAAGTACAAACAAACAAGGAGCCATTTGGAAGAGGATTATAGAATCATAGAATATCAGGGTTGGAAGGGACCTCAGGAGGTCATCTAGTCCAATCCCCTGCTCAAAGCAGGACCAATTCCCAACTAAATAATCCCAGCCAGGGCTTTGTCAAGCCTGATCTTAAAAACCTCTAAGGATGGAGATTCCACCACCTCCCTAGATAACCCATTACAGTGCTTCACCACCCTCCTAGTGAAAAAGTTTTTCCTAATATCCAAGCTAGACCTCCCCCACTGTAACTTGAGACCATTACTCCTTGTTCTCTCATCTGCCACCACTGAGAACAGTCTAGATCCATCCTCTCTGGAACCCCCTTTCAGGTAGTCGAAAGCAGCTATCAAATCCCCCTCATTCTTCTCTTCTCAGACTAAACAATCTCAGTTCCCTCAGCCTTTCCTCCCGCATAAATCATGTGCTCCAGCCCCCTAATAATTTTTCTTGCCCTCCGCTGGACTCTTTCTAATTTTTCCACATCCTTCTTGTTGTGTGGGGCCCAAAACTGGACACAGTGCTCCAGATGAGGCCTCACCAATGTTGTATAGAGATCAATGATCACGTCCCTTGATCTGCTGGCAATGTCCCTACTTACACAGTCCCAAATGTCGTTAGCCTTCTTGGCAACAATGGCACACTGTTGATTCATATGCATCTTCTTGTCCACTGTAACCCTTAAGTCCTTTTCTGAAGAACTGCTGCCTAGCCATTCAGTCCCTTGTCTGTAGCCATGCATGGGATTCTTCCATCCTAAGTGCAGGAGTCTACACTTGTCTTTGTTGAACCTCATCAGATTTTCTTTGGCCCAATCCTCTCATTTGTCTAGGTCCCTCTGTATCCTATCCCTACCCTCCAGGATATCTACCACTCCTCCCAGTTTAGTGTCATCTGCAAACTGGATAATGAGGATAATGAGGTGCTTTGAGTTAATCGCGTGAGTTAATTGTGATTAATCGACAGCCCTATTTAAAACATATCAAATAGCAGATGAGGCTTCTATGTTTTACCTAGGACTTAAACTGAGTAACAGCAACAGCAAGCTGGCTAAGCTAGCTGCAAATACTTGTTACATTGTAAAGGAATTTCTTTTATATTTTTATTCTATAATGTGCATGCACTCACACACACACAGAAAGCTGCATCTTTTAAATACAAATGTTATCTTAACTAATTATTAACAAAGATATAAGAATCCTTTTTTTATAGATTAGAGAAGGTGACATGTTCAATGGGTATACTGAAAGGCCAATGCCAGCGGAAAATCTGCGAGGTGAACCCAATTAATATAAGCCCTAACCGACCACCTGCCCTGATATCCTGTTTGCTGCCAGTAGCAAAGAGACAATTTAACATGTGAGCCAATCCTAATAGCGTGCAAATGAAGTATAGAAAATAATCACATGTGATTAGAGGGGATTATACAGCTGTTATTTTTATTATTCCATTAATTGTTAGCAACACTACTGGCGATGAATCAGGCAAATGAGTCAAATGACTTTACGTTGCTGCATGATGAGCTATGACACACAGACAGCATCATCGTGGAATATGAAAAGACTTTACATAATGTCTACAGACTTAAAACTGGATATTTCTGGTGACAGCTCAAAGTACAGACAGACAAACTGCTCCTGAGGGAAGGTTATGGAGTGGTGCCAAGTTGGCCAATGACCGACCTCCGGGAGGATCGGGAGATGATCCCTGCAGTAGTTAATAAGGACGATTTTAAAACTTTTATTATTATTATTAACAGCCATGATATTCAAACAATTTTAAGCAGTTAGAAAATAAAATTTCTTTCTTAAAGAATCAAAATCCTGTCACGCTTTCCATTTAGGGTTGAGGAACCTTGAACCTGTGAGGCCTCCAAAAAGCCTTCAGGCAAAAGAGAGAAGACCAGACTCAGTTTTCGTGATACTTCTAAAGTAAGTAATATGGAGAAAAAACAAAACAAATTAAAAACACCCTTCAGGTCCATTGAAAGCTTGTAAAGAGTCAGAAAAGAACATAGGCCCAGTGCTAGTTTCTCTTTTGCAATTAATCTGAAGTACCTGTCTTCAATATCGGCAGAGCATGAAGAGTGTTAGGAAATGCATGACCTGGTGTAAAATGAAGAATTGCCACATCCTGCTATTAAAGGATGAGGGTTCCTGTGCCTCAGAACATATCAGTATCTTTAATCTGTGAGGGCAGCCAGCCAGACCTCTAAGATAATAAGAGAGGAACACCAACCATTCTCTGGAAAGTGAGCAGGGTGATGGGCCATCTCCTTAAGGTGCTGGGCGGGAAGAGCAGATGGTGGCTTGGCCTCCCCTTGATATCAGAGCACAAAACAAGAGGGAAGCATGGGGCTATTAGAAGGGAAGGATCTGTTGGGAGGGGGCCTGTGGAGAGGAGGTTTGATGGGACACAAGGAGACTATTTCACACATACACCCCAATCTCCCTGAGGGATGGAGATTTGGGTGCAGGGTGGGCAGGTGCCAGGGGTTAAGTGAATCTTCAAGGTTCAGCCAGGCTTTATTCCCACTTCTAGCTGGTTCTGAGAAGATGTCAAGGTGGATTAATTGGCAGAAGAAGGGGAAAAGGCAGGGTTTTTAGTTTTTCTGCAGGGTGGGATTTCTTATTTTATATGGAGAAGTTTTCTCATCCCTATCTATAACACCCACATCCTACAGCCTCTCCCACAGCCAGATGCGGTCATCAATGCAACAGAAAGGCACCAATTAAGGGCAGATCCTGGTGTTCCAGTCTGCAGCTGGAGGGGATCCAGCTGGAACATCGCCACCTGTGGAGAATGTGTGGTGTATTGAAAACAGCATTAAAATTATAAGCTATCCATTTAAATGCTCAGGATTTTGTCCTGCTCCTTCTTGAATGTCAGGGGGCTCTACAGGGAGGTGTGCAATCAGGCCTTAGCTGTTAGCCAGCAGCCAGCCAGCCAGCCTACAGTAATGTGGGGTGAGTTGTGCATCTCTGTTTTAGGGAGCAACCTCCTCTCTCTCTCTCTCCCTCTCTCTCCCTCTTTTGGGTTTTTGGTAATTTCTTGTTCTGAATTCTAAGGACTAAAGAAGAGTTATACTGTCACTACCCTGCAATTCATTTCCATTTTATTAAATCATATATGACATATGTCTTTTGCAAATACAAAAAGAAAAAATTGCACCAACAGTGACATTCATATAACACGTTAAAATGTCAGTTAGAAGCTAATCAAAACTCTTTGGCATAATGCTAAAAATGCAAAAGTTGCCACCAATTTGATTCCTACCATGTACTAAGAAAAAAATAAAAGAATTATCATTTCAGATGATGATAAAAATTACTTTTATACAAAAGATATCAAATCCACTGTGCTCTCAGAAGATGGATTCTGCAGTCAAAAAGATAAAGTAGTAGATTTTCCAATGCTCCAGATTTACATGAGTGAAAATGACAATGTGAAGCAACTTTTTTCTTATTTACCTTTAAGGAAAGCAGTGTCTGTGGTTTGGAATCTTAGCTGAGTATATGTCATACATAAATGAAGACTTGATATCTCATTCTAATGCAGATAAAAAACATAAGCTGTCTTCAAAATAGAAAAGCAAAAGGCAAACTTAAAATTATGAATCATAGCTGGATCTTCTTGTTGGGTAATATCTGTTACTCTCTGTTTGACTACATTGATTTAAAAGTATCCATAATAAGTGAGTAATGGAGAAACCCCGCCTAAGTATAATAAATTGAAGAATATTATACCATGGAAATAAAGAGTTGTTTCCCCATCTCCTGAAACAAGGATGGAGCAATATGTAATCTGGAAGAATAAAATTTAGACCAACATTTAATAAAAGCAGTATGTAAAAACAAGGCCGGGGTAGAACTGGGGAAAAATAAAAGTCTTCTAAAAATATATTTTGAGTGACTTCTTATGGCCAAAATTTGACTCCAACCCAAATGTTGAAACCCATAGAGCACCTGCTATGTCAGTTTTGGAGTTAAAAATTCTTAGAGCTGGGGCAACTCTTTTCCAATCATATGAGCAGCTAAAACAGCACCTCTTGAGCAGAGGAAAGGGCCCTTTGTTTTAACTGTTTATGATAAGGGGACCAGCAGCACAAATAATGAAATTTTATCCTTAAATAAATCAAAGCAGAGATTTGTTCTACACAGGGTAGCCTTCTGTCATTCACTGAATTTGGGTAGGATTCTTCCCAAAAATCATGACCTTGGTCTCATTATAATTGATAACCAGGTCTTGAAAGTTATAATAAGAGGAAAAATTAGGTAACTGTCAAAGGCCTCTTGAAGTTTGTGTTAAAACAAGCATGTAATCGGCGTATAATAAGACCCGAATAGATCTCCTCTTAATGTGTGTTGGAGAAAGCTTATTTTCCTTTAAAACATCCACTACCTCATTAATATAGAAATTAATAAGTTCAGGTGCTTGAATGCACCCCTGGAGTTCTTCCCTAGCAATAGGGAAAACGTTAGTGCATTCTCCATTGGCTTTACCCTACCTTTACGTTCCTGACACCTCATATTGAAAATATTAGTCACTTTATTTCTCATTTTTAAAAGAATTTGTAATCTCTTTGTAATGGGTTTTGATGTATGAAATTAGGAAATTTCCCTAAATACATGCAAAATATTGATAACTATTGTACACAACAAATACATGAACACTCATACCCTACCGCCAATGCTTCCTATGTACAGCTGTGTTCTGAAATTCCTCTGTGCAATAGGGCCCTTGTTTAAGGTCAATGAGAGGATTTTCATTATCTTCAAATGGTTTCTGTCCTGGTAATACATGTCTGCTAGGTGTAAATATTCATATTGTAACTTCCTCAAGGCAGGGATTTGACAGTTTACTTCCCTGAAATTCTCCAGGAACTTTTATGGTGCTTTACAAATAATCATTACAATTAACTGATTGCAGCACACACCTTTTGAATGTCACTGGCATCAAAAAGAGATTTCAACAGATCAGCATATCGCAATCCCCAGCACCCTATAAAGAGAGAGACTCTCTGTCTCCTGTCTGTCTTAGTGTCGCCTCACTCCAGTGGTGTGGTGTTGCCATCCAAACATCAGCCATGAAGATTCTTTACCTTCTCTTTGCTGTCCTCTTCTTGGTGCTGCAGAGTATCCCAGGTAAGATCTTAGTGAAATGAAAGGAAAACATAAAAGGAGGTTTGTGAACTGTACTAAGGCTGCTTAAAACTTTCTTTCATATTTTTTTAAGCTTGTTTTCTGAAGCTCTCTAGTGCTTATTTAGTTGGCAACAGATGTTTGAAATTTGGCTGGGGAATAGTCCTGGGGTCAGGAAGGTGCTTTTGATGTGCCTAAGAAAATCTATTCAGATTTGGCTTAATTATAGCCTATAAAAATATCCCCACCATTCTGTTTAGTGGGATCCCACAAGGATCAGTCCTAGATCCTATGCTACTTAACATTTTTATCAGTGACCTGGAAGAAAACAAAGTCATCACTGATAAATTTTATAGACAACACAAAAACTGTGCGAGTGGTAAATAATGAAGGGAACATGTCACAAAGACTGAGCAATCTGGATCACCTGGTAAGCAAAACAAGATGCATTTTAATATGGCTAAATTCAAAAATATATATCTAAGAACAAGGAAGGTAGGCCATACTTTCAGGATGGAGGACTCTATCCTGGGAAGCAATGACTGTGAAAAAGAAGTGTGGGTCATACAGGATAATTAGCTGAATAGGAGCTCCCAATCCAAAAGAATTAATGATATCCTTGGATTCATAAACAGGGGAATCTCAAATAAGAGTGGACAGGTTTTTTAAGGTCTATATTTAGCCCTGGTGTGATTGCTGATAGAATACTATAGAGACAAGTTGGGTGAGGTGATATCTTTTTACTGGACCAACTTGTGTTGGTGAGATAAAAAGCTTTCGAACTCTTCAGTACTCTCTAATATCCTGGGAGTGACACAGCTACAACTCTACTACATATCACAGTGGAATACTGTACTACATCCAGCTCTGGTATTCACAAGTCATGAAGGATGCATGTGCACATTGTTAAAAGGGTACATTGGTCGCAGTGCCTCTCAATCAAATTTGACCCAGCTACTGTCATTTTGGCAACCCTCTCAAATACAAGGCCTATGGCAAACTGCCCGTTTTGCCCCCTGCCCCTGCTGGGTGGGCCTGATGACAAACAGAGCTGAGCATCTGCACAGGCCACATGTAAGATGAATCCTTTTCTTCTGGCCTGACGATGAAGAAATACTAGGGGATGGTGGACTATGTTTTGAACCAGAAGAGCATGAATTAGAGGCTAACTTCTTCTGTTGACTAGTGTTCGTTATTCAGAGCTTTCACACCCTTTTATTCAGCAATATCTCACACCCCAATTAGAGATTACATACATTGGAGAATAGAAGCCACATCATTAATGTGGCAGATTTTTGTGTCAATATCTTAACCTCACTGACCTCAGGCATAATCTGCCATTTCTGTGTGCTTGGCTTCACTACTGGAAATGCATTTGTGTGGGGTTGTAACAGTTTATACAGAAACGACAAGGCATCGTTAATTATTAATTGTTAATTGTTATTATTTTATTATTATGTTAGAACCTAGGAGCCCCAGTCACAGACTGGGACCCCATATTCTCAGGCTCTGAACAACTATACAACAAAGACACCCTCCCTTCACTAAAGTATTTACAATCAGAGTATAAGAAAAGAGACATCACATACAGACAGGTGTAGCATGAGGAAGCAATGAAACAATATTATTTAGGTCTCAGCTTGTGTCCATGTGTAGGAAAGCCCAGATAAAATCCAGTTTTAAATAGTTTAATCGAAGTATCAAAAATGGTGAGGTGATGGACATTTATGCAACATTTTCACAAAGACCAGTGGGTCTGGTATGCCTAAACCTAGCAACTGTTCATAGAGAAACTATTCCCGTGTGCAGAGTCTTCACAACAAGGTCTGTGCAGAGCCTCATAGACAATCAGCCATTTGGAGTGGCAGGGACTTGTTCAAACCCTTTGGTTTCTAAGTGTTGCAGCCGTACAGCCCAGTGCTGAGCTGGTTCAACCTTGATCAGCCAGTCAGTATTTATGATACCCTCCGGTACATCACTGTTAGGAAGCAGAAAGAACCACAGCAGCAGCCGTTAAGGGAAGTTGGAGATGCAGGCAGCTACCTGCTTTTCCATCCCTTAAAGGTGTGGGGTTGTGAAGGACATCCATATTCAGTGCTAGGGCTTTGCAGTGTGCAGCCAGCGAGCCGAGCACGTGCTTAATTGTCTCACTTTGTTCTCTTCCCCAGGGCAGCCATTGAATGGGCGCAGAATTACAGCCATTTAAGTATAAGTAAAATGGTGCACATGAAGATAATTGGGCTGACTTGTCTGAGTCTCAGTGAATGGGAAATTCAGTGAATGGGAAATGCCTTGGGGAGGAGGGATAGCTTAGTGGTTTGAGCATTGGCCTGCTAAACTCAGGGTTGTGAGTTCAATCCTTGAGGGGGCCATTTGGGGATTTGTCCTGCTTTGAGCAGGGGGTTGGACTAGATGATCTCCTGAGGTCCCTTCCAACCCTAATAATCTATGATCTATATTTTTTTGCCCTTTTTTTTTTAACCCTTATAATAATATAAGAATTGTTTTCTTTCTGCAGGATTTACCTGTTGTTCTGGTGCCACCATACGATGTCTACAAAATGGAGGCACGTGCTACCCTAGGCAATGTCCCCCAAATACTTACATAATTGGGCGCTGCTGCCCTTGGCGCCTTTGCTGTAGGAGGGTAAGTTCAGGATTGCACAAGGGAAATGGTACGGTGTGAACTAAAATAGTTGTTTTTCTCCTTTATCTATACAAGCTATTATCTAATTCCCTTGGAGGCTTAGAATGAACAAGCCAGAGGCAGAGGGGCAAAGGAGGCTCCTGTGATTGTCCTGATTCTGAACTGCCTGGAGACTGGATTGGTGCTAGCATATGTTAGCCTAGAATATGTTAGATCAACCTTATTGAATTCTCTTACTTAGAGCTGCCTTACCCAGGCTGCCTATGGCTGGTCCCAAGTGGGGAGAATCCATAGTGCTAAGTGCTATATAGAGCTTGCCCCTCTGTGACCTGATAACACCCAGTATCATCTCCAGCACCACCCTCAGGATTGGTTGCAAGAAGGGCAACATAGGACCAGTTATGTCAGCCACGTGTTGCTCATAAATTCGTTTGATGAAGTGGGTATTCACCCACAAAAGCTCCAATACATGTGTTAGTCTATAAGGTGCCACAGGACTCTTTGTCACATAATAAAGTCAGGGGCTATGGCCAGATTCACTCCTATGTCTGCATGTTAACTTATTTTAGAATAGGGGAAACAATGGAGAAGAACAAAAGTAATGTCTCCATGGGGAGAGCGTGGGGGATGTGTCTCCTTTATACCAGTCTGCAGTAACTCTGTAACCAAAATGGCTGCTCTTCGCAGACCGGCAGCATTCTTAGAACTTTCATGCTTCATTTACAAAATATAATTGCGCACAAATTTTGAGCTCTGTTAAATGTGTATGTGTGTGGGAGGGAAGGGATGTCTGCCACGTTGTGATATAAAAATGACTGAAAATATCATAGACCAACTAGAATCACTACCACATGTTGGCTTCTGATCAAGAGTTATACTTTTAAACGTCTCGGGATGTTTATATGTCACTTTCTCTGTCACTGACAGAAGGATCCTATTTTCAATAACTAGCTGAAGAGAGATTCAACCATAGCATTTTCCTGGTAGCACTCTGTCATAAGGTATAATTCCCAAATCTGAACCTTAGCGTCCAAAATTTGGGTACCTGCATGAATCCTCTAAGCTTAATTACCAGCTTAGATCCTGTAGCGCTGCCACCAACCAGGAATTCCAGTGCCTGGTACACTCTGGTCCCCCCAAAACCTTCCCTGGGGACCCCAAGACTCAGATGCCTTGAGTCTCACAACAAAGGGAAATAACCCACTTCCCTTCCCCCCTCTTTACCTCCTCCCAGGCTTCCCCTCCCTGGGTTACCCTG
Source organism: Chelonoidis abingdonii (assembly GCF_003597395.2). Classification (NCBI taxonomy): domain Eukaryota; kingdom Metazoa; phylum Chordata; order Testudines; family Testudinidae; genus Chelonoidis; species Chelonoidis abingdonii. The sequence continues at coordinate 10,917,537 of NC_133771.1, read as the reverse complement.
GAAGATTACTGTACTTAAACTCCTTGAATTACAAAACAGAGAGGACAATTCACCTTCCCCCCTCCTTCTTTTTCCCCCTCCCAGTCTTTCCCTGAGAGAGACAGTAATCCTGGCACAGAGATTCCTATCCCCTTGAGCCTCAACTAGAAAAGAAAATCAAACAGGTCTTAAAAAGAAAGCTTTTAATAAAAAGAAAGAAAAGACATAAAAATCGTCTCTGTAATCAAGATGAAAATATTACAGGGTCTGTTAACTTATAAAAAATGAATAAACAGCCTTATCCAGAAAAAATACAATTTAAACATTTCCAGCAAACTACACACTTGCAAATACCGAAAAACAATGTAAAAGCCTATATTGTCTTTCTACCTGTACTTACAAATTGGAAACAGAAGATTAGAGAGCCTGGAGATAGTGTGATCACCCTCAGAGCCTAGAGAGCACACAGACACAGAACAAAGGACCCACACCCAAACTTTCCCTCCCCTGAGATTTGAAAGTATCTTGTTTCCTGATTGGTCCTCTGGTCAGGTGTTGTTTGTTAACCCTTTACAGGTGAAAGAGACATTGACCCTTAGCTATCTGTTTATGACACACTCACAATAAGGCCAGATGATTGGATGCAAGGTAATATATCTACATGGGTATGTCTGTGTCACAATAAGTACCTAAATGGGGAATTAATATATAATAATGGGATCATCATTCTAGCAGATAGTTATAAGATGACCCAATGGCTGGATGTTGAAGCCAAACAACAGACTGGTAATGAGGTGTAACTTTTTAACAGTGAGGGTAATTACCACTGGAAAAATTTACCAAGCGCTATGGCAGATTCTCCCTCATTGTAAATTTTTAATCAAGATTGGATTTTTTTTTCAAAAAATATAGACTCTGAATTGTTTTGGGAATGTTCTTTGGCCTGTGTTATACAGGAGGTCAGACTAGAAGAGCATTTCTCAAACTGTGGGTCATGACCCTAAAGTGGGTCATGACCCCATTTTAATAGGGTCACCAGGGCTGGCTTAGACTTGCTGGGGCTCGGGGCTGGACCTGAATCCCAAGCCCCACTGTCTAGGCCTAAAGCCTGAGGCCCTTAGCCCTAGACTGAAGCCGAAGTCTGAGGGCTTCAGCCCTGGACAGAGGGGTTCAGGTTATAGGGCCCCTGTCTGTTGCTGAAGTCCTTGGGCTTTGCCCCTCCCACCAGGGCAGTGGGGCTTGGATAGGCTCAGGCTTTGGTCCCTCCCTTTTTGTTGTCAGAAGGGGGTTGCAGTTCAATGAAGTTTGAGAACCCCTGGACTAGATGATCTCACTGGAGCCTTCTGGCCTTGGCATCTAAGAATCTATAAATCTGTGATCTCAGAGAGGATCTGAGAAAAGAACAATTTGGGACTCATATTACCTGAAAACAGACGATGGGAAAAAATGTTCACTCAGCTCCAGAGAAAGCACCTCTAACCCAGAGAGTTTTGTTTTCTCTTTTTGACTATTTTATTTGACCAGCTAGGGAAGGTTTTGGTTTAGCTGTGGGCAAACCGCTTGCTCAACAGGGGAAACTGGGGCAGTGGCCAAATCTGATGATGGGAGGATAAGCTGCAACCACATAGTCTGGAAATAACCATGATTTTCTCAGAATAAAAGATGTATTTTCAAACTAGTTGACTAAAAAATGGCAGAACATTGAAACTCAATGTCTGTCTGAGTCCTCACTACATAGTCCAACCAGAAGGACTCAGTGTGAAAAACTGGAAATGAACAAAATGGTGAATGTGTGAAACTGCAGTTACAGCAGGTGCTGAGCAGCATTCTTGGAGATGTGGTATGGAACATCTGGGTCCAGAACCTGCAAATATGAGTGTAAAGTTGTTCATGTGTGTTTCCCAGTCACTAAAACACCAGAAAGGCAGCTTGAGGGCAGGAGATGTGAAGCTGGGAGCTCCATGGTAGCAACTGCAGTGCTGCTCTCCTGGCTGGTTCAATGAGCCTGTACAGAGATTTCTATTATAAGGAGACAGGTTTGCTGGCATGGAACTGCCACCAGAACAGGATCAGGCTTTAGGCATATGTGAACTGGGAGGCAGAACTGAAATTTCCGTGCATTCTTTAAAAATAACGTATTGCTCATGTAATGAAATGTTTGCTGTTTTAATTTTAGCTATGTGTGTTTGATAGAAAAACTGGACATGGAAGAGAGTCACATTATTGGACACTTTATGTATTTTTTGTTTTATTTTTCTCCGTGCAATAGAGTTCAACCACATTTTTAAAGTACACAGTTTTAATAAAATTCCTCAATGGCATTTAACATTTCAATCATTTTTAATTGTTATTAACATGTTGACGAATAATGTGCATCCTTTTCCCAGCGGTTGTAATCTTTAATGTGCTGGGGTTGTTTGTTTGTTTTTATGTCCCTGCTCAATTTATTTTTTGTAGCTGTTGCTTTAACTCTGTAGGATGTTAATAAGAAGGACTTTTTTTTATTAAAAGAAAGACTATGCCTGGTATAGAAGACAGTTGGGGTAAATGGGGAGGGAGGTCCATAGTCTAAAGTCTGATAAGCCAGGCAGGCAGCCAGTTCACATATTTAGCTATAACTGACTATCTTCATTAAAACTTTGTAGCAGCATGTTGCCCTAAGGAAAATAAATCCACTGCTCGGGGGTTAACCAGGAATACCTGCACTCACCATTCAGTGTTGGGGAAATTCCTGCTCTACTTCCAATTTGAAATCTACTCTCATATTATCTTTCCTTTAAGGGGTACAAACACAGAACCTTAGAGTTTCTTTCCTTTTTGCAGTATTAAGAGGGAATGAATACACTCACTTGTCCATTCAGCATCCTGGAAATCTGAGAGACGATGTCTTGCTTCTAAAATCATCGGATCCTTTTCACTTGGCTCTCAAGGATCTCATGGGCTGCAGAAAACCCAGAAGAGACCACTGGTATCATCCATGATATGTGTTATTTTCCTATTAATAAAAGTAACTGGTTGTGATGGTGTGTTGCTGAAATGTGTGTGAGAGTGTTTTGACTAGCAATCCGGGCCTGTTTTGTGATTTGTTTCCCATTAAAATCCATTTATGTTTCCTTCTTTAAATTAAAAATAAATAAAATACAAGGTCCCTATTGTATGTTAAATCCACCAGGTGCATTCCTAGGCCGGGGGATATACATATTTCTCTGTTGCAGTGAGATCACATAGATAAATTTTTACGTGTTCCTTGAACTTGTCACAAATCCATTTGGTTTCTGTTGTCAGAGGAGTTGAATCCAATCACAACTTGCTGTATGACGTGTAACACCCACTTTAGTGCTTCAGGGCACATCAGTCCTCCCTCTGTTCTCCTGTCCTCTCAAACCTTCCCACCACCTGGTCCCCTTCTCTTCTGCCAGAGCTTCCAGACATGGCCATATGCAGCAGGCCCCCAAGTAGGAATCAGAATGGAAGCCCAGATCCTCTAATTATTTCACTGTGCATGTGGGACCCCAGTGAGCTCTGAGAGATTCCCCAAAATAACTCCATATTGAGGAGAATAGAAGAAATCAGGCCATCCTGCTTTAAGGTCTGAGGCCTGTTACACTTACAACTTTGTTATAGTGGTGAAAACTGGCATAGGAAAGATCAGAATTGGGTCCAGGATGTTCCACATACTTTCAATCAGTCTCACCTCCTCCAAGCTTTATCCGATGCTGTCCTTGTGGTGCTCAGAAATTAACCTCTGCCACTGGGTCACATACAAGAAATATGGGGGCTCTAAATGGAAATCTCATCACAGATTTAACTAGGTAGAGCGTAGGCAGAGCCGGCGTCTTTCCATGATTGTCTTCATTGCACTGTCACTGAAGTCCAATAGGCTGCACTGTGCTGGTTCCGACTCCAAAGCTGATGTTCCATATGGAGGAGCAGCTGTCTTCAGCCACCTCCATCTCATGGTCAGCACACGACACTGACAGCCAGGGGTTAAATAAAAAACACTTTAGAAATGTAGATAGATTTCCCCCTCCCCCACCCTTCCCTCATGAAGAGACCGTAATCTCTCCCTTCCCCAGATGTACAGAGCTTCTTAACTCTCACATCGAACGGTGCACACGTGGCAACAGGAGGAAATGGGGGTGACGGGAGGAAGGTTTGGGCAGTTAGAAGTTCTCTACTCTTGACTTATGGTATATTTACCACGACACCAAGTCTCAGAGCCCTGGTCAACAGGCCTAGACTCACATTATGAGGCTAAAGACAGCAGTGTAGACAGTCCCAGTCGGGCTCTGAAATTTGGGGAGGGGGCTGGTCTCAGAGCAAGAGCCCCACCCTGAGCGGGAACATCTACACTGCTACTTTTAGCCCTGTAGTGTAAGCCCCACAAGCCCAAATCTGTTCACCCTGGCTCTGAGACTAGCTAGCGTGAGATTTCTGTTTTGCAGTGCAGAGGTACCTTTAGAGGTTTGGGAGGGTTTGCTATCTGGGAGTCAGGGGCTCGTAACTTGTGGTGAAGAGTCCTAAGAGTTTTGAGGTCATGGGTGTATGAGCTGTAAGTCAGGTAACCAACTTCTCTAGGAGCTTGTCTTCGCTGCTCAAAAAGCTGGGTTTTCTTACCTTGACTGAAATAATGTTGTCACAGAGTCCCTGGGCGATGCTCTGGAACTGCTCCTCACAAAGCCAGTCAGGACTTTGGGGAGCCTCCTCTCCCTTGGAGCAGACAGTCTTCAGGGCAAGAAGCTCACACGGCTTCACCTCCTGGGTCTCTCCTTGGAGCATTCAGCATGTGTCTCTCCGTGCGCTTCCCACAGCGAGCCCGCCCAGGCGGGGTCCTGGGGAAGCCAGAGGGTCCTGCACCCCCACTTCGCAGTCAGATGTGATTCTTAGTCAGCCAGTAAAACAGAGGTTTATTTAGATGACAGGAACACAGTCCAAAACAGGTCTTGCTGGTACAGACAATGGGACTCCCTTTAGTTAGGTTCATCTGGGGCCCCCAGGGAAGCCACAGCCCCATTGGGAAGCCCAAGCCCCATTGGGGCGCCCCTCTCCATTTCCCAGCCAGCTTCAAACTGAAAACTCCCCCCAGCCTCTCACTCAACCTCCCCCTGGCTCCTCCCCCAGTGTTTGTGTCCTTTGGTCAGCGTCCTGGGCAGAGGTATCACCTGGCTTTCAATCCCCCCTCCTGGGCTCTCAGGTTACATGCTCAAGTATGCTCCCTTCCCCAAGGCAGGTCATCCCAGCACAACTCCCCTGCCACCTTCCCAGGTCACTACTCCCCACTCAGCATTCACATAACACAGCAAGAACATTCCCACTTCTTCACAAATGTGCAGGAGCCAACCTGAGGTGAACACCCTGAGTACAAAGCCGTTTAGTTTTACCGTGAGGTAAACTTGGCAAGGTCAGTAGTATACTGCCATCTGGGGTTGAGTGCAATGAGCTAACCTCCTGGTAAAACGAAAGTGCCTTGTCTTTACTGTGTTTTTACCTAGAAATAAATCATGTGCGTTAGTTACCCTAAGGTAGGAAACAACTCATTTAGCAGTGAAGACAAACCCTTCATTATATCTCATGTGTCTCATGCTGCCTGGAGAACTATAGAGAATTAATATTGAATTCCACCCTGTGCCAAACACAGTGGGTGCGGTTAGCTAAACACTGCATTATTCTTGTATGAGTTTATTTGGAGCTGCCCGAGGGCCTGCATGCAACTTCTTGTGAGAATGGCTGATTTCTATGCAACTCCAGGGTCCTTCTTCTTCAGTCTCTGTTTTCAACTAATATATCTTTATAATTTACATTATGGTTGTACTGAGAGGCTTCAGCCTAGCAGAGAGCTATGCACCATACATAGTAAAAGAAAGACTCTGCTCCAAAGAGCTTGCGCTCAAAATTGACAAGACTGACAAGGGAACTATAATTATCCTGATTTTACAGATCAGGAACAGGGGGCCCAGAGAGATGAGGTGACTTTCCCAACATCACTCAAGCAATCTGTGGCGGAACTAGGAGCTGATCCCTGACTTTCTCAGTCCCAGTCTAGTGAATGAACCATAAGCCCATCCTTCCTGGCTACATTTTGCATCCTGGCCATTACCGTCCATTATGTCTAACCTCTACCCTGGCAAATCAAAGAGAAAGCAGAGTGTCTCTGGGGAGGCTCATGAACCCTGAGCAGGAGCAGCAGATTCATCCGACTGTGGGTTTTTTGGATAGAATAGTGTAATTAGAGGATGGGCAGCATGCAATAGATCAGGGTGGGCAAACTTTTTGGGCCGAGGGCCACATCTGGGTGGGGAAATTGTATGCAGGGCTGGGACAGGGGGTTGGAGTGTGGGAGGGGGTGTGGTGTGCAGGAAGGGGCTCAGGGCAAGGGACTGGGACTGAGGAGGAGTGTGGGCTGTATGAGAGGGCTCATGAAAGGGAGTTGGGGTGCAGAAGGGCTGTGGAGTGCAGGAGGGGTGCAAGGTGTATGAGGGGGCTCAAGGCAGGGGGCTGGGGTGCAGGAAGTGTGCAGCAGGGGGCTCAGGGCAGGAGGCTGGGGTGCACAGAGGTGCAGAGTGCAGCAGGGAGCACATGGAAGGGGGTTGGGGTCCAAGAGGGGTGCATGGTGTATGAGGGGACTCTGGGAAGGGGGTTGGGGTGAAGGAAGGGTGCGGAGTGCAGGAGGGGGCTCAGGGCAGGGGCATGGGGTGCAGGAGGAGCTCAGAGTGTACAAGGGGGCTCAGGGCAGGGAGTTGGGGTGCAAGGTACAGGCAGGGGGCTCAGGCCAGGGGGCTGGGGAGTAGGAGGCGTTCGGGCTCTGGCCCGGCACCACTTACCTAAAGCAGCTCCGTAGTGGCAGCAGTGTGCACCGGGACCAGAGCAGGCTCCCTGCATTCCTGCCCTGGCCCCGGATCTGGCCTTGGCCCTGGCCCCGCACCGCTTCTGAAGCTCTGCGGCCCCAGGGGGCAGGGGGAACGGTGGAGGACTGTGTGTTCACTGCCCTTGCCGTGCCTCCAGATACCTCCTCTGAAGCTCCCATTGGCCACGGTTCCCCATTCCCAGCCAATGGGAGCTATGGGGTGTGGTGCCTGGAGGCAAGGGCAATGCACATGGAGCCCTCTGCCCCCCTCCAGAGGGCCGCTTCTGAGATCGGCACGTGGCCTGCAGCGCCACAGGGGGAAACCCCACGGGCCGGATCCAAAACCCTGAGGAGCTGGAGCTGCCCCATGGCCTGTAGTTTGCCTGCTCCTGCGATAGATGTAACATGCTTGAATTTCTTCAGTGAATTTACTACTATCAAAGGGATGTTGTCCATTGACTTCAATAGGCTTTGAAGCAGGTTCTGGGTGCATTCAGAATGTAATTTGCTTAAGGCAGAGACTTGGTATGGGCTTTGGTAATACAAATAATGTCATATTCATCTGTGACTAGACCAGAATCCTTGGCATAATTTAGACCTAAACCTTCAACATGCATCAAATTACAGAGGCTGCTTTTGAATTTCACAGAAGACTGACACTGAGTAACAGTAACATTTCCTAGTTTAGGGTGACCACATGTCCCGATTTTATAGAGACAGTCCCAATTTCAGGATCTTTTTCCTATATAGGCTCCTATTACCTCCCACCCCCATCTCAATTTTTCACATTTGCTGTCTGGTTACCCTATCCTAGCTAAACTGACCACAAACTCTTGCTAAGATGGAAAATAAAGTCCTCCTTTCTCTTTTCTTCTTCTATACTTTATGATTTATATCTAGAAGTTAATGACAGATACAGTACATCAAACTCTTCCTGAGAAAGCAGTTTAATGAATAATGTATAATTGTACAGGAGAAGAGACAGACAAAAATTGCCAGTGAAAATGTAAGAAACTATAAAGAAATTTGAAAGCTATGCCGAGGATTCTTGCCGTTTGAGAAGGTTTCATTACCAAGGAGACTTGACTTCACAGAATACTGCAAACCTTAAGGACAATGATGTCTAATTTAAATATTATTGTGATAAAAATAATATATACTTATGTATAGCTGCTATTTAATAAACAGATAGCAAAGGCTTGCCTTTATACTGAGGATGGTGATATGCTCAGTTGACATGTTGAGAGGCCAATGAAAAGTGAAAATCTGTAAGATGAATCCAGCTGAAATGTTATAAGTTCTAAGCAATCACAAGACCGGCTCAGCTGTTTGTAGCCAGTTGCAGAAAAGGCCACTGAACATATCGGGTAAACCTACAAAGAACCTGTAGGACTAGAACATGGGACCACAAAGGTGTAGGACTGTTGATGCTGCTGTGTCACTACTGGAAGCTTCAGGTCAGTTTTCACTGGAAGATCTTAAGAAGTTAGACACTATAGGAAGTTACTGCCCTGCCAGGGCTGAATGGCAGCCCCCCATGACTCTGACTGGCTGAACCAGGAAGCCATCATGGGGAGCTGTCTAAGCAATGATGCAAACTGCTCCAGATTTTGCCTTGCTGTGGACCCTAGACTCCATCTTCTGACCCTGCAACTTGTCCATTGTCTATAACTTGGTGCCTGACCTTGACATCTGACCCAGTTCAACTTCAGCTCCACTAGTTGCCTGCTATCTTTAACTTGCTACCTGATGCTCACTTCCTGGTGTCCAGACCTGACTTGACCCTGACTCTGCTGCTTGTCTCCTGACGACAACTTGGTAACTATTGATGCACCATGCAGGCTGCCTGTGGTCCTGCAATGTAGGAAATGACCAGGTGCCAGCTGAGAGGAATATACAGCTTTCTTGTCTTACTACTCCATTAATCATTACCCACATTATTGGTGGTGAACCATGCAAATGAATCAAATGACTATATTGCTTCCTGGTGAGCTATGAAACAAGGACACAATTGTCAAGTAATGTGAAAAGGCTTCACAAAGTTTCACTCCTAACTTCTCAAAGGGCATTTCTGCAGACAACGCAAAGCACTGACAGAGAAACCGCCACTTGAGGAAGAACACTGAGTTATGTCATGTTCACCAAGAACCACACCACAGGGAGGCCTACAGAGAGAGCCCTGTAGAAGTCGGTTGCTGATCAGTGCCAAACCAGCAGGTGTTCATTGCATGGACCAAGACGATTTGCACAACCTAACGAGTCTTACACAAACTAGGGTGGCACAAGATGTGTTGCAGGAAGACCACAGAATTTTCCAGAGACAAACTTGCAAAAACTCAATAAACATTCCTCTTTTTGTCCTTAAATGATGAGAAGGGACAACTCATATTCTAGTTGGACATTTCTAATCTTTGACAGAAACATGGGCCACTTTCTGATTGGCCCAGATCAACTTTCCCCAGAAGACAAACCAAATCATGACGCCCTTCAGCAACTATATAAAGCAGCCTGTTCTGACCAAACCATCACTCCCTGAAGCTGAAACATCTGGATCCAAGAGACAACAAAGGAGACCTTCTCTGCCTGGCCAGTGAGAGCTCCACAGACCTGGTAAGAACTAAAGTCTCTTCAATGACAATCACTTCATAATTCTGTCCTTTAAAGTCCTCACTATGGAGACAGCTGCAAACAAAAACAAGAACACAATTGTCATAATACCCTGAGTGTACTGCCTCAATTAACTTTCTATCTATCTGGAGAAACCAGTCATTGCTACTGTGAAGCTGAGCTGGAGAACACACCTTCGCATGAGTTTCCATTGTTATGCACCAAAAATACATGTATTTTTTTACCCAAATGAAAACGGGGTAACTTAAATGCTAAATGCTTCTTCTCAGGAAGTAGGTACCTATATAAAATCCCGTAAATGACTGAAATGTATAAAGCTACTTTTATTATAGCAGTTCACTAACAACTTTAAACTTAGTTGGATAGAAATTATGGTAAATCAATAGTGATTAAGAGTACTGAGGGTTTGCCAACTCATTAAATTAACTAAGCCTAGTATTCTATCAATTAGGAAAGCATGCTTGGTTTTTCTTAAATTTAACTGCTTCTCAGAAAGAAGTTGCCAGAGTTAGTGTCGTCAACTCCAAACGGTAAAAAATCATGAGATGAGCTTAAATCTTGAGATTTTTTTAAATGATAATTTTGGGGTACATTTTATTTGCCTTCTAGTTTCTGAGCATTTAAAGTGCACCTGTTTCATGTTTTCTAGCTTATGTTTGCAATCAGGATGGCAAGAATGCTACTCTTGTTTAAAATGAAAGCTAGGATTCTCATGCTGTTCTTCACCCCGGCAGCCAGGAGTTTAGAATAAAATCATTGGGGTTGGCCACTCTGCTGAATTAAAACCTTGTAAATGACTAAAATGCATAATTTAAGCTTGCATTTCACTAACAAGTTTAATCTTAGTTGTCTAGAAATGATAGTAAGTCAACACATGATTAAGACTATTGAGGCTGGTTTCACTTTCTGTTCAAAGCCTAATACGATTTGTAACAGGAAACGGTGCAAAAGATTGCTGAAAGGAACCCTAAGTGTTTCAGGGTTTACCTGGAAATCAGGCAGTTTGAGGTCAACAGAAATGGACAGCCTCCTATCCAAAAAGAAGAAGAAGCTCTGACTTATCTTTTAAGCTAAAGATTTTTAGCAGTATGTGAATATTTAAAGTGGGAAAAGAAGCTGCAATACTGGTAAAATTCCAGACAAATTAGAACAGCTTAAATCATTACCTAAGTATTATATTTCAGGTTCAAAGTCTGATAATTAATTGCATTGACCTCCTTAATCATTAAGTAACTTGTCCAAATTTCTAAATCTAACGCTGGAGCTGTGTACTTGAATACCACAAGCAGTTCTATAATTTCACTGGCAAACATATTTAATTAGAAATTGATAAACATCTACATTTATGGATTTATAATTCCGTTTTCATACTAAAGTCACCTACCAAATATATTGTAAAGCTAAGATAAAGTTTGCTGTATAAGGAGACTGTGAGAAGAATTGCATGATTTGATTTGATTCATTGTCTTCCTTCTTGATACATTGGCACATATCACGCTGAATTCATTCTAGCAGATTTCATAAACATGATTATTTGACCATCTTTATTTTGCTTTCTGTAATCTAATTGCTTTCAGTTCTATTTTGGCTAATACAACTAATCAATGTGCACTATTTCAGTCTGTATTTTGGGAAAAGAATAGTGATCCACAAAACTGTGAGATGCCTGATGTGAGTAACCGGCTAATTAAGATTGCTCACCCAACTTATGTTTTAAAATGTATCTTTCCTCATACAACTCTATTTCTCTGAAATGTTCCTGCACCACCTCTGGTGCTGTGCAAATAATAAATATTATTAACAAATTGCAGCAAACATATTATGCCATTTAACTATAGACAATATTTCTATAGCTCAATATTTCACAGTCTCCAGCACCAAATAAATACAGGGACTCTCCATCTCCTGTCTGTCTCTTCTTTCTAGTGACATTGAGTTCCTGGCCGAAGTTCAGCCATGAAGATCCTTTACCTTCTCTTTGCTGTTCTGTTGGTGCTCCAAGTTGCTCCTGGTAAGATCTCAGTGAAATGAAGGTTAATTTAGAGGGATGTTGGCAAGTCTAGACAACGGTTGCCTAGAACTTTGCATTGTAACTTTTTTGAAACTGTTTTTCTGAAGAGCTCTAATAGATACCTAGGTTGCAGCAAACACTGGAAATGTGGCAGGGGAATTGTACTGGAATCAAGGAGTTGTCTTTGTTGTAATCATAAAAGTCCATTTAGATCTGGCTGAATTCTGACCTGTTGAAAAACCCTCAGTTCCTGTCTGTGATTTTCTAGCAGATGTTGCTAGAGGCTAAATATTCCCCAAACTGTATCTACCTTGAACATGCTCTTGCTATTGCATGATGCACAGAACTCAACATACAGATTGGAGAAAAAGAAAATTAATCCTCTTCCTCTGATCTACTATGATGGAAAGGCCCCATTTGGTGAAGGGGCTGGTGCTTTGGGCTGGAGATCATAGTCTGAAGTTCTGCTGACTAGTACTAATCACTCAGTGCCTTCACAGCTCCTATAATTAAGGAAGACCTCATGGCCCATAGAGAGATTGTACAAATGAGAAAACAGCCCAGATATCTAATATGGCAGATCTTTGTCTTACCCACACCATCTCTCAAAAACAATCTGCCACATTCATGTGCTTGGCTTGATTCCTGGAAATGACATCATTTGGGGGTGAGACAGAATATACAGGAATGTCAGTGCATCAGTGTAGGTTTTGGATTTATATCTGCTGGTTGTGAATAGTTTTGAGAAAGCACAGCTACCTCCAGTTAAATATTTTAACCCAGGTATCCTAAAGGCTGAAGATATCGAAATTGTGTCTACCTTTTCAACAGGATTGGCCTGTGTGGTAAACGTAAAGCTGGCAATTGGTCATGAAGAAACTATTCCTGAGTGCTGAGTTTTCATAAACATGTCTGCGCAGAGTCTCTCAGACAGGCATTCGATCAAGAAAGAACTTGATCAAACCCTTCTGTTTCTAAACGTTGCAGCCATCCATCCAAGTGCTGAGCTGGTTCAATCCTACTTAGTCCCTTAGCATTTACCATAATTTCCCTGGTGCGTTGCTCTGAGAAGCCATGAAGAATCAGAACTTGACCAACAGCCCGTAACAAAAGTCTGGTACAGGCAGCTGCCAGAATTTCATCCCTTAAGTATGTGAGGCAGTGAAGGACACTTGTGCTCTTAGATAGTTCTTAAATATATCCAGTGAGCCAGACACTCATTTAATGAATGTGCTCTGCCCTCTGTTTAGAAGCTGCTACTGGATGTACCCAGCACTACAGCCATGTCAGTAGCATTAAAAGTGTGGTAAAATTGTGCCCTGGATTATATTAATGGTGCTGATTTGGGCAGCCTTCAGTGACTGCGAAATCCGGTCAAGGGGGAATGCCTGCCATCAGAGGTGAAAGTAAGCCGGGCCGGGCCGGTACGGCGTACTGGCAAGAGCCAGTATGCCGTGCTGGACCGCATCGACTTCCACAGCAGGGATTGAAAGGGCTCTGGGCTGCCCATCACTTTGGGAAGCCCAGAGCCCTTTAAATCCTGGCCACGGCTCTGGCGGCCGGGCTGGGGCCAGGATTTAAAGGGCTCCGGGCTTCCCTCAGCGGCAGGAGCCGTGGGCCCTTTAAATCCCTGCCCAAGCCCCACAAAGCTTGGAGTTCCCCGTGGCAGCCAGAGCCTTGAATTTGCCCCTGAGCCCCGGGGGGCTCCCAGCCACCTCTTCAGCTGAGAGACCCTGGTTGATTTAAAGACCCTGAGTCTCCCAGGCACAGCTGGTTCCCCAGGGCCTTTAAATCTTGAGAGACCACACCTCTTCCAGATGAGGCCATGGCCCCCTCAGGACTCCGGCAGTACCAGTAAGTCCTGTAAGTTACTTTCACCCCTGCCTTCCAATGCTAAAATAACAGCCCATTCTTCATCCTGCTCTGCTGACTTATAATTAAGACTCATTTTGTGTGTAGGCCTGGCAAAGATTATTTGGACCCCATCGCAATGTGAAGGCTTTGGGGGTGTCTGCAGTGAGCCTTGTCCCCGCTGTGCTAGACAGTTTGGAAGGTGTGTCACACAGGGCTTCTGCTGCGTACTGTAAGTTTATGATTCCACGGCATAGACATAACTGCATTAACAGAAACATGTGTTCCTCTCCTTTCTATATCCAAACTATTGTTTAATGCTCATGGGGATGCAATACACATGGCAGAGCCCAGAGGCAGCAGGCAAAGGATACATCTTGGGTACCTAGAACCTGGGATGCACTGGAGTTGGAGTGTCCTCAGCATATATTGGAACAACCCTGCTGGCTGCTCTCATTCCTGCTTTACCCAATCTGCTTATGGCCAGCTCCAGAACCATCCAGAATCTCCATAGTGTTCAGTGGTATAGGGATTGCACCTCTGAGACCTGTCAACTCCCAGAACCATCTCTAGCACTTCCTATGCCTCAGTGCTTGCAAGACGGGCAGCATAGAGACAGTTACACAACTCTGTGCCGCTCATGCATGGATGTAACTCTCTCGCAGCCAGGTGTGTTGTTTTTACACCCCTACACACTGGTGGAGCAGCATGTACAAACGGTATTCAGGTATAAATGGTTTGTGTTCCCTATTCCAAAATGGAAGAACAAGGAAGAACCAAAGCAAAGTCCCCAGGAGAGAGAGCAGTATATGAGTCCACTGCTCTGTATTGGTCTACAGTAACTCTGAGATCAAAATGGCTGCTCTCTGCAAACAGGCATCATCATTAGAACTTTACAGCTGTAATATGCACAAAAGAGAAGCCTCAAAGTTTTGATCTTAGTTACACCGGGGGGGGGGGGTGAGACTTACAAGATACATCACAATGTAAAATGATGCAAAGTTCTTAAATGCCATTACCGCTTGGCCTGAGTTCCTAGCCAACATTAAGGGTCTTGTGGGTTGTCTCCATTAAGAGGAGAAATTGATTATATGGGTCAGGTATTTCTTTGGTGCGAACGTGTTTATTTATAAAGAATGAACACAAAGGATATGTCTATATGGACATGTAGGAATTGTAAGTCTGGGTTCAGGCTCAAGTCTTAACTCCTTTTCTGTCTAAATGCAACTTTCAGACTTAGCCCCAGGTCCTTGGATCCCCCCAGGAAAGGAGGGTTTGAGCTTGAGTCAAGCCAGTACTCAGGGTTCAAGCCCTGTGGTTTTGCCATGTGGACACTGCATCGCTGGACTTGGGCCACAGGGAGTCCACCAGTGCTATCCCACAACTCCATGCCCTGGTGCTCTTTATCCTTTATGTCCCACAAGTTGCCAGCAGGACCAGTCCTCAACTAAATCATACAACCTAGACCTCCCCCACTGCAACTTGAGACCATTGCTCCTTGTTCTGTCATCTGCCACCACTGAGAACAGTCTAGATCCATCCTCTTTGGAACCCCCTTTCAGGTAATTGAAAGCAGCAATCTCCATGCAAAAGCTCTAGACCCTCTGTTGGTCATCTCAGGTCTACATGGCAATGTGGTCCCACCAGCCATATTTTGTGGCCCTGCTGCAGAAATTCTGGTCTATGTATGGGACATCAGTGGCTCCACCAAGTGTCATAAGCAACATCAGCCAGTTCAAATCTATCATATCTGTGTCCTCCTCCTCCATCATTATCTTTGTTTCGTGCCTTCAAGGGGTCAGAAAACTCCACTGGAATGTCCATCCAAGTCTCACAGAAGTGCTGCCCATTTCCTTAAGCAGGAGTGAAAGCGCAAGTTCTTCAAATGGCGCCTCATCCACATTGCTGGTTTGGGGTGCAGGGCGGACCAAAATAATGGCTCTGCAGGAAGCTTCTCAAAATTCCTGTGACACACGGGGGTGGGCCTCCAAGTTTTCTCCCAGACAAACAGACTGGGAGCCAGTGACCTAGATTGGAGAGGCCCGGCTGGTTCACTGAGCATGCCCAGATATCCATGCTCTCACCAGGCAAGGCAGTTAGCAAAAAGCTGCCACCAGAACAGAGTCAGTTTAGGCTTATGTGAGCTGGGAGGCAGGACTGGAATTTCCATACATTCTTTAAGAATTAGTTATCACCTAAGTATCTATTGGTTTAGCTTCAGCTCTGGACAAAGATGTGTTTAACAGAACAGTACATGGAAGTGAGTCACACAGTTCAACAATCTAGTTTTTTATGCTTTGCTTTCCTCTAAATTTAATAGAGGGAGCTGGAAATTTTCAATTTTGACTAAATGTTTCCTTTATAGTTTCAATTTACACAAAAAAGAATCCATAAATATTTTTCATTCTGTTCCAAAGGGATGTGATACATATTTTGTTTCCATTCCTTAATGCATGATGTCAATTTTGCATTTGTTATGTTCTGGTAAACATTTTAACTTTGCAAAATGTTTTTAGGAAGTACATTTTAAAAAAATGAGAGAACATTCCTCTCTTCCTAGAGAACTGGGGACAGGTGAGCAGACTTCCCTGTTCAGAAGTCTACATTTGCCTGTTATGCTAGATAGCTCACTTGTTTAAACACGACAACTACAGCTCAGTAACAGCACATTGCATCAGGGAAAATGACTATTAACCAGGAATATCCACACTGATGGGACAATTTTTCCTGTGCTTTTTGATCTGAAATTAAATATATTTTCTCATTTTTATAGGTATAAGCAAAGACTCTGATCAACTCTTTTCTCTGTGCAGACTGCGTTGCTGACAGCTCAGCCCATGGTTTCGGCAAGATCTCTGGTAATCTGGTGACATCGTCTCACCTCTAAGAATGGTTAGATCCTGCTACAATGGAAGCATGAAACTCTGTACATTTGGGCCAGACAGAGCCATGTGTGCTGGAGAAATCCAGACAGGAGAGCTTCTATCACTGATAAAAGATTGCAACTCCCCTTTTAATAAAAGCAAGTTGTTGTTACATCATAGTACTGAAATATGAGTGTGTGTGTTCTGTTGGGAGTGGGGGTGGGCTTGGGGGGTGTTAGCCAATCTTAATATAGGCACCAACATATCCCTCTGTATTATAACTTGATTTTAGTTACATCTTACCTGGGACACCAAGAAGTGAGGCAACAAAAAGGAGAAAAAGTTGGGAAGATGGGACCCACAGTGAGAATCCATTTGTTCTGCAGCCACATAGAAGCGGACATACATGGGGCAATAAGGAGTTAGTGGCATCTGTTCCCCTTATCCCCCAGTCATTGCACCCTGCCCTCATTGTCTCCTGACCCTGACCTTCCTCCACATTCCCATCCATGTGGGTAGATGGAGGCAGCCATCTCCTCACAAAGGGAGGCCGGGGAGCTCTGTCCTCTTTCCTTTCACGCTCACAGGATCCTCAATATGATTAAGGTTATTTTTCAGTGTTAAACTCTTTGGACCCTCTGTAATGGGTGGGATACCTGAAAGTAGGACAATACCGTGGATACACACACAACAATGGGAACAAGTGTGTAAAACAGATACTTAAACACAGGCCCTGCTGCCAAGGCACATCCCAGATAGTGCAAAGCCAAATTCAGAGAACAGCTCTAAGTGGCATTGTCCAGAGCCTACTGAAGTCAGGGGGACTCTTTCCATTAACTTCAGTCAGCTGCAAATCCTTACCGGGGATGAAATCCCGGCCCCACTGATGTCAATGGAAAAAATCCCATTTAACCCTTAGAAGGTCATTTCCTCCAGGCAGATCCTTGTCCATAGTAATAATGACACCGAAAATATGGAATTTATTAATAAAGGAGCTTATCCAAAATTTTTGTATGGAACATTTTTTCCCTTTTGAAATTGCTGTTTCATCAACAGGGAAACGTTCAGGGGGAACATGTCAGTTTTAATAAAATCTCATTTTAAAAACACTGAAACAATTCTGATGACGTTGAAACTTTCATCTTATTATCATTATTATTTATTCGGGAGCCCAGGTCATGGTCCAGAACCCCATTGTGTTTGGCACTGTACAAACACAGAGAAAAAGATGGTCCTTGCCCCATCAAGCTCACAAATTAGGCGTAAGGCAAGAGCCAGCAGATGGATACAGACTCACGTGGGAGTACAAGAAAACAAGGAGCCAGTCTTGGCCAGCGTGATAGGCAGTGGTATCAGCACAGCAGCCTAACCACTATCAAGTTTGTTGCAGGCTTCAGAGTAGAGAAGAGTTTTTAGGAGCCATTTGGAGGAAGACAATGAGGTGCTTTGTGGCTGTTCAGGGGGAGCTCTTCAAAAGCATGAGGAGCAGCATGGAAAATTACAGAAGGACTTGCCATATACAATAATGTCATAGACTTCCATAACTTAGTCCTAAACCTTGAAAACATGTCAAATAGCAGCTGAGGCTTCTGTGTTTCACCTAGAACTTAAACTGAATAATAACAACAGCAAGCTGGCTACACTAACTGCAAATACTTGTTAAATTGTAAAGGGACCTCTTTTATCTTTTTATTCTATAATGCACAAACACACACACAAAGCTGCATATTTTAAATATAAATGTTATTGTAACTAATCATTCAAAAGATATACCGATCTATTTGTTTTATATTAGAGACAGTGATCTTGCCTATGATCTATCAGTTCATCTGGTCCTGATCTGGGAATTTCATTATGATTAGTGATCCCAGCTGTGAAAGGGTCAGGAAAGACTACATGAAGGTGGGAGAAGAACTCAGTTAGAAGGAAGTAGGTAGATTCCCTCTCAGGTAGGGCCTGAGGAAGGCAAGCTGAGGAAGACCACAAGGATGGAATTAATCTATCTGGTGGCTCCTGGAAATGGGGCAAAGCAAAGTGAGCCGGTCCTCAGAGGCTGATGTTCCAGCAGAGGAGGAAGAAGCTAGGAGAAGCCAGGGGCCTTAAAAGTAGAGCATAGGCTGTGTTAAGTGCGAGCCCCAGGGAAGCACCATGACGTGGCCAGGAAAACAGCGGCACATATGAAGGAACAGACCTAGTTGTTTAATGTAGGGTCCCTGGGTTGGAACTCAGAGCAGTGGATAGACATGTGTTCCCCCGAGTGCATAAGCTCCTTATAAGTACAGTTGAGCCCAGAGCTGGGCTGAATCCTAAGATTAAAGGACAGGCTGGAATATCCCAAGAGGGAGCGGTAGGAACTTTTGTGCTTGGACTTGTACTTTTGTCACTCAGCAAAGGGTCCCAACTAGCCAGGACTTATCCAGGGGCTGAGTCCTGGCAGAATTAGACGATCACCAGGTCAAAGAGGTGACTAACAAGCTGTGTTAGTGGTGAAGATCCCGGCAACACCTCAATCTGATGCTAGAAGATGCTATGGGCAGTGAATGCAAACTCAGGTCTGTGGGATGGCTGCTTAGCAATTAAATACTTTTGCCACAGAAAGACAGTGAGTATCTTTGGACAGTCACAAGGCAGGTTGCTGGGAGGGGTGTGCAAACCTCAAAAGGCTTGCTATGTAGGTGGAGCGGGTTAAATTACTGTATGAATGGGACAAGGGAGAAGGTGTGTGTGAGTGTATTTGAGGGAAGGTTCATTCTGTTTCCATAGACAAACACGTATGGTGAGCTCTCAGGGTGAAGGTCTCTATTGTCCCTCCTGGAGGCCTAGCCCTGAGGGCACATTCCACCAGGAGGGGGGCAAAGGTGTCTTTAAGCTGCTTCTGCATCCCCCAGATTTTGGGCCACTTGGGGCTGGAGCAGCCCCAACATATATTAGAACAACCCCGATGACTGTTCTGATTTACTGCAGCCTTATCCAGGCTGCATGGGGCTGCCCCGAATCTCTGCTGCCTTACAGCCCTGATAACCCCCAACGCCATCTCTTCAGCAAAGGGCCAAATACTTCAGCACTATGCTGCCTAGGAATTGAGGTAACTCCCCCAGCCCACTGTGGTGCCTTGCCATCCCTAGATGTAATCAGACAGACACATATAACCAGAATCACACGTTCAATCCTATTGTTTCAAATATTTATTTTCATTTAAGGGCTTGTCCATCTAACAAGTTGAACAAGTCAGCTTTAAATCAGTTAAAAATCTTATGTACTTAACTGGTGCAAAACACAGTGTGGATGCTCATGTTTCTGTGTGATCCAGTTTAAACCAGATCTTGGTTGATTTAACTGAACTCAGTTCCTTACAGACGTAAGCTAATCTGTGTTTACGTTCATAGACCTTTCTCTGAACAAAAACACAGAGTGTTTTGCAAAGATTTAAATTAATTGGTTTTCAGTCACACCAATGTAATCTGTAATAGAGACACGCACTCTGAGTTCACTTTTACCTTAGGATTAATGAAAACATTGCTTGCAGGTGTGTATATCAAACATTGCAAAGTTTTCATGGGACCACAGGGAGCACTGAGAGATTCCCCAGAACAAAGCCACATTGACAACAAAAGACATCAGAAAACAATGTATTAAGGTCTGAAGGCTGGTGCTGCTCCCAGTGTAAATCAAGAGTCTCTCCACTAAAGTCAGGGTAGTGACACTAGCATAAAATTGTCATAAGGGAAATCAGAATCAGATCTCTGATGTTCCATAAAGGTTAGAACAAATTGACAATATTTCAGTCTGTCACACCCCACCAATGGCCGATCCAATTCCTTCCCAGACTTCCCGCAATGATACCCTGGCATTAGGACACACATCAGCAATTTCAGACAGATTGGTTTCCCTTTGCACTGTTTAGAGGTGTGTGAGGCAGGTCTAAATTAGAAAGCGAATCACATCCTTCACGAAGCAGAGACAGTAATCTTCCCGTGATTGTTTACATTGTACTGTCACTAAAATCCAGCAGGCTGCGCTATGAAACAGCAGGTTCCTACTTGAAGGAAGATGTTCCACAAAGAGGTGAATCTTTCTCTTTTCAGACTTATCAATCTCCCTGAAATCAGGCCTCAGACAATAAAATGTCTGAGACCCCATGTGAATGCTGAAAGGTTTGCAAGGTCTGATACCCTCATTAAATATCTGCAAGTGCAACCTAATGGATACGACCAGAGGTGGAAGCTCTTGCACAAAATAAGGGGACCTGGGCAGGGGTGGGGTGAAGGCTGGAGTAGAGGGAAGGAGGGAGAGGATCTGGCATAGACTGGAGATTAGGGTGCTATGGAGCTCCCAGGTGGGGGTTACACAGGGGATCTTGTGGCAGGGATAAGCCCAATGTGATGAGAGTGGAAGGAGTCCGTGCAAAGATGTAGCTGCCCTATGGCTGTTTCCCCCAGAGCTGTACAGCTATCAGTGCAAAAGTGAAGGAGAGAGGTGTAGTGTGGAGGTGCAGACGGAGGTGCTAATGGCAGCATGTAATAGGGCAGTCTGGGCAGCACTACAGAGGTGCTTGCACTCATCAGAGAAGTCCCAGTAAAGACTCTGTGGCATTTGACCATCGATTCTCATAATAACAACAGGAGAGGAGATCTGGGTGCCGCGGAGCATGGCGGTGGGGTTATGCACAGTACAGTCAAGCTGCGACTGTACCAGCTCCTCTGACACAGCACAAACCAAAAGGATTTGTAGCTTGTGTAAGAAATAGATTGATCCACCTGAGCTCATTGACACATACAGAGATGTATAGACCATGGTCAATAAACACGCACATGTGAATTTAACATGCTTTGTGTTTTATTTATAACTGAAAAAAGAAATGAATTTCTATGGAGAAAAATGGCAGAAAAGCCCCTCCCCACCCCTCCTGCTGTGACACAAACACACACTTCAGCATTGGGTTTTCAAAGCAACTTGATTTAATTGAGCGGGAATCTCTTTACAGGTGATACCAAGGCTCCCTTCTAGAAATTCTCCAGCTCATGCAGTTCTCTACAGCCCCAATGAATGGTGCTTCCATTGCAATAGGATTCAATGATTTTGGAAATGAGGGGCTGTCTTTCAAATTCCCAGAGGTCCTGCTTAGGCAATCAGCAGAGCCATCAGTGACGTCACCACCTGCACAAAGAAAAAAGGCTCTCACATTCTTTGTTTATTCCCATAAAAAGAGGGAAAACATGACTGATTTCCAATCAAACAGCACAGTAGAAATGTGCAGTCACTGACTGGTGAGTGCAGATAAACATAGTTAACTCTAGTGCAGGGAATTCATTTTCCCACTGCAACTATTGACAAGTCTACTATAGAGTTTTAATGGGGATAGTCATATGTATCTAAAGAGATGACGTGGCTACCTACTTGGCTTAACAGGTATATACCAGGCATCTGAACTTGTGGGGGAGGGGAATACCCAAACCTAATATGTTGGATTTTTTTTTGTAAACCAACAAATTGTTTCCTTTTTCAACTATGAAATGAAAACAGCTTTCAAATTTTCAAAAAAGATTGTGACTATCTCCCTCTGCGTTTCAACCAGGAGACACAATACACTTTAGTCACACAACTGTTTGTCAAAATGGCATGCAAAATGCTGAAATCATCAAAGAAATTAGGAATGGATCTCTCTAGAGAAGAAGAAGAGAAACATCTCCCTGTGCTCCATGCACAGAATCACCAGGGTCTTTGTGCATTCATTTGTCTCACACACATTCAAATGTACTCAGTCTCCATCACTTCACACTCATAGCACGCTCCTAGAAACACATCCCCCATCCACACACACATTAACATTCACCCAGGGCTCTAAGTAAACTCAAAACTCTCAAAGTTTGCCTATGGGTCCATCTACACTTACGTGAGCATGCAGAGTTCAGACATTGCACACCCAGCCAGCATGGGTGTAAATAGCCATGTATATGCTAAGGTATGGTTTAGGTGAGTAGAATACAGTGTCCAACACATCTGAACCCCCCTGGGTATATACCCTATACAGGTGACTACATGCCCAAGCAGTGGTTCCCCCATCCACACCACTATTTTTAGCAGCATACAGTCCCGCTACCAGAGCCTTTCTTCCCTGCCAGCTCCCACTCCCTGCCACCACAGCCTTTCCTTGCCACAGTGGACGGCTCCCACGGTGGGGAGCAGCCTTTCCCTGCCACCTACCCACTGTTGGATCCTTTCACTATGCGGGTAGCTATACACTTTAAACAAACAAAAGGAAGCATTTCTTCACACAACGCACGGTCAACTTGTTGCCAGGGGATGTTGTGAAGGACAAAACTATAACTGGGTCTAAAAAAAAACTAGATAAGTTCATGGAGGAGAGGACCCAGAATGGCCGTTCTGATGTGCAGTGTCAGAGGGGTAGTCGTGTTAGTCTGGATCTGTAAAAAGCAACAAAGAATCTTGTGGATAAGTTCATGGAGAAGAGGTCCATCAATGGCTATTAGCCAAGACAGTCAGGGATGCAACCCCATGCTATGGGTGTCCCTAAATCTCTGACAGCCAGAAGCTGTGACTGGACAACAGGGGCTGGACCACTTGATAATTGCCCTGTTCTGTTCATTCCCTTTGAAGCACCTGGCACCAGCCACTGTGGGAAGACAGGATCCTGGGCTAGATGGACCTTTAGTCTGACCCAGTATGGCCGTTCTGATGTTCAGTATCAGAGGTGTAGCCGTGTTAGTCTGGATCTGTAAAAAGCAACAAAGAGTCCTGTGGCACCTCATAGATTAACAGACGTATTGGAGCATAAGCTTTCATGGGTGAATACTCACTGGGTCTGATGAAGTGGGTATTCATCCACGAAAGCTCACGCTCCAGTACGTCTGTTAGTCTATAAGGTGCCACAGAATTTTTTGTTGCTTATGTTCACTGTAATGACAAGTGCGGACATGGCCTGTCGTTTGCTGTGACAGGCGGCTACATGGGCAGTGCCTGTACTCTACAAGCTGCTGTAAGTGTAGATATAACCTATATCACAAGTTGCACTGCCTTTACTAAAAGTGTAATTTTAAACCAATTGCGTTAACACTTTGAAAAACACACAGAGGACACTCTTGGTTCAGTTTAAACACAGTTTTTTTTGAGGGGGGGCAGGGTTTGGCATGTGAATATAGATTTAACTGACTCAGGAAAAAATATTATTTCTATTAAACTGGTTTAAACTGGACTATATAGAAATACCAAGGTCCACACTGTTTGGCAGAAGTTTAACTACTTAAGGTTTTTAACTGACTAAAGGTTAAACTGGAGCAACCTGTAATGTAAACAGGCCCTTAAGCTCTTCCTTTCTGTGCACTGCGTGCCTAAATGACTAAATATGCTGCCTGTCCACAGCATGGGTCTCAGAATTGCTTCAGGCAGATACAGAAGAGATGCAGCCCCCATGCTCTCTCCTGGAGATTTACTTTATTCTATCTTGTCTTCACTATTTCTAAATTAGTTTAGATTTCTCTTTATGGCAACAGTATATGACTTCCCCAAACTTCTCCATGAGCACACAGATTGACCCCCTCCCCAGCACGCCTAGGAAACAATGGTTTTCTTTCTCAACAAATGTGATTGACTGGCCATGTGTACATAAAACAAAGAGTAACACACATTCCTGCCAGCACTGCTGTGTTGCCTCGCCAGTATTCTGCACTTACGGTAGACAGCAACTGTCTGATCCACTGCAGGTGCCAATACGAGCCATACCGCTGGGACATGACCCACTCCGGCAGGAACCTCTGAGGCGTATACACTGAAGGCTGTTCTGAGCCTTGGTGAATTCTGCAAAGAAAAGGAATCTTAGTTTCCATGTGCAGAGCAGAGGAAGTAAGAGTTGTGATTTCCACATGACAGGCATTTCTCATTCACTGAGATGTAGCCAAATCAGCCCAGTTATCTGCCAGAGAAAAACTTTACTAGTTTATATAGCTTTCATGTCTAGCACCTTGTGCAATAGGAAACTTAGAGGAGAATCTTTTTAACTGGAGGTGGCTCTTCTTTCATAAAACTATCCACCATCCATAGGTATAAGCCCAGATCTTAAACTGTGTTCATTGCCGTACACACTGTCCAGCCCCGAGGATGGCATTTCCAGGAATGAAGCCAGGCACATAGACCAAGAAGGTTCTTTCTGAAAGATAGTGTTGCTTAGGCTGTGAGATGAGAGTCTGCTCTGGTAGAGATCTGGGTTATATCTGCAGTTTGTGTAACCTCTTCATAGGCCCTGAGACCTGCCTTAGCAACTTTTATGAAGGACTGCGACAAATTGGAGATTTGTGTGTAAGATATGTGATCATCTAAGATCCCTATTCATTCTTGTTTGGATGAATAACTAAAATATGTGCCTTGTGTCTCAACATTTATTTTTTTTTATTTGGTTTTGGTTTTTGAGGCTATGGAGCCGGTTAGAGGACAAATGGTCCATCTGCTGCTACAGTGGAAGAGGCGATACTGAGTTATTGATGGTTGATTGCCAGAACTCCAGGAACTTGCAGCAGAGGAAACTGGAGTAAATGGATTAGGGGGAAGGAAAACAGCTCTTCTCCTATAGGCATCTCCTGAAACAAAAAGAGTAGGAAATATGGTAATAGACTCCTGGACCTAGCAGGGACAGGAGTCTTTTAATGGAACACAGACACTGGCTCATGAGGGAGGGACATAGCAAGACTGACTGCGAGCTAAGGCTGTCTCTGCACTACAGTGGCTGTACCCACATCATCCCACAAACCAGACAAAGCCTACAGTGACAAACATTGTTCAGTTGACGGAGGAACACCACCGCCCCGCACAATGCTATGTACACTGGCAGAAGTACTCTGCCATCAACCTATCTGCATCTACACTAGTAGGGTTTTCAGCATAGCTATGTCAGTCAGGGGTGGATTTTTTCTCACACCTCTGACCAACCCCTCTGCCAATCAGACTTTTCAGGTTAGACTAAGCCTCAGACTGGGATAGGTCACAGAAAGAAATATGTGGACTGGTCTACACCTAAAACTTAGGTTAACCTAGGTATGTTGCTTCAGGGCTGAGAATTTTTCACATCCCTGAGAGAAGTTAAACCAACTTAAGCCCAGGTGAAGACAGCACTAGACTGATGGAAGAATTCTTCCATCAACCTAGTTACTGCCTCTCAAGGGGGTGGATTTAGCCCTTCTGCCACCGTAGTAAGTGTCTGTAATACTGCAGGTGTGCAGCTGTAAGATCTGGAGTGTAGACGTACCCTGAGTTGGTTCAGTTTTTGTCTGTAATTTCAGCTGAATTCACCTTATTTAGTTTAATCCGTACCACATTCTCATGCCTTGACAGGGTATGTGTTTTGGTTCATTTGGTCCTATTTCAGCCTTCATTTGAGCCTTTAAATAAAGAACTTGGTTTTTAAAGGAGACCTGGTTGGCCTGAGGGTTCAAACTCTCTTCTCTCTCTGGAAGGAGGGAACTCTGTAGACAGCCTTAGCACAGGGGCCTGCAAGTTAAAGGGGTATGTGGAACTAGGCACCTATCCTTGTTTTGGTCTAGAAGGGGCAGGATCGTGAAATCCACCCCAAAGAAGGAGCAGTTACTAAAGGTGAACGCAGGGGGCAGCTGAGAAATCAAAGTAACTCAAGTGGGACAGGGGCCATAAAGGTCACAAGAGCAAAACTTATGAACACTGCTCAGCAGAAATTAGATGTCAATTACCGAGCTCCTCATTCCCAACTCAATACACTTTTCCCCAGACCAAAGAGTAGTTTGAGGGAGGTAGGGCAAAGGGGGAGGTTTCAGTGTGTCTGTGTCTTGTCTGTCTGTTCAGTTCTCTGTGCCGTGCTGAAGCAAGAGCATGTGCAGTGAAGACAGAAACTTGGGGCTTTTAGCAGCAGGCTTCTAACAAGCTTTACTGAGGACAACACAAATAATAAAAAGATTTTCTAAAGTTTATAATTCAGCTACAAGCAAATGGATTTTCATGAGGCAACAAAGGCACCTCCCTAATTTCTGGACTATTCCCTTGCCAACTTTCAAGTTTCTCCTGCAAACCACGGAAGTGTTAGAAGAAAAACAGTTGGAAATTTTGTTATAATGGAGACTGTCAAACAACTTTGCTATAGGCTACAAATATCCATCTATAGTATCCTTTAATTTCGTTTTCAACTTACCTGGAGCATCAAGAAGACAACAGCCAAGAGAAAGTAAAGGATTCTCATGGCTGAAGTTTGGTCAGGATATCCGCACACTGGAAAGAAAAGACATCAAGATAGGAGATGGAAATAGTCCCTGAATGTTGTGAAATGGTGAGGTATTGCAGTCTTGGCTTGAGGCACATGAAATTTTACACTTTAATAGTAACAATTATCATTCCTACAACACCACAGATGCCACTGAAGCAAGCGGCACTACTTCAGACATGGCTTGGCAACAGGATCTCTTGTGGGTTTGTCGTCTTATACAATTGTTATCAGTATCCTATGTATATTTCAAGTATTTTCCTATTTCTATGGATCCAAACATGTGCTCAGATAAACATCTCAGCTTTCCTGGAGAAAACAACCTGCAAAGAAAAGCTTGAAATCATGCACCCTAGAGGCTTAATACAAATTTAAGAACCCACATCTGTTATTTTTGAAATTACAGGATTTTAAAGCCTGTCATGATTGTATGGAGCCTGACTCGTGGTTCTTGAACACTTGGTGTTCACAATGCCAGCCTCCTCTCCAGACCCTTGAGGAGATGGCCTGTCACTCTTATGATTCTCCAGTGGCTGACGGACTGGCCCCGTCCCCACTCCTGCTATGGTAGACACCTGGCTAACTGGCCAGCACCCCCCTTATAAATTGAAGCTCCCAGTATATTCTGTGGAACAGGTGATTTTCCCTCCCTTCAAGCTCACTCTTTGGTAGCAGGTCTGGGAAATGCTTCAGTTCAAGTGAGACCAGGGTTCGCTTAATACTCTAGTGCATTGTAGATGTGTTAGACACAGGCTTTTGAAGGTGACTTGCAAAGGAGAAAATAATATTGTGTTTGTGCCCTTTTTAATTTACTGTTTTGCTTCTGTGCAAGGTATCAAGCGGCTTGAAGCTTTACTGTTGTTCTTGCTATAATTTGCTTTCTTCTGCTTTTGGTTTACATTGGGAAAAGCAGGAAAATCAAGTCTGGTTTTCCTTGTTTTTGAGGGAGGTCTGTGTAATGACACAGAGGAATGAATGGGAGTTTCATCAGCCCTTAATTGAAGTGATGCATGAGTGGGGGATTGGCAGCTCATTGTATTGAATCTTTAATAAAGAAAGATTTTCTCCTTCCTGTTTAAAAATGATTTCACTGAAATAGCTGTTAGTAATAGCAATAAACAAAGAATCTCTTTCTTGGTGCCTGTGATTCTATCAGCCTACCAGTTCTTGCTCTTTCTCTCTTTGTCTCTCTGTTTCCATTGCTTAAGAATGGCCATATATATCAGAAGAATTAAAAACCACCTTTAACAGGACAAAACAAAGTAGCTGAGAGCAGAGTTCTCAGGTTTGCTGATAGCAGAAAGGTACCTTAATAAATGCTGAGAAATACAGTGGACAAGGAATACTGATCCATAGAAACTCCATTCATGCTTAGCATGTGTGTAAGGCTTTGCCTGTGTGCAAAATTGCACCAGTATGATTTATATTGATGCAAGAAAATCAGTGCAAACAGTACTGATCATGGGTGTTCCCACTGCTGCACCAGTTTAAGCTACTTCCCCTCAGAAATTCATCTCTGTTTTAAGGCATGAAATACAAAATGTTTTCCCTCAGTTGCACAATGGACATAGAAGGAGTGCATTGAAAAATATGATCCTGGGAGGTCCAGCTTACTCTGTGCCTCCCTGGCTTATGAGGCCTTCAACTGGAATTTGGACAAGAGAAAGGAGCTATTTAATTTCATCCTAGGATGCCTGGGAAGTGAACATTTAGAAAACTGAATGGCAACTGGGGGTTTCTCATGATACGGCTAAGGCTTGTGAGCAATGTCAGTCCTGTATTACCAGTGCATGATGCAAGTTGCATGCTATATGTCATCCCAAAGGTGACCACATGTGGGAAAGGCGAGGCCATTACTAAGTACTGGGAACAGGAATAAGGAGATTTTCATTTAATTTTGAACAGCCTGAAGCAAGGCCTTTAGCCAAAGTTTCAAGTAGCAGGAGTGCCCAGTTTAGGAAGATCCCATGCAGACATTTTGAGAACAGGGCAAAGAGGGATTGACATTAAGGAGTGATTGCTTTATTCCCTATATGTCTGTATGTATCACTTAAATGTACCACTTGTTTTTGGCCTCCGACTTTTGTTCAAATATTTTACCTAGCAGACCTGTGTTTTTTATTTTTTTTCTGCCTAGAGTCACAAGGGACTTAAGCACTAGGCACAGAATCCAAGGAGAATGAGATGCCCTCTTGCCTCCTCTCCCACCCCTCATGATTAGGCCACTAGCCTCAAATGGAGGAGACCCACATTCAAGTCCTTGCTCTAGAGCCAAGGGTCAATAGCACCTAAGTCCCCTTGTGAATTTAACCTGAAAAATCAAAATGGTTTGTTTGGGAAATGTTGGGAATGAATCATTTTGACATCTGTGAATTTTTTGCCTGACCAAAACAATTTGCCAAAATGACACTAACAAGAACAGGAACTAGGTTGACTGACATAGCTATGCTGACAACCCTACCAGTGTAGATGCAGATAGGTTGACGGCAGAGTACTTCTGCCAGTGTACTTAGCGTTGTGCAGGGCGGTGGTGTTCCTCCGTCAACAGAACAATGTTTGTCACTGTAGGCTCTGTCTGGATTGTGGACGATGTGGGTACAGCCTCTGTAGTGCAGAGACAGCCTTAGCTCACAGTCACTCTTGCTATGTCCCTCCCTCATGAGCCAGTGTCTGTGTTCCATTAAAAGACTCCTGTCCCTGCTAGGTCCAGGAGTCTATTACCATATTTCCTACTCTTTTTGTTTCAGGAGATGCCTATAGGAGAAGAGCTGTTTTCCTTCCCCCTAATCCATTTACTCCAGTTTCCTCTGCTGCAAGTTCCTGGAGTTCTGGCAATCAACCATCAATAACTCAGTATCGCCTCTTCCACTGTAGCAGCAGATGGACCATTTGTCCTCTAACCGGCTCCATAGCCTCAAAAACCAAAACCAAATAAAAAAAAATAAATGTTGAGACACAAGGCACATATTTTAGTTATTCATCCAAACAAGAATGAATAGGGATCTTAGATGATCACATATCTTACACACAAATCTCCAATTTGTCGCAGTCCTTCATAAAAGTTGCTAAGGCAGGTCTCAGGGCCTATGAAGAGGTTACACAAACTGCAGATATAACCCAGATCTCTACCAGAGCAGACTCTCATCTCACAGCCTAAGCAACACTATCTTTCAGAAAGAACCTTCTTGGTCTATGTGCCTGGCTTCATTCCTGGAAATGCCATCCTCGGGGCTGGACAGTGTGTACGGCAATGAACACAGTTTAAGATCTGGGCTTATACCTATGGATGGTGGATAGTTTTATGAAAGAAGAGCCACCTCCAGTTAAAAAGATTCTCCTCTAAGTTTCCTATTGCACAAGGTGCTAGACATGAAAGCTATATAAACTAGTAAAGTTTTTCTCTGGCAGATAACTGGGCTGATTTGGCTACATCTCAGTGAATGAGAAATGCCTGTCATGTGGAAATCACAACTCTTACTTCCTCTGCTCTGCACATGGAAACTAAGATTCCTTTTCTTTGCAGAATTCACCAAGGCTCAGAACAGCCTTCAGTGTATACGCCTCAGAGGTTCCTGCCGGAGTGGGTCATGTCCCAGCGGTATGGCTCGTATTGGCACCTGCAGTGGATCAGACAGCCGCTGTCTACCGTAAGTGCAGAATACTGGCGAGGCAACACAGCAGTGCTGGCAGGAATGTGTGTTACTCTTTGTTTTATGTACACATGGCCAGTCAATCACATTTGTTCAGGAAGAAAACCACTGTTTCCTAGGCATGCTGGGGAGGGGGTCAATCTGTGTGCTCATGGAGAAGTTTGGGGAAGTCATGTGTTGTTGCCATAAAGAGAGAAGTAACGTGCTAGCTCCAGAAGAGAGTCTGTGCTATCTCCCATAGATGTGCTGCACCAATGGAAGAATCTAGGGGGAAAGGAGGCTCGAAGTCAGATTCTGGACTGGCTGGGAACTGCAGTGGCTCAGTATATATTAGATCAACCTTGATGGCTGCTCTAATTTACGGCAGCCTTACCAAGACATTGTGGAGCTACCCAGACTATCTATAGCCTCACAGCCCTTGCATCTCCCAGTACCATCCCCTTCACCATCCAATGTGACAATGCTTGGAAGGAGGGGGTAGCGAAGGGCCTATTATATCAGCACCATGCTGCTCATGGACTGGATCTTGAGGTGTATATACACATGATATAAGCAGCCAGACAGCTACAGAACGCCACAGGCCAGAATCAGCCTTGGAAATCTAAACTAATTTTGGAATAGTGAAGACAAGAAAGAACAAAGTAAATCTCCAGGAGAGAGCGTGGGGGCTGCATCTCCTCTATATCTGCCTGCTGCAATTCTGAGACCCATGCTGCGAACAGACAGCATATTTAGTCATTTAGACATGCAGTGCACAGAAAGGAAGAGCCTAAGGGCTTGTTTACATTACAGATTGCACCAGTTTAACCTTTAGTCAGTTAAAAATCTTAAGTAGATGAACTACTGCCAAACAGTGTGGACCTTGGTATTTCTATATAGTCCAGTTTAAACCAGTTTAATAGAAATAATTTTTTCCTGAGACAGTTAAATCTATATTCACATGCCAAACCCTGCCCCCCCCCAAAAAAAACTGTGTTTAAACTGAACCAAGAGTGTCCTCTGTGTGTTTTTCAAAGTGTTAACGCAATTGGTTTAAAATTACACTTTTAGTAAAGGCAGTGCAACTTGTGATATAGGTTATATCTACACTTACAGCAGCTTGTAGAGTACAGGCACTGCCCATGTAGCCGCCTGTCACAGTGAAAGACAGGCCATGTCCGCACTTGTCATTATAGTGAACATAAGCAACAAAGAGTCCTGTGGCACCTTATAGACTAACAGATGTATTGGAGCATGAGCTTTCATGGGTAAATACCCACTTCGTCAGATGCATGTCGGTATTCACCCATGAAAGCTCATGCTCCAATACATTTGATAGGTTATAACGTGCCACAAGACTCTTTGTTGCTTTTTACAGATCCAGACTAACATGGCTACACCTCTGATACTGAACATCAGAATGGCCATACTGGGTCAGACCAAAGGTCCATCTAGCCCAGGATCCTGTCTTCCCACAGTGGCTGGTGCCAGGTGCTTCAAAGGGAATGAACAGAACAGGATAATTATCAAGTGGTCCAGCCCCTGTTGTCCAGTCACAGCTTCTGGCTGTCAGAGATTTAGGGACACCCAGAGCATGGGGTTGCATCCCTGACTGTCTTTGTTAATCGCCAATTGATGGACCTCTTCCTCCATAGATATACTAGTTCTTTTTTTTAACCCATTTATAGTTTTGGCCTGTCACAACATCCCTGGCACAGTTGATTTGTTAGTGACTGTGCGTTGGTTGAAAAATGCTTCCTTGTTTGTTTAGTGTATAGCTACCCGCATAGTGAAGGGATCCAACAGTGGGAGGCGGCAGGGAAAGACTTTGGCTGTGCTCCACTGCTGGAGAGCCGTCACTGTGGTGAGGAAAGGTGTGGTGGCAGGGGTGGGGGCTGGCAGGAAGAAAGGCTCTGGTAGCGGGGACTGTATGTGCTAAAAATAGGTGTGTGGATGGGGGAACCACGCTGGGCATGTGTAGCTGTATACGTATGACCCGGGGGAGGGGGGGTTCAGGTGTGTGGGATCTGATTCACTCACCTAACCATACCTATCAGCATATACATGGCTATTCACCATGCTGGCTGGGTGCGCATGTCTGTACTTCTGGCATTGCTCACGTAAGTGTAGAGGACCATAGGCAAACTCTGAGACGTTTTGAGTACTACTTAGAGCCGGGTGATGTTATGTGTGTGTGGGATGGGGGAAGGTTTCTACGGAGTGGTGTTTATGAGTTTCTGAAAGTGATGGAGACTGAGTAACATTTGAATGTGTGTGAGACAAATGAATGCACAAAGACCCTGGTGGTTCTGTGCATTGGAGCCAGGGAGATGTGCTCTTCTTTCTGAGAGACCATCCCAATTTCTTCGGATGGATGTTCAGCATTTTGCATGTCTTTTTGGACAAACAGTTGTGCACCACATCCCAAAATAAAGCGAACTGAAGCGTTTTGGCTCCTGGTGAAACACAGAGGGAGATAGTCACAACTTTTTCGAAATTTTGGAAACTGTTTTCACTTTCTAGTTGAAAAAAGCGAAACAATATTGATTGGTTTACAAAAAAAAATCCAACTTTGGTTTGTTGTATTCCCCTTCCCGCAAGTTCCAGATGCCTGGGTATTACTTTCATCCAAGTAGGTAGGCCACGTCATCTTTAGATACAATGGGAACTATCCCAGTGTAAAACTCTATAGGAGACTTGTATTCATAGCATAATTCCCAATTCTGAACCTAGAGTCCAAAATGTGGGTGCCTGCATGAACTCCAAGCTAATTACCAGCTTGGATCTCGATAGCGGCTGCACAGCCAAAATTCCATGTGTTCGGCTTCACTCTGTCTCCAAACCTTCCCTGGGGACCCCAAGACTCAGATGCACCTGGGTCTTACCACAAATGGAAATAACCCCCCTCCCCTTGTCTTCTTTCTTACTTCCTTCTTCCCCAGGCTTCCCCTCCGTGGGTTTACCCTGAAGATTACTGTGCTTAAACAGTCCTTGAATTTACAAAACGAAGGGCAATTACTTGCCCCTCCTTCTTTACCCCTCCAGTCTTTCCCTGAGACGATGTAATCCTGCACAGGATTTCTATCCGCTAGAGCTCACTTAGAAAAGAAAATCCAACAGTTTGAAAAGAAAAGCTTTATATAAAAAGAAAGAAAAATAAAAATGTATCTGTATTCAAGATAACAAAACAGGCAATGCATTAAAAGGAAAATATGAATAAACAGCTTATCAAGAATACCAATTTTAAACATCCAGCAACTACACACATGTAAATACAAAAAAACAATAAAAGCCTATTGTTTTTCTACCTTTGTACTCACAACTTGGAAACTGAAGATTAGAAGCTTGAAGATAGAAAGATCCCTCTCATAGCCGAGAGACAGACAGGAGACACAGACAAAGGGACACACACCCAAACATTCCCTCAGTGAGCTTTTAAAAATCTTGTTTCCTGATTGGTCCTCTGGTCAGGTGTTTGGTTCCCTTTGTTAACCCTTTACAGGTGAAAGAACCATTAACCCGTAACTATCTGTTTATGACAACTTGTCTATAGTTGCAGTGGGAAAATGAATTCCCTGCACTAGAGTTAACTATGTATATCTGCACTCACCAGTCAGTGACTGCACATTCCTACTGTGCTGTTTGATTGGAAATCAGTCATGTTTTCCCTCTTTTTATGGGAATAAACAAAGAATGTGAGAGCCTTTTTTCTTTTTGCAGGTGGTGACGTCACTGGTTGCCTAAGCAGGACCTCTGGCAATTTGGGAGACAGCCCCTCATTTCTAAAATCACTGAATCCTGCTGCAATGGAAGCACCATTCATTGGGGCTGTAGAGAACTGCATGAGCTGGAGAATTTCTAGAAGGGAGCCCTGGTATCACCTGTAAAGAGATTCCCGCTCAATTAAATCAAGTTGCTTTGAAAACCCAATGCTGAAGTGTGTGTTTGTGTCACAGCAGGAGGGGTGGGGAGGGGCTTTTCTGCCATTTTTCTCCATAGAAATTCATTTCTTTTTTCAGTTATAAATAAAACACAAAGCATGTTAAATACACATGTGCATATTTATTGACCATGGTCTATACATCTCTATATGTGTCAACGAGCTCAGGTGGATCAATCTATTTCTTACACAAGCTACAAATCCTTTTGGTTTGTGATGTGTCAGAGGAGCTGGTACAGTCGCAGCTTGACTGTACTGTGCATAATCCCCACTGCCATGCTCAGCGGCACCCAGATCTCCTCTCCTGTTATTATTATGAGAGTCGATGGCCAAATGCCACAGGGTCTTTACTGGGATTTCTCTGATGAGTGCAAGCACCTCTGTAGTGCTGCCCAGACTGCCCCATTTCATGCTGCCATTAGCACCTCCGTCTGCACCTCCACACTACACCTCTCTCCTTCACTTTTGCACTGATAGCTGTACACCTCTGGGGGAAGCATTAGCCATAGGGCAGCTGCATCTTTGTACGGCCTTCTTCCACTCCCAACACTTATCCCTGCCACAAGATCCCCTGTGTAACCCCCACCTGGGAGCTCCATAGCACCCTAATCTCCAGTCTATGTCAGATCCTCTCCCTCCTTCCCTCCACTCCAGCCTTCACCCCACCCCCCAGGTCCCCTTATCTTATGCAAGAGCTTCCACCTCTGGTCGTATCCATTAGGTTGCACTTGCAGATATTTAATGAGGGTATCAGACCTTGCAAACCTTTCAGCATTCACATGGGGTCTCAGACATTTTATTGTCTGAGGCCTGATTTCAGGGAGATTGATAAGTCTGAAAAGAGAAAGATTCACCTCTTTGTGGAACATCTTCCTTCAAGTAGGAACCTGCTGTTTCATAGCGCAGCCTGCTGGATTTTAGTGACTGTGCAATGTAAACAATCATGGGAAGATTACTGTCTCTGCTTCGTGAAGGATGTGATTCGCTTTCTAATTTAGACCTGCCTCACACACCTCTAAACAGCGCAAAGGGAAACCAGTCTGTCTGAAATTGCTGATGTGTGTCCTAATGCCAGGGTATCATTGTGGGAAGTCTGGGAAGGGATTGGATCTGCCATTGGTGGGGTGTGACAGACTGAAATATTGTCAATTTGTTCTAACCTTTATGGAACATCAGAGATCTGATTCTGATTTCCCTTATGACAATTTTATGCTAGTGTCACTACCCTGACTTTAGTGGAGAGACTCTTGATTTACACTGGGAGCAGCACCAGCCTTCAGACCTTAAGACAGTGTATCCTGATGTCTTTTGTTGTCAATGTGGCTTTGTTCTGGGGAATCTCTCAGTGCTCCCTGTGGTCCCATGAAAACTTTGCAATGTTTGATATACACACCTGCAAGCAATGTTTTCATTAATCCTGAGGTAAAAGTAAACTCAAAGTGCGTGTCTCTATTACAGATTACATTGGTGTGACTGAAAACCAATTAATTTAAATCTTTGCAAAACACTCTGTGTTTTTGTTCAGAGAAAGGTCTATGAACGTAAACACAGATTAGCTTACGTCTGTAAGGAACTGAGTTCAGTTAAATCAACCAAGATCTGGTTTAAACTGGATCACACAGAAACATGAGCATCCACACTGTGTTTTGCACCAGTTAAGTACATAAGATTTTTAACTGATTTAAAGCTGACTTGTTCAACTTGTTAGATGGACAAGCCCTTAAATGAAAATAAATATTTGAAACAATAGGATTGAACGTGTGATTCTGGTTATATGTGTCTGTCTGATTACATCTAGGGATGGCAAGGCACCACAGTGGGCTGGGGGAGTTACCTCAATTCCTAGGCAGCATAGTGCTGAAGTATTTGGCCCTTTGCTGAAGAGATGGCGTTGGGGGTTATCAGGGCTGTAAGGCAGCAGAGATTCGGGGCAGCCCCATGCAGCCTGGATAAGGCTGCAGTAAATCAGAACAGTCATCGGGGTTGTTCTAATATATGTTGGGGCTGCTCCAGCCCCAAGTGGCCCAAAATCTGGGGGATGCAGAAGCAGCTTAAAGACACCTTTGCCCCCCTCCTGGTGGAATGTGCCCTCAGGGCTAGGCCTCCAGGAGGGACAATAGAGACCTTCACCCTGAGAGCTCACCATACGTGTTTGTCTATGGAAACAGAATGAACCTTCCCTCAAATACACTCACACACACCTTCTCCCTTGTCCCATTCATACAGTAATTTAACCCGCTCCACCTACATAGCAAGCCTTTTGAGGTTTGCACACCCCTCCCAGCAACCTGCCTTGTGACTGTCCAAAGATACTCACTGTCTTTCTGTGGCAAAAGTATTTAATTGCTAAGCAGCCATCCCACAGACCTGAGTTTGCATTCACTGCCCATAGCATCTTCTAGCATCAGATTGAGGTGTTGCCGGGATCTTCACCACTAACACAGCTTGTTAGTCACCTCTTTGACCTGGTGATCGTCTAATTCTGCCAGGACTCAGCCCCTGGATAAGTCCTGGCTAGTTGGGACCCTTTGCTGAGTGACAAAAGTACAAGTCCAAGCACAAAAGTTCCTACCGCTCCCTCTTGGGATATTCCAGCCTGTCCTTTAATCTTAGGATTCAGCCCAGCTCTGGGCTCAACTGTACTTATAAGGAGCTTATGCACTCGGGGGAACACATGTCTATCCACTGCTCTGAGTTCCAACCCAGGGACCCTACATTAAACAACTAGGTCTGTTCCTTCATATGTGCCGCTGTTTTCCTGGCCACGTCATGGTGCTTCCCTGGGGCTCGCACTTAACACAGCCTATGCTCTACTTTTAAGGCCCCTGGCTTCTCCTAGCTTCTTCCTCCTCTGCTGGAACATCAGCCTCTGAGGACCGGCTCACTTTGCTTTGCCCCATTTCCAGGAGCCACCAGATAGATTAATTCCATCCTTGTGGTCTTCCTCAGCTTGCCTTCCTCAGGCCCTACCTGAGAGGGAATCTACCTACTTCCTTCTAACTGAGTTCTTCTCCCACCTTCATGTAGTCTTTCCTGACCCTTTCACAGCTGGGATCACTAATCATAATGAAATTCCCAGATCAGGACCAGATGAACTGATAGATCATAGGCAAGATCACTGTCTCTAATATAAAACAAATAGATCGGTATATCTTTTGAATGATTAGTTACAATAACATTTATATTTAAAATATGCAGCTTTGTGTGTGTGTTTGTGCATTATAGAATAAAAAGATAAAAGAGGTCCCTTTACAATTTAACAAGTATTTGCAGTTAGTGTAGCCAGCTTGCTGTTGTTATTATTCAGTTTAAGTTCTAGGTGAAACACAGAAGCCTCAGCTGCTATTTGACATGTTTTCAAGGTTTAGGACTAAGTTATGGAAGTCTATGACATTATTGTATATGGCAAGTCCTTCTGTAATTTTCCATGCTGCTCCTCATGCTTTTGAAGAGCTCCCCCTGAACAGCCACAAAGCACCTCATTGTCTTCCTCCAAATGGCTCCTAAAAACTCTTCTCTACTCTGAAGCCTGCAACAAACTTGATAGTGGTTAGGCTGCTGTGCTGATA
Organism: Chelonoidis abingdonii; assembly: GCF_003597395.2. Taxonomy (NCBI): domain Eukaryota; kingdom Metazoa; phylum Chordata; order Testudines; family Testudinidae; genus Chelonoidis; species Chelonoidis abingdonii. The sequence goes on along the minus strand of NC_133771.1, from coordinate 10,879,985 downwards.
CCACTGCCTATCACGCTGGCCAAGACTGGCTCCTTGTTTTCTTGTACTCCCACGTGAGTCTGTATCCATCTGCTGGCTCTTGCCTTACGCCTAATTTGTGAGCTTGATGGGGCAAGGACCATCTTTTTCTCTGTGTTTGTACAGTGCCAAACACAATGGGGTTCTGGACCATGACCTGGGCTCCCGAATAAATAATAATGATAATAAGATGAAAGTTTCAACGTCATCAGAATTGTTTCAGTGTTTTTAAAATGAGATTTTATTAAAACTGACATGTTCCCCCTGAACGTTTCCCTGTTGATGAAACAGCAATTTCAAAAGGGAAAAAATGTTCCATACAAAAATTTTGGATAAGCTCCTTTATTAATAAATTCCATATTTTCGGTGTCATTATTACTATGGACAAGGACCTGCCTGGAGGAAATGACCTTCTAAGGGTTAAATGGGATTTTTTCCATTGATGTCAGTGGGGCCGGGATTTCATCCTGGGTAAGCGTCTGCAGATGACTGAAGTCAATTGAAGGTGTCCCCCTGACTTCAGTGGGCTTTGGACAATGTCATATAGCGCAGAACCAAATTCTGAGAACAGCTCCAGCTGGGATGTGCCTTGGCAGCAGGGCCTGTGTTTAAGTATCTGTTTTACACACTTGTTCCCATTGTTGTGTATGTATCTACAGTATTGTCCCACTTTTAGGTATCCCGCCCATCACAGAGGGTCCAAAGCGTTTAACTTTGAAAAATGACCTTAATCATATTGAGGATCCTGTGAGCGTGAAAGGTAAGAGGACAGAGCTCCCCAGCCTCACTCTGTGAGGAGATGGCTGCCTCCATCTAACCACATGGATGGGAATGTGGAGGAGGGTCAGGGTCAGGAGACAATGAGGGCAGGGTGCAATGACTGGGGGATACGGGAGACAGGTGCCACTAACTCCTTATTGTCCCATGTATGTCCCCTTCTATGTGGCTGCAGGACAAATGGATTCTCACTGTGGGTCCCAGCCTCCCAACTTTTTCTTCTTTTTGTTTCCTGACTTCTTGGTGTCCCAGGTAAGATGTAACTAACATCAAGTTATAACATAGAGAGATATGTTGATGCCTATATTAGGATTGCCTAACACCTCCCACCCCCACCCCCACTCCCAACAGAACACACACACTCATATTTCAGCGCTGTGATGTGACAACAACTTGCTTTTGGAGTTGGACTGTCCTCAGCATATATTGGGACAACCCTGCTGGCTGCTCTCATTCCTGCTTTACCCAGTCTGCTTATGGCCAGCTCCAGAACCGTCCAGAATCTCCATAGTGTTCAATGGTATAGGGATTGTACCTTTCAGACTTAGCCCCAGAGGCAACACCCTTTGTTCAAGTGAAGCTCAGCATTTAACTCTTTCATTTAATTCTGACTGCTGCACTGCAAACACGGTGAACCGTCTCCTGCATTTGCAATGGACGCTGACCAGAAGTCCTTTGCCAAATTCACTCCTTCCTAGTCGTGGGACCACAGCACCTTTAATTTGTGAACAGTTTCTTTCCACCTGAATCTACATGCTTCGCTGAAAAAAAGTTTTGGCTGAAAAAATTTGCCCAGCTCTAAAGGTTACTAGTGCAGGGGAGACCGAACCCCTGCATGACTCCTCCACACATCTCACATTGCTCCAAGCCTGGACTTTCTCTGCATACGCTTCAAACTGGAATCAGGTGGTTCACCTGAAAAGAAGATGTCTGACACACTCTGTTTGGAGAACCTGCCATTGGTCATCACATGTATCAGAATAGCCAGACACTAATAAACTGCACAACAAGCAACTAGAATGAGGAGTGGACACTGATGTCTGTACTCAAATAAGTGACAATGTGGCAAATTCAACCCTGGTGTAAGCAAATGCAGCATCACTCACTGCAGTTTGGCCCTGTATTTCCAAGAGCCCTGTGAATATAAATGTGATAGTGATTTGGGGCATCTCTATTGTCGGGCTCATACTGAGACACCCTAAAGTGCCTGTTTCTCAGAGAGCAGGGGCTCGGCATTGTCTGAAGATCAAAACTCTTTAAGGGGTCTCAAACTGGGACCCCCAAAATGGAGGCATTTGAAATTCTTAGTCACGTTTGAAAATCTTGTCTTGGGGTTTTTATGTGGCTTCCAGGATTTGTTTGTCATGAGATGCCATTCAGCCAAATTGTGACTGAGCAAACTCATCTGAAAATAATACAGCGAGACAGAATAAGGAACATGCATGAAACAGACAAAGATACATCCTGGTGTGCTCTGTGTGTGACACATAGAGGTGCATAGGTCTCAGTGATCTCAATCCCCGTGCATGGATTTAACATCCAACAGTGATATGTGTATTTAATTTCTTCCTACTGTCATTTAATTAAATAAAGGGATTTCTACAGAGAAGGATGGAAACAGCCATCCCCATGCACACAAGCAAATTTCAGTGAGATGGTTTCATAGCTATACTTCCTTTTATTAAAAGGAGAATAACAAATCTTGTTATCACCGACTGATGCTTTCCCTTTGGGATTTTCTCCAGCTCACAAGATTCTTCCCAGCCCAAGTGAAAAGCATTTTAGGCTTGCATTGAAGCAGGAGCCAATGGCTTTAGAAGTGAAGGGACATCTCCCAGAGATTCGGTGTAGGCAGGAAGAGATGCCCTCAGGAAGGTGATCTCCTGCTGAGACAAAAGAAACTCTCTGATTTTTTGCTTATATCCATAAAGGCAGGTAAAATATGACATTTCGTTTCAGATCTACAGATGCAGTAAGTACCCAGCAACTGAATGATGGATGCAGATATTCCTGATCAAATTCAGCACAGTTAGCCAACTGCAACATTTGAGGACAGAGAATTCCCACCTGTATTTCAACAGGTGACCCAGCTACCTGGGAAAGAGTACCACCCTTCTGAAAGTGGCTGCTCTCCTTACCCTAACCCTAACTCGAAAAAAAGGAAGGCAAGTGATCTCTCTCTCTCTCTCTCTCTCTCTCTGTCTTTCAGGCTTAAGTTTTGCAAAAGCCTCAATTAAAAAAACATAAAATAACAAGTGAAGAAGAAATATGGAGCCCAGAACCTCTCATGATGGAACCTGGTACAGTTTCTTTGACATCAATTTACACTAGCTGAGGACATGGCCCACGTTGTAAAGCAATGCTACACACACACACACACACACCCATTCAGTAATTCCATCTAATGCACATTGGTCAATATCTAATGCCTGACTGATAAGTTTTATGTAACCCATTGGTGAGGGTAACACGTTCCCCTGGGTGCCATTCTGCAGAGACTATGAGCTGTTACAGGCCTACACTACAGAGGCTTGGTTCCTCAGCTCAAGATGTGGTTATTTGTGCTTTTAGCCCAGGAGGTCCTCGCTTCACTCCCCTGTGCATTAGCCAAATAAGAGGCTGTTGTTCTTACTCCCATCATAACTTGTTCTTCAAGGGTGATTTTCACCCCCGTGCAGGGTCGCACGAGGCCTATGAACCACTGACACTCTATTTTGAGGAAGTATATGGGAATTAAATGGTGTACAGGTTTTACAGCAGACCCCACATAAACTCAGAATCTTTTTGTGCCAAGAAGTTTCTCCTTATCAGAACTTTCTGACTGAAGGTGTCATAGTTTTCTTTTAATACAATCCAAATCCCTTCCTATATTGCCCACAGCACTATATACTTAGAGATTTTAAAGCCCTAAGGGACCACTGTGATCAAGTAGTCTGACCTTTTGCTTAAACCAAGCAATTAAATTGTACCCAGTGGTTCCTCCATCCAGCCCAATAGCTTATGGTTGAACTAGACCATATCTTTTAGTAAGACATCTGGTCTTGATTTAAAGACTCCGATGACAGGATTTACCACCTCTCTTGGCAATTCGTTCTAGCGGTTAATGGACCTCACTGTTAAAGAAGAATACATCTTATTTCCAGTTTGAATTGTGTTGACTTCAGCTTCCAGACATTGGATCTTATTATTCCTTTGTCTGCTAGATTAAAAAGTCGTGTAGTATTAGGTATCTTTTCCCTGTGAAAGTACTTATAGATTGTGACTAGGCCTTGACTTTGGTAAACTACTCCGACTACGGTGGTCCTGAACACAGCTTGAGGATCAGGATTTAGTCCCCCAGTAGATAATTATTTTATCTTCCTCATTGACATATACAAGATACCTTTTTAGTCTTCTGATCCTTTGTTTTACACCTTACCTGGAGCAGCCTGGAAGAGAACAGCAACGGGCATGAAAAGAAGCCTCATGGCTGATAGCTTCTGGAGTTTTAGCTTTGCTGAGAGAAGGGATCCAACAACTGATGCAGGCTGAGGTGTTTGAATTGATGAAGATGGAGAGTCGCTGTATTTATGAAGCTCTGGGATTGTGAAATGTTGAAGTTTGAGGGCCTTGTCTATAAAAAAAAACCATGTCTTTGGAAAACGAGTTAATTCCTCCTGTTATTGTAGCTGTCAGGAACATGCAAATCTATTGTGACCTCTTTCATTCAGCCATGACTGTGCATGACTTAAGTGGAACAATGGCCAAGTCATCCTGAGTTCTTTTGTGCTCCTGTGACTTATGCCAGCTACTGGGCTTTCCCCTAGAGGGCACAGGATTGGAGGAAAGGAGATGTAGGTTCCAGTGATGTAGGTGCAGGGCTGGGAGCCAGGTTAATCTGATGCTGCTCTGGCTCTGACTCTCTCTGGGGCCTTGCGTGAGTTATGAGATAACCCCTCAGCCCCAACTTCCCCATTTATCAGATGAAGATGATATCTGTCTGCCTAATAGGGATGCTCTGAGATTAGCTAGATGCAAGAGTGTGTAAGGTGGGCAGAGCAAAGAGTCTCTCTCTTCCTAACAGAATGTCAGGAATCATTAGGAAAGAGATAGATAATAAGACAGTAAATATCATAATGCCGCTATATAAATCCAAAGTACATCTGCTCCTTGAATACTGTGTGCAGTTCTGATTGCCCCAACTCAAAAAAGAGATATTAGAATTGGGAAAAGTGCAGAAAAGGGCAACAAAAACGATTAAAGGTATGAAACAGCTTCCGTATGAGGAGGTATTAAAAAGACCAGGACATTTCAGCTTGGAAAAGAGACAACTAAGAAGGGATAGGACAGAGGCCTATAAAATCATGACTGCTGTAGAGAAAGTAAATAAGAAAGTGCGATTTACTACTTCTCAGAGCACAAGAACTAGGGGTCACCAAATGAAATTAATAAGTAGCAGGTTTAAAACAAACAAAGGGAAGTATTTCTTCACATAACGCACAGTCAACCTGTGGAACTCTTTGCCAGAGGATATTGTGAAGGCCAAGACTATAACATGGTTTTTAAAAGAACTAGATAAGTTCATGGAGGATAGGTCCATCAATATCTATTAGCCAGGATGGGCAGGGATGGTGTCCCGAGCCTCTGTTTGCCAGAAGCTGGGAGTAGGGGACAGGGGATTGATCACTTGATGATTGACAGTTCTAGTTCATTCCCTGTGAAGCAGCTGGTATTGGCCACTGTCAGAAGACAGGATACTGGAATAGATGGACCATTGGTCTGACCCAATATGGCCGTTCTTGTGTCCGTATGTTCTTGTGTATTCTAAAAGCCAGCAAGAGGCTCAACTGGGGGAAAGGGCTGCAAGAAGGAGCTTGGCTCTTGTAGCAGGCCTCTGTGAGGGGGGGAAGGCCTGCTTGGGTTAGGGGAAAATGCTTTGTTTTGTGTTTGAATAATAAAGGAAGCACTGGACCTGATTTTGATCATGCCATCCGTGCTTACTGGGCTGGAGAGACAGACCAGTAGTCTGCACGTACCATGTTCTTTTGATATTAACTTCATTGGTTTTAAAAAAGACTTGGGTGTGGGTCTTACTGTTTGTTAAGGTTTCCATTCTGTTCTGCCAATCCCTTCCCAATGCTTGAATCTAGGGACTTTAGCTCCAAAGCACAGATTCCTATTGCGTGTGATAAAGGTAAATCTGTTAGCTGAAAGCACAAGTAAGCTGGATCAAACACTAGCAGGGGATGGAGCACACATTTTGGGCACTACAGTGCCCTGACCTCACTTGGGCCCAAGCTTGCAGTCATTATTTAGGCAAAAAAACCCAAGAATTTGCTCTCTAAGGTTGCCACAGGTCCAGGTTTGCCCAGGATCATCCCTTTTCTGAGGTAACTGTCTCAGGAAATCTGTCAGGGTATTCATTACACATCAACGACTGGCCAGTGTTATGCGTTCAGGATCAGCCCTGGTTTTTTTGGACCTCAGAGGTGGCAACAATATTGCTCTCATCAATATCAATGGTAGTTTTGGTGGAATAAGAACATCAGGATGGACTGTCACTTAGGTTCTTCTCTGGGGAAATCCTAAACTCTTTCATCTTGGATTTAGAGTCAATTGTCTCTGAGGCATGCTTGAATCTGTGAATTTTTGCATCCATACTATGAAACAACCTCATTGCTGGTATAAATAAAAAAGAGACGTCACCAATATTAGGTTAATAAGTCCTTTATGTTTTGCAAATAAACTAATAATGAGCACGTATGTTATACTTCACATCTCCAAAGTGCTACACAAGCTGATTAATATTCAAAACCTCCCTGTGAGGTAGGCTGGAAGGTGCATGCAAGAAGTAGCACTAAGGCTTTGATTGATGTCTAGACAGTGGCTGTCAATAGGATATTTTTGAAAGAAACTTATTTTAATGATCATTTGCAGGAGAGCTAAGAAAAAGGATGAGTTGATCAAAAACATTTCCTCCTGTCAGTTAAGACTGCTGCTGGTTTTATTGACCCCAAGAATTATCTTCTTATGCTCTTGGAATCCTAGAAGGATAAAAAACAATGTGTTATTTCACGGAAGTGTGATCTCGAAGGTTCGGATCCACCCTTCTCCTTGAAACCCACCTATTGCCCTCTTTCTTGAATACTTTGTGTCAGATTTCTGCATTTCAGCCTGCCACCATTATGGGGCAGATCCTGAGCCAGAATAAATCATGATAGCACAATAGATGCCATCTTGGTCTTTGATATGTTGTGCTATCACCATTCTACTAAGGGAATTATGCTGATTTACATCAGTTTATTCATATGAGAGGATGGGGGCTGTAGACTATGCCAAGGACCAAGGTAGGGCCTTGTCTTAAATGGTGTTCCTATAGTTTCTCACAGCACTACATGGGATGCCTTTAATTCTTTGGGACCATCTGACCATATTTTTTTTACCTGACAGAATTCCTTAAAGTAAATTAACATCATGATATATGGTTGCTGGAAAAACCTATAAAGGACCAGCTCCTAAGCTGATATAAATCAGTCTCTCCATTGACTATGATGACACTATACTATTTACTCCTGAGGATACAGCTAAGGATCTGCCTCAGTAGCTCTTGCTCTGATGAAATATGTAAACATACATCTGCTATAGCGGGAAGATGATGGGCCCAATCCTGCTTCCGCTGAAGCTAGTGGGAGTTTTGCCATTGAATTCAACAGGTCCTAGCTGAACTTCTAATGGACAATAATGGCCCTGAGTGTCAAATAATTCAACAAAACTACTAGGAAGCAAATTGCAAGATGGATAAACTTTTATCTCATCAAATTAAAGCTGATCCCCAAAGGTGCATAGGAAACAACTTAAAGCCACAGGGGAAAGGAATCATTCGCTCACCAGGGAAATTCTCAGTATTCTTAGAAATTCATCTTCAAAGAGAAGAGTGAAATAAATATCCTGCTGCCTCTACCCATTTCCAAATTCATTCTGACATTCAGCCACCATGTTCACACGCATACTTCCCTAGCCACACAAACATACATCTTCAGATTCCCATCTGACAAAAAACCCAAAACAATACTCCTTAATAGATCAGTTAAAACAAACAAACAAAAGCAAGGAGAAAAAATGCAAATGTTCTCTGGACATTGTTCCTTTTTCTTTATTTTGAAAACATTTTGAACAGCGTAGAGTAAAAAAAGCAGAAATTTACACAACCATTGTCGAAAACGTCAACCTCTTTTCTTACTGAAATTCAAATTATGAATGAAAAATTTCATCCACTGATCAAACACAATTACGCACTCACTCCTTAAATATAAACCCAACCTACACACACAGTCATCCTCCCTCTCCGCACAGCCTCCCTGCATCTCAGGTTCACCTCCTAATTAAGGTAATAGGAGCCTGTGTTATTGATGGCAGAGTCACAACTTTTTCTGTAAGGTCTCTATGTCTTCTAGTGGCTTTCCACAGCTCAGCTGGCCTTTTACCTTGTACAGCATTGCAGCAATCCACCATAGCAAGTTCCTGAGACAGAAAAGACTGGGGGACAGCTCCATAACCGACAGAAACCTCCTTGGATTCTACACGCCAGAGTGTCAGCAGGAGAAGGACCCTCATCAGCAACACCTGAGTGAAGAAGAGTCTGTTAGCTTCTCAGTTTTCAGTCATAAACATAGGGAAAACATAGGGAGTTACTTCAGCAGTAGAGTCCATTCACAGAGGAATTAGCACAGGTACTCCCCGACAAATCTAGCGTTTCCATTGAATTTATTTTGTCCACTACAAAACTGCACTGGAGAGTTCTGTCTTCTAACGAATCATGAGAGCTTGTGCACATTCTGCCTGATGCCCCAAGATTAGGACAGACAAAAAGCCTGCAGGCTAATGAGCTGTTGACTGTAGTTGCAAATATGGACAGGTAACCCACTCAGTGTAGTGTTCTGTACACCATTTGCAGTGGTGGAGTCTTAGACAGAGGTTAATGAGCTTGCTATACCCTTGGCTAACAAATGATGGTCTTTTAACTCTGGCAGCAGAACCTCAGCTGTTAAAATCCAGAGACACCACATTCAGTCCTGTAGAGGAGCAGACTTACCCCTGTGGCGCCTCCTGCTGGTGTTTTCCGGGAATTAGCTCGATTCAGCTCTGGAGCACCCTCTGCAGGCCAGTGATTCACCTGTCCTCTTGCCCCCATGTCCCTCCCTGGACCCGGTGCCCTTTTACATGGGGTGCGGCCCCCTGGCAGTAACCCCTCAGTCTTAGGGTCTCCCCTCCCCAGGGAACCCTCACCCTCTATCCCCACCTTGCCTCAGTGTATGGCTACTGCCAGTCATTGTCTAGCCCCACGTCCTGGGGCAGACTGCAGTATCAGCCTATTCATCACTGGCAAGGAGGGTTTGGACCTGCTGCCTTGGCCTGCCCCTGGGCTGCCCTCTGCAACCCCCAGTACCCCTTGGCCTTCTGCTAGGCTGCAGCCTGGGACTTTCTATGCTAGAGCTCCCCAGCTCCTCTGCCTTTACCCAGCCTTGCTTCACTCAGGTACCTTGTGTCCCTACAGCCAGGCCCATCTCCCTCTATAGCTAGAGAGACACTGTCTTGGGCTTCTGGCTCACAGCCTCTTATAGTGGCCAGCTGGGCCTGATTAGAGCATGGCCACAGCTGAGCCTACTTTCCCCAATCACCCCAGGCTTCTTTCCCAAGCCACATCCCTCTCCTGGGCTGTTTTAACCCCTTCAGGGCCGGAGCAGGTTAAACACCCCGCTACAAGTCCCTACAGTCCGGGGTTCTCTGCTCGGTGTCCCCGTCAGGCTCCCTTCTTATGACCCTATGACCACACTCCTGTCCCTGTTCTTTTATTAGTTGTCCCCCGTAATAAGTGGGCTTCTGTGGTCCTGCAGGTCCTCCCCTTAGGCTGGGGGGGGATCCTTTAGCAGTGGGCGGGCTTTGCCCGCCCACTTCCCGGAAACCCAATAGATACAAGTCCCTACAGCTGACAACCTATGCACTGTGTGCTTGCTCCTAGACAAGGAAAGGGGATGGATATACACCACCGGCTTTGTGCTGTGAATGCTGCTGTGGTTTTATATTGTTTCCCCCAAGTACCAGCTTCCAAAAATGGCATTACTGGCATCAGCCTGAATACTGATTGTCCAGTATTATAACAATTGCTGTACAGTATATCCTGAATGGCAACTCAGTAGAGTGAGTCGGGAGTTATACCCGTGGGTACCAGGTTAGTTTTGGCTGCAAATATATAGCTAGCTATAAATATTTCAGAATAAGATGGATGGTGCTCATGCCCTTTCAGGGATTTGGTTTGCTATGCACCATGAAAGCTTTGTGTAACCGAAGATTTAAAGATGTGAAATTAGATCAAGTTACCTCAATCTAATTAATGCTACAGCTGGGCAGGGAACAGTTTCCCCATCCTATGAGAACTGTCAAGAGTTTGAAATAACTTTCCTGTTCCAAATCAGTCAAAATCTTAAAACTTTTCATGAATTGAAAAGCTAAAAGGAAAATAAAATGTCAGATCAGGTCAATTAAAACATCTCATTTTGATAATTTTGGACTGTTTCATTGCAATTTTGATCTTTTACTATTTTTTTAAAAACTATAAATTAGCTTAAATGTTGAAACAAAAATTCATTTGGATACCCAAAATAAACTTTTTTCTTTTAGAAACTGTCAAAATTCCTGTTCTGACAATTTCAAACCGCTTCCCTCTACCCACCTTTTTTTGTCTAAATGGGAAATTTGTCAAATGTTGTTCAAAATGTCTTCCTGCAAATAGATTTGGTTTTGATGAATTAGCATTTTCTAAAAGAAGAAGGGTTTGTTGAAAATTTCTTGAGTAGCTCCAACTGATATCTTCTTGCTTTAAAAATTTCAAGTGATGGAAAAATCCACCACCTCCACTGGTAATCTGGCCCAGTAGTAAGTTACCCTCATTTTAAAACGTGGGCCTTATTTCCAAAATTAAACTTCTGGCCTTTGGATCTTGGGTTTGTCTTTGCTTGCAAGACCACAGGGTATATCTGCTCCTCATGCAGTTACATTAGGGATTCATGTAGTACCTCAAAAAAGACAGCCACTGTCTGTTTTAGGCTGCCAAACATCATTAAAATATCTATTGTAAATTATAGTCAGAGTTTATCTTTGCTGAGTTGGGCTTCTTTCCATACAAGCTTTCAGAGAACTGGGTGCAGATATCTTCTAATGAAATCTAAAGCTCTTCAATATACTGTCCTCAATATTGCACTAACCCTGAACATGGTGTGAGGATCAGGATTTAGTTTGTCATTAGTTCCTTGCTTTATCTTTCCCATCCACACTGACAGCCCTTTTCATCGTCCTCATCATGTATAGTACATCTCACCTGGAGTGCCCTGGAAGAGGAAGACGAGAACAGCAAAGAGCAGGTAAAGGATCCTCATGTCTGAAGATTGGCTGGGATCTTAGTTTCACTGGAGAGAAGAGACTCAAAGACCAACTGAGGCTGAAGTTCCTTAGAGGATGATAACGGAGTGCCTGTCTTTATAGGGCTCTGGGGATTAGGAAATGTTGATGCGTGGGGGGTGCCTTGTCAATAAATAACCATGCCTAATCTTTTGCAGAGCAGGTTGATTACCTCTGTTATTGCAGTTTTCACTGAAGTATGTGACCAAAATGTTGCAATCTGCAGTGTGAATTTCCATTAGCGGTGTCTATATGTTATATAACTTGAACAATGTCCAAGTCACACTGAGTTCTTTGTGTTCTCCTGGCTTCTGTTGCTCTAGTCCTGTTAAACACTCAAGCTGGGCAAATTTTTTGTGCAAAATCATTTTTCCTCAAAAAATGCAGATTCAGGTCAACTGGAGCAATTGATCAATTTGAAACAATTTCAGCAAATTGTTTTGGTCAGAAATAGAAAAAAAACCAACTTTGGAAATGTCAAGATGGTCGTTTCAGCATCTCCAAAAATAAACCTTTTAACTTTTCCTTTTGGAAAGACATTTCTTTTTTGGAATTTCTTTCAATTTTATATAGTTTTATATATTTTATGTATTTTGTATAGTTGAAATTATGTTTTCCAATACGCATTATTTTCTCCTATCAACACTGAATTTCATCTGCCATTTTCTCGCTCAGTCACTGAGTTTAGTGAGATCCCTTTGTAACTCTTGACAGTCAGCTTTGGCTCTGACTATCTTGAGTAATTTAGTACTTCGCCACCTCACTGTTTCCCCCATTTCCAGATTGTGATTGGGTAAACAAACCCCACACTGGGCCCAAAGGAGTTTGAAGGCAATACTGGATCCAGACAGCCCTGCTCCTCTGACTCTGCTGAGAATGTTTCAACAGGAGAAGCAGGATCAATGAAGATCAGTAGCCCAGGCAAAGAGGAGTAGACAGGCTGCAAGAGAAGCTAGGCAGAAGGTTGAGCCTAAGAGGTGACCACAGAATGGGTAAAACCCACAAGCAGTGCCTTCACTTGCCACCACCCTTTTTGAAAATCAGCAAGTCCTGCAGGACCTTGCCTGTTTGGACTTTTTATTCAGTTAAGTCACCGACTGTTTGGACTAAAGGGGCCACACCCAAAACTGTGGGGACCTACTGGTAGGGAGTAGCCCAGGGAAGTGAATTTAGGCTTGATGCAGGGAGAATCTTGGCAGTGTTGCTTCCCACAGAACCCTGGGAAGGACCTAGGGTAGAGGAAGGACCCTACCACACCCAATTAAGGGCCAAGGGCCAGATGAAGATGGAAAGCCAAAGACTCCCAGCTTACGGTCGGGAACAGGCACCTCCACCACTCTGACAGAGAGGAAAGCAATCAGAAGCAAGGTACTCTCACCACTATGCTACCCAGTGCTTTGAACCCTCCTCACACTGATCATTTATGAATATGTTAAACAACAAAGGTTCCACTACAGATCTTTGGGAGACCCAGCTATTTACCTCTCTTCACTGAGAAAACTGACCATATATTCCTACCCTATTCCTGTCTTTTAACCAGTAACTGATCCATGAGAGGACCTTCCCTCCTCTCCCATAACTGCTTATTTTGCTTAAGAGCCTTTTGTGTGGGACCTTGTCAAGGCTTTCTAAAAGTCCAGGTACATTATAGCCACTGGATCACCTTTATCCACATGATTGTTGTTGATATGCTCAAAAAGGTCTAATAGATTGGTGAGGCACAAAATCCCTTTATAAAAGTTGTGTGGTCTCTTCCTCAGTATATTATGTTCATTTATGTGTCTGATAATTCTGTTTTTCACTGTAGGTTCAACCAATTTGCTTGGTACTGAAGTTAGGTTTACCGACCTGTAATTGCCAAGATCACCTCTGGAGCCCTTTTTAAAAATCAGCATTACATTAGCTATCCTCCAATCACTGAGTAAAGAGTCTGATTTAAGCAATAGGTTGCATACTACAATTAGTAGTTCTGCAATTTCATATCTGAGTCCCTTCAGAACCCTTGGGCGATACTATCTGGTCCTGGTGATTAATTACTGTTTAATTTATCAGTTTGTTCAGAACCTCCTCTATTGATGACAGTTCTTCAGATTTGATATCTAAAAAGAGTCTGTCATTGTGGGAATCTCTCTCACATGCTCTGCAGTCAGGACTGATACAAACAATTCATTTAGGTCCTCTGAAATGACCTTGTCTTTCTTGAATGAAGTTTTAGCACTGTGATTGACCAGTGCTCCCACTGACTGGCAGGTTTCCTGCTTCTAGTACACTTAAAAAAACTATTCGTTTTTATATCTTTTTATAGTTGCTCTTCACATTCTTTTTTGGCCTGTGTGACGTAACACCCCATATTCTTCACAGAAATATTGTTACGATATAAATATGGCACTCTGAAAGAGCTTAGTCTTCCTGTGGACACTCCAAACAGCCTTTGAGTAATGGTTGCTACAACCCTGCAGAGACTTGTGACTGAGACATCTGGTACTGGACCCCACCTTGGAATGCCAGTGTTTTTTCCACTGGAAGACAAAGGGTTCCCGCCATACACAAAAGCTATATAAGGCAGGGGAGTGACATCATTGTGGTTCTCCTCTGCCTCCCATCCAAAGAGACACTGAGAAAGACCAGGAAACAAGAACTGAACTGGGGGGAAAAGATCTGAGCCCAGGCTGGGAAGGTGTCCATCCTGTGAGCAAAAATACCTGAAGTTTCAAACTGCAGGCCAGTATAGCTGGCTTTCAAGAATCTCTGTAATCTGCCTGAGACAACATTTAGGGTGAGAAATAACTATTTGTAGCCAATTTCTTTAGTGTATGAAGTTTATTCTGCATGTTTTGTTTTATTTCCTCAGTAATTTGCTTTGCTCTGTTTGCTATCTCTTATAATCACTTAAAATCTACCCTTTCTAGTTAATAAACTTGTTTTTGTTTATTCTGAAACCCAGTTTGTGCCATTCATAATGGGAGATGGGGGGAGTAAGAGGCTACACATTGAGGGAGGGGGCAGATTTCACAATATACCTTTGGGTCTGCACTCCAAGGGAGGTGGGCACCTGAGTGCTGGGGCAAGTCCCTTAAGATGAATCTTCCCAGAGCTGATCTCAGAGTCTATGCCTTTCTGCACCGTGGTGTGTTCCTGCCTGTCTGTGTGTTAGTGGAGGCATAAGAGCCTGGCTCAGCAAGAGAAGCAAAAGGGGGCCCACGCTGGCAGAACAGGTGGATTCAGTGGTATCCCGGTACACCAGGTGGCAAATTTTTTTTGCAACAAAGTGCACCGCACAAATATTTACACTCAACCTACGTAGGAGGAATGTTTTCCCTGACCAATCACTGTTCTGTCTGGACATTCACAGGGCTTACCCATATGAATGTGCTTCCCCAGATCCTTTATCAGCTAAATGCTCTGTTAATAAAAGTCCTTGTCAAGTGCTGTTCTGTTATTAATAAAAGCTTTGGGGGCTTCATCTAGGAAAGAGAGAAGAAACCAAGCCATTATCAGAAAAAAAGGATCTATTCATACGAATAAAGGAAGCTTCTGCACCAAACATTCACACCACAGCAGCCCCTGCATGGTTAAAGGGAAAGGAGGTTGGGATTCCCAGTGGGGTTTTATAATGGAAGGATAAGGGAGTCAGTAGAGTTTTTCCTGCTTACACTGGCTCTGAATTTGACCCAGAGGCCCAATTTAACCCCAACATAACTCAACTAGAGTCACCATATTTATCCCAGGAATGGATGTGATTTAATATATATCGGTGCAGATCCTCAGACTGAGAACTTTAAATACACAAGTGTGGACACTGGGTGCAAGTCTGCAGTCCTGACTCAGGCAAGACTTGCATTGGAGTCACCAGTAGCTTTGCCAGAGTGAGGACTACAGGATCAGGCTCTTTATTAGCAAGGCAACAAGAATGGGGACATAATATGTGGCTTAGTGAGTGTGGTCATATTTCTAAAGGCTGTAACTTAAACAGCCTCCTGCTTCATTGCAGCTAAATTGACTCCACTAGTAGAGGCTATTTTGGTGCTGGATTTGTTAGAAATCTCACTGAGAGAAACATAGAAATTGCCATACTGGGTCATACTTGCTCATACAGATTCCATTAAGAACATGTCTCTGGCTGATGGAAAAAAATAATTCAGGCATTTTAATTGATTAAAAATTACTTTGCGTAACAATTCCAGGAATGATAGCCTTTGTCTTATTGCAGAAAGGACTGTCCACACATAAATCCTCAATCCCTCTGAGGAAGATACTGCAATTCATTGTTATTAACCTCATTTTACATATGGGGAAATTGACTAGCCTGAGGCCAGAGAGGGAGTCAATCTTAGACATTGGACACAGTCTCCCAGTCCTCTGCTCAGAACACTAGACAACATTGCTCCACGTCACATTTGTCCATGACAATAGCCATCAACTTGAAGAAATCTTACGTCCAATAAATGATTAAGCTGTGATTTAGGATTATTATGTTCCCAGCTGTTTGCTGTTAGTTCAATCTGCAGATTGCAGGATAATGGACGCACTTCACTAAGTTCACCGATAGCTGAGGTAACCACTCAGCCACAGCAAAGGTAACCACGCTATTAATGGCTTAATGATTGACCATTTCCAAAACCTCAGCATTCCACAGTCCCCAAACCTTTATAAATACAGGGGTTCTCCATCCTGAAGAGACCTTAACCTCCATCTCCCACAGAATCTTGCCTCTGCAGTGACGGGACAGACCCCCGCAGACCTTCAGCCATGAGGATCCTTTATTTGCTCTTTGCTGTTCTCTTCTTCCTCTTCCAGGGTGCTCCAGGTGAGTTGGATCCAAGTCATTATAGGGAGGATAAATAAAATGAGATATTTATATGAGAGCATGAGGATGCTAAAATAATGAGTTAATGCAGGATCATTTACTGATCCTCAGGCTGCAGTCAGGGCTGGGGCAATAGATTGGACAATTGTCCTGATTCTCTTCTACCTTGAATCTTGGGTGGTCACCTACACCCCATCCAAAGTGGGTGTCCAAATCTATTCATATAGTAAGTAACACTACTACAATTCTTTGTCCAGCGGCAGCATATCTTCTTTAGGGGTTTGCAGTAGTGTCGTTCCACTGATGTAGTTACAACCATGCAAATTTCCCCGAGCTAGACAAGACCCTAGCAAGAGTATTCCAGCTGTCAGGATGATGAATGACCAGTCAC
Organism: Chelonoidis abingdonii; assembly: GCF_003597395.2. NCBI lineage: Eukaryota > Metazoa > Chordata > Testudines > Testudinidae > Chelonoidis > Chelonoidis abingdonii. The sequence goes on along the minus strand of NC_133771.1, from coordinate 10,863,558 downwards.
AGTGATCATCCTGAGCTAATCTACAAAAGGTCTTCACCGATCAACATCAACCAATGGGCTGGATAGGCCATTGCCCTGCACCTTCTGTTATCGTTTACACCTGTGCAAAGCAGAGCAAAGCGTAGTGGAGATTCAGGTCTTAGGCCATCTTCATCCGCACATTCCCAGGCATAGATGCGGTGGGTCTGATTCTCTTCTCACACTGGAGTCAATCAAGAGTAATTCTGCTGAAATCATTTAAATTGCACCAGTGTAAAACGGGCATGCAATTATGCTGATTCCTGGTAATGCCGAAGGACCAACCAAAACTGGGGCCCTGTTTGGCCAGGGGCTGTACAAACACAGAGAAGCAGATAGTCTCTGCCCCAAAGAGTTTACAGTGAAAAGGGGGAGGGAGGTGTTATAGGGTGAGAAAGGCAGGTTCAAAGGTGCAGCACCTGACTCTTCAACCAGGTAACCTGCATAGCTTTTGGAATCCTTTTGTCTCTCCTGACTGTGGAGACTGCATCTGAATTTGCACATTTCTTCAATAGTCACATTCTGTAACCGGAATTTTACAACAGGCAACAGATTCACTGAAAATATTGCTATAGGAACCTTCAGGGCCCACAGAGCTAAGAAGTTTTCTCTGTTAGCTCAAGCTATAGAAGATCAAACTCAGGCTGGAAATCTTGGGGTCAACCTCTGATAATGATACATCTAATTCTGTATTTTTTTGGAGGGGGAGCGGGGTTATTTAAAGATTTTCTAAAAGATGTGCCCTGGCTCAACTAGAAGTTATGGGCTTGATGCAGGAATCTATGGGTGAAATTCTCTGGCCTGTGTTTTACAGGAAGTCAGACTAAATCAATGTTTCTTAATGACCAGTCTGTGGATCGGCACCAGTCACTAAGATCTCCCTGAACCAGTTTAGGAACCTAGCAAGCCACTCCCTGGCATCAAAAAGGCTGAGAAACACTGGCTTAGATGATCTTAGTCGTCCCTTCTGGTCTCACAATTTCTGGATCTATATATAATGGTTTCTGCTGATGGTTTCCCTGTATTTATGAATAAAAGTTCAGACTCTAACCAACACTCCCTCTTTGCTCAGGGAATGCTGATTTCCTGGATAATTTCAACTGCAGAAGTAACTTTGGCTTCTGCCGTTCGGGGGACTGCCCCATATCCACCACGCTCATTGGAACCTGCATCAATGGAAAGATCAACTGCTGCAAACGGACAACAGCCCCCTGATCTGCAGAAATCCACAAGGCCTGAGTGAACAGCAGCCTCAAGAGGAAATGTCTCCCTTCAATAAAAACAAGCTGTTGTGAAATCCAACTGCAGTTGTGAGAATTCATTTTACATGTGCGGGGTGGGAGGCTGCGAGTGGGTGAAGAAGAGCAGGATGATGAATGTGCTTGTGAAGGTGGAAATATCAGCTACCAAAAGTGTCACAGCCGTGGGGTCACAATAACTGCTCCAAAAACAAGGGCTTGCTGTGTAATTAAAAAACACCCCACCAATACAATGACTCCAGCTTACAAAGAAACTGCAGCACCAGGGGAACTGGAATGTGTTTGCCTTGAAATCGAACAAGATGAGCGAGATAATATCTTTTATTGAACTAACTTCTGTTGGTGAGACAGACAAATTTTCAAGCTTGTCTCTCTCACCAACAAGAGTTGGTCCAATAAAGATATTACCTCGCTCACCTTGTCTCTCTCATATCTTGGGACTGACACAGCTACAACTATGCGGCATGCAGCAATTGAAACCCAACAGTCCATTAGTAGACCTCTCACAGAGGTTCCAATCTGCCCTAGAGCTGGCTACAGATGGCACCACATCCCAGTTGAACTACTGGGGAGGGGAATCCCATTACACATTGTATAAAGAACTGTACAACATAGAAAGAAGCTGTAAAAAAGCTCACATCAAACCAAACCACTGGGCCCTGTCGTAGCTTTCCTACTCTGATTTGAACCTTAGCGTTCATAACCTGAGAAGCTAGCATGAACCCCTCTAAGCTTAATTACCAGCTCAGATTTGATCTCGCTGCCACCAGCCAAAAATTCCAGGGTTTTGGCTCCCTCTGGTCTCCCCAAACCCTTCCCTGGGGAACCCCAAGACTCAGAAGCCCTGAGTCTTACCACAAAGGGAAATAACCCACTTCCCTTCCCCCCTCTCTCTCCCACCCAGACTTTCCTCTCTGGGCTAACCTGAGAGTTACTGATGCAATCTCTTTACATCACAATACCAAGAAGCATGTCTCCTCTATTCCACAAAGAGACAAACCCCAAATACAAGGAAACAGAAATGATTCTATCTCTCTTCCCCCTCCCACCAATTCCCTGGTGCTGCAGAGCTTTACCCTCCGTAGATCTAACACAAAGAGAATTCCCCTCCCCTTCGTTCCTTAGCCTACCCAGAGAGAAAAACTCAAACAAGTCTTAAAAAGAAAGCTTTATATAAAAAAGAAAGAAAAAACACATGAACATGATCTCTGCATCAAGTTGACAATACACAGGTCTATTGCTTAAAAGAAAAATATGAATAAACAGCCTTATTCAAAAAGAGATACAATTTAAACATTCCAGCAACTACACACATGTAAATAAAAAAAAAACAATAACAGCCTATTGTTTTTTCTACCTTTGTACTTACAACTTTGAAACTGAAGATTAGAAGCTTACAGATAGAAAAGATCCCCTCTCATAGCTGAGAGCCAGACAAAGACACAGACCCAAAAAATTCCCTCCCCTGAGCTTTGAAAAATCCGGTTTCCTGATTGGTCCTCTGGTCAGGTGTTTGGTTCCCTTTGTTAATCCTTTACAGGTGAAAGAAACATTAACCCTTAGCTATCTGTTTATGACAGGCCTGGATCCCTGGAAGGTGTCCAGAAAGTAGTGCTCCTCCCTTTAATGAGGCTAGTCTCTCAAGTATTCCCTATAATCAGATGTGATTGTGTGCCAGAATCCTTGACAGAGCCATTCAGCAGCCTGTGCAGCTTTCCTGCCCTCATCATACCAAATACAGGGCCCCTGCTTGTCTCTCTCACCAACAAAAGTTGGTCCAATAAAAGATATTACCACCCCCTCCTTCTTTCTCCAGTTTCTTCTTCTCAGGGATTTTTATTCCCTTCCCCCAGAGTTCAAGCTGATGGGATGAGTCCACCTGCTCGTTTCCTTTTAGTGAATGTGTGGGGAGCAATTAACAAAGTCTTTGATGTTTATAAGGGGCTCATTTCGTTTCAATGGGCCTTCCTGTGTGCAGAACCTACCCCCTTCTGCAGGAGGCCAGCCTTTCCATTAATGAACGCTTCTTTCCTGCTTGGGGAGTTACACAGCTACAGAAGTTTACAACGTAAACCCTTAATATAACATGGGGCACAGAGGTTAAGTAAGCATCCTACAAGCATTTCATAAAGTCTAAGCACTGACCACATTTTTATAAATCTAGTATCTATTTTAGCAATGCTAACAAGCAGGTGAGCCAGACCGGTTTCCAGCTATGCATTCGTCAGTGTTCAGTGGGGGCCTAGGAGCCTTCGCATCAGCTGGCATCTGATCTGCCAGTGTCACAGTCCCAATGGCCCAGCCAGCTGCCACAGCCCGCCAGCTGAGTGATACAGCCCAACACCTCCCCCAGTGGACAGCGTATCTGCCCCAGAGAGTGAAGCACTATAGGGGGAGGTCGGGAGGATGCCACATGGGGAACAGGGCTGCTGAGCACTGATCAGAGGACTGGAGACCTGGGTGAGAGGCAGCGGCGCAACAGTCGGGGCCGGAGAAGTGTTGGAACGATAGTGGTGGAGCAAGTCTCCAGCTCCGCTGCATGGTTGTGTGCACTGGTCGAGGGAGGGAGGGGCCCCTTCCCAAAGCACCCAGGGAGGGCATCAAGTGTCAGACCCAGAGGGGGATGTGGCTGGTCGAGAGGGCATCAAGTGCTAGACCCAGTAGGGCACATTGCTCATCATGAGGGAATCCAGTGTCAGATCCAGAGGGGGATGTGACCTGACAGGCAGGCCATAACCGCAGGTCTAAGCCCACCTTGGAGGAGTGCCACACCAGCAGTGTCACAGCAGCACATCCAGGTCCAGGAACAAGAAACTGGACTTGTAGATTAGTTCTTACTATAAAGTTTATTGCACTTTACTGACTGCTGCATTGAACCTTATGTAGGCCATTCCCTCACAACGTTTACACTGCAAAGTGTTCTTTAATCCCCAAGAAATGGTTCCGATGTCAATCAATTGTATATCGGTTTAAGTGGATTGCAGTGAGTATGAGTTAAAAGGGTTACAATCCAGGACTAAAGGCATCCTTGTTGCTGCCCAGAGTTGCCCCTAGAGAGACGGGAGTAAAAACACCCAGGAACCTCTGGACTCAGTCCTCCCTATGTGATGTGAGTCCTGTTCACACAGACTGACAGGGAAGTAAAGGCAGGCAGATACCGAGGTGAAGTGAATTGGGGTGTGTGTGGAGGAGGACTCCACTTGGGTCAGCTGGGGTATTGTGTACATACAGAACTTCTCCTACTATGGTAGGACAAATCACCTATTTACATGAGGTGCCCTGCAGTGGTGCAGAGCAGGAAGCATTATCACAACCTGCTCTGCCTAGGGAGCATGGGATCTGGATTCTGGACTGCTGCAATCTTAGAGTGACTAAATAAAGATCCTGCTGCCCCTTTACATTCCATGCATCAAAGGAGCTGGGCTGAGGTACCCCAGATGAAGTTCTGGCTCATTTTCTGTGGAAGAATCCCAGGTGATGTAATAGTGGCTACTTTGGCCTGGCTGTCAAAACACAGTGCCTGTCTAGCTGAAGTTCTTAGGGTATGTCTACTGCAAAGAAAAACTCATCTTGCCAAGTCTCAGACTTGCGTCAATTGACTCTGACTTGTGGGACTCGGGCTGTGGTGCTAAAAAGAGCTGTGTAGACATTCCAGCTCAGGCTGGAGCCCAGGCTTTGAAACCCAGCAAGGGGGTACAGTCTTGGACCCAGGCTCCAGCTTGACTGGGAACATACACTGCTCTTTTCTACCCCCACAACCTGAGCCCTGTGAGCCCAAATCAGCTCGGCGCTGTGTGTTTTTCTTTGCGGTTTACACATACCTGTAGGCATTAGAGTAACACAGATAATAATAATACGCTATTTGAATCAGCAGGGTCCAAAACAGAGAGCTGTGTTTTTTAGTCTGAAGAAGTGGGTATTCACCCATGAAAGCTCACGCTCCAAAACGTCTGTTAGTCTATAAGGTGCCACAGGATTCTCTGCTGCTTTTACAGATCCAGACTAACACGGCTACCCCTCTGAAACGTGTTTTTTAGAGGATATAGTTAGCACCTTCCCTTCCCCAATTCACTCTTTTCCCATTTCTCCTGGGGAATCTTTCCCTCAACCTAATCCTATGTGGAAAAAACCTGCTGATTATTTGGGAGGATGAGACTTTAGCCATAAACACCTGAAAAACCTCTCTGTCATGGATAAGTAACTGATTAAAAGACAGGAGACAAAGAGTAGAAATTAATGGTAAGTTTTCACAGTGGAGAGAGGTAAATAGAGGGGTCTCCACAAGAATCTGTAATGGGACTTGTGCTGTTCGATATATTCAAAATGATCTGGAAAAAGGGTGAGGTGGCAAAGTTTGCAAATGATACAAATTACACAAGATAGTTAAGTTCAAAGCTGACTGTGAAGAGTTATAAAAGAATCTCACTAAACTGGGTGACAGAACAAGAAAATGGTAAATGAAATTCAGTGTTGATAAATGCAAAGAGATCTTGCAGTCATCATGGATAGTTCTCTGAAAACATTTGCTCAGTGTGCAGCGGCAGTCAAAAAAGGTAACAGAATGTTAGGAACTATTAGTAAAGAGATAGAAAATAATAAAATAGAAAATATAATACCACTATATAAATCCATAGTACGCCTTTACCTTGAATATTGAATGCAGTTTTGGTTGCCCCATCTCAAAAACAATATATTAGAATTGGAAGAAGTACAGAGTACAAAAAAAAATGATTATGGGTATGAAACAGCTTTCATATGAGGAGAGATCAAAAAGACTGGGTCTTTTCAGCTTAGAAAAGAAAAGACTGTGGGGACTATGCTAGAGGTCTGTACAATTATGAATGGGATGGAGAAAGTGTATAAGGAAGTGTTATTTCTTCCTTCACATAACAGAAGAACATTCACTTCATTCAATGAAATGGATAGGCAACAATCAATAAAAAAAAGCAAAAGCCTCATAAACACAATACCCTAAACTTTTAAACTGTCTCCCCTTATCAGTTTTAAAACAGTTAAAACTAGTTCTTAACTAGTTTTTACTAAACAAATTACAAAAATGCAAAGTTTGTTAACCATCAATCAAATGCTAGCACAACCAAAACCTATATGTAAATATATATAAAAAACTCTTCATTTTTGTACAAAATAAAAATTTTTATACCAAAATACAAAGCTCTCCTTTCTTCTGCAAAATAAAACATCTTTTCCTGATCCCTATCAGGCTGTTATTAGCTCTCAGCTACGCAAACCCAATATTTCAGTAACAACTTGATAAATTGCCCTGTTCTGTTCATTCCCTCTGAAATGTTTGGTACTGACCACTGTCAGAAGACAGGACACTGAGCTAGATGGACCATTGGTTTGACCTAGTATGGCCATTCTTATATTTTAACCTGGAAAAATGGCTTCTTGTGGAGAATAGAAATTAAAACTCCAAATTAATTTGTAACCCATTGGTGTGTGTATGTTACAGATTCTCCTCTATGCCTGATCCATAGAGGATACAAGTCTTTTACCGCCTCAGCTAAGAACCCTTTGCTCAAGCTGTATGTTAGCTTTGGTGTCCCCTGCATGTCAGCCGAAATGGTGGCTGTCACATATTTCTGGAAGGACACAAGGCAGTTGGGGACCTGTTCTGGAACAGAGCCTCAGATTTCAAAGAGGAACTCTGAAAAGTGATAGTTCTTAGATACACTTGAGGGAATGAATGTGTCAGTCAGGAATCAAGAATCTAGGGACCCATGGGTTTCTATATCAGGATTTGGAGCCCAACAAAGAGTAAGGCAAAGTTCAATTTAACAGTTCATTAGTCATTGATCTGCTGTCATAAATAGATAGCTAAGGGTTAATGTTTCTTTCACCTTTAAAGGGTTAACAAAGGGAACCACACACCTGACCAGAGGACCAATCAGGAAACTGGATTTTCCCTTCGCTCCAAGGGGATTTGAGAGGTATCTGGGCCTGGGGATCTTTGGTGTGATGGTGGTGTTATGACTTGCACCCGGGTGGGGTTCTTTGGGCAGTTGGCCTTTATATGTCCCAGTTCATTACACTTATAGCATCTTCCAGCTGATGGGTCACTGGGTCGAGGTGAGTTACTGGAGACTGGTGAGGTGGAAGAAAAGGGTGTCTGTGGCTTCCCTTGGGTTGGACAGGTGGAGTTTTTAGGGAGTTGCCATTGATTTGTGAGGGTGTGTTTTATTGTCATCAGTGTGGTGTTCCCTGTTGGTTTTCTCTTCTTCCTGTTTACCAGTAGCTGCAGTTGCTTTCTGCCACTTTCATCCAATTTGGGCTCTCAATCTCCCCCGCTAACAAAGGAAGTTGGTAATGAGGGAGAGTTTTTTGGGTTTTCCATCTGGATTGTACCGAGTTATGTCCTCGAAACAACCATCCAAGAACTGCTCCATTTGTAGAGGAGTGCAGATTCTGTCATAGGAAAGTTGGAACTTGGTTCCCTGATATCCAGCGTCTTATCTTAGTACTTTCCAAGCGTTATAGGCGTGTTTGGAAAATGACCCATCTTGGTTTCCACTTTTGTTCTAGAACGGCGAACGGGCATGACAATTTCCAGGGGTTATCCCCATTCTGTATTTGGCCATTGGTTTGAAAACAGTTATGTAATCGTTCCTTTTGTCCTTTGGCATTTCGCCCCACCTCTGCTAAGTGTCCACTAGTGTGTGGACCCCAGCTCTACTTACTGGTATCAGAGATGCTGTACCAATGCAGGCCCTTTCAATATTTATTAGATGGCTTACTCTCAGTTCCATCACCTGCTTTGTAGGTTGTGTACTTTCTTTTGTTGTGGTACCTCTCTATGTGTTATTGGCGTAAGGGTTTTAGGAATTGGTCTCGGTTCTTTGCTTAGCCTGTTTCTATTCGAGGGACCTGCCGGTGCCTCCCTCTGGAGTTTAATCTGTATTATGTGGGCTGTCTTTTTTCTTTTGTTGTTTTCTATTGGTGAGGCTGCATCTCTTCTTGGTTTGTTTTCAATTTGGGTGGCTGCATCCTTGGCTTGAGCCTGGCTCTTTTGTAGTGCTTCTGCCAGTTTGATTTGTTTCTATACTTTTCTTTCTCGATCGACCTCTTTTTCTCTTTTTTCCATGTTGTCGCGGTGATCTGCTTCTTTGATTTGTCTCTGCATCAGGTTTTGCTCTTCTGTTTAGGGCTCCTTTGGTGTCATGGTTCTGTCGTCTCTGTTGTTGGGCGTGCCCTCTGGTGGTTATTGTCTGAACTGCTGGCTCTCTGTTGTCTCCTGGTTCTGCCAGCTCGCCGTGCCTTTTGTGTTTTTTTTCTTTCTAGTAAACTTGTCATATGCAAATTAACTAGTAAAACCACTTTATTTACCGTTGTGTGTTTTGCTTGGGATACTTGCACTCCCAATGGAGGTGCTATGATTTTACAAAAGACCCTTTTGTCACCTTAATGACATCCTTGCTTAAAATGCAAGCCAAGCTGAGCAGAAGAGAAACAGAAAAAAAAATTCTCTCTGGCTTTTAAAACCAAACCCTTTTTTCTTGCTAAAAGCCCCTAGCAGGAGAAAGAAAAATGATAATACTCTATGGCTTCTGGATTCTACCTCCCAACACTGCCGAACATGTCATAGCTTCCTACCTCAGATTCGAACCTTACCGTTCATAAACTGAGAAGTTAGCAATACTCTAAGCTTAATTACCAGCTTATATCTGACTATCGCTGCCACCGCAAGTGTTTCCAGGACTTGGCTCCTCTCGGTCTCCCAAACTCTCTTGGGGGACCCCAAGATCAGGCTTGAGTCTACACAAAGGGAAGTAAACCCTCCTCCTCCCCATTTTCTCTTTTATCTCATCCCCAGCTCCCCTCTCCCTGGGTTATCCTGGCGATACTGTACTTAAACTCCTGAATGCAAAACAGAGACGGCAATTTACTCCCCGTCCTCTCTTCCCTGAGCTATGCAGATTCAAACCTAGTCAAGCTGACACCAAAGAGATTCCCTCTCTTCTTCTTAGCTTAACCAAGAGAAAACTCAACAGTTTTTAAAAAGAAAGCTTTATATAAAAGAAAGAAAAAAACATCAATATTCTCTGTTCAAGAATGATGACAATAATACGATTCAATTGTTAAAAGAAAAAATGAATAAACAGCCTTCACAAAAAGAGATACCAATTTTAAACTTCAGGCAACTACACAATGTAAATACAACGAACATAAGCCTATTTTTTTTCTAACTTTGTCTCACACTTGACTGAAGTAGAAGCTTGGAGATAGAAAGACCCCTCTCATAGCTGAGAGCCAGACAAAAGACACAGACCCAAACATTCCGTCCCTGAGCTTTGAAAAATCCAGTTTCCTGATTGGTCCTCTGGTCAGGTGTTTGGTTCCCTTTGTTAACCTTTTACAGGTGAAAGCAACATAAACCCTTAGCTATCTATTTATGACATATACCATAGATTTTTATACTGGCAGCATGCAATTTCAGAATAGAAGTTGTTAGGGAGAAACTGATTTTTTTGGTAGCTGGATCTTTTGGTCTGTGAGGAGTCATCGGGAACAGTATGAGATTGGGATAAACACACTAGGTAGGTGTTTATACTAAAATAATCAGCAGTAAAATAGCAATCTTGGCAAATAATTTGTCATCTGTGAGTTCCCGAGTCACCACCTCATTCATGCAACTGACCCCTCTTAGAGCTATGGGTTCAAGCTGGTTAAAACTGACTCAGGCAGACCAAGACTCCATCAGTCATAACTCTGAGGCCTTAGAAATATATGGTTTTGAAGGAAAGCTTAGATTCTGGATTGTGATTCTGAAGCAAGGTGTGGATTCTGTGGCACATTCAGCAGCTGCAGGACTGCAGAATACAGGGTACACAAGGCCACATAGGGACATAGGCCTTGAGCCACACAATGGAAATGGGGAACCTCAACATCTTTGTGAGCAAAGAGATAATGAGTTGTGAAATGGTTGCTATGGTACAGATGCTGTCACTAGGCCATCAGAGCTAGGAGTCTAAATACCTTAGAGGATTTGGGCCATAGGCCAAAGTTTTCAAGCTGGGGATCCTAAAGTTAGGCATTTAAGGGCTTGTCTACACTACTGGTGCTACAGCAGAACAGCTACGGTGCTACAGGCATGCTGCTGTAGTGTAGACAGTTCCTACACTGATGGAAGAGTCTTTCTGTCGCCATAGGTAGCGAACTCCCTGAGTGATGGTACCTCAGTCAATGGATGCATTCTTCCCTTGACCTGGCTGCATTACAAAGCAGGTTTGGTGGTCATAGCTATGGTGCCCATAGGTGTGCATTTTTCCATACTCCTGAGCAACGTAGCCATGGCAATCTACATTTTACTTGTAGACCAGGCCTAAATCCACATTTAGAAAACTAAGCAAGTGATTGGATTTGCAGAGGTGTTGAAAACTCTCAAATTTAATCCCGTTCAAGGAATTTCCTCCTAATTTGAATTAGAGATCAGAATGTGCTCCTTAAAGAGAGATCTGCAGGTCACCAGCGTTTGTGAGTCTGAATTGCAAGTGGGCATTTTTCTGTGCACAGCCCCATTACATGGCCCCGCTCAGGACATTGCTGTGTAAATGGTTTTACTTTTCATACAGTTTGTACTGGTTTGGCCCAGTTTTAAACAACCAGTTTTCTATGGTCTTTGGTTTTTTTAAAGAACCAGAGTCATGGAATTTTCCTATAGCTCTAAAAGCGACTTTTCAATGTACAATTGCTTATACAAATTGAAATGCTGCTCCCATTCCAGAGTTCATATCAGAATGTGCAAATCTCAAAGCTTTTGTCTTCCTCTGCAAGAAACAAGGGCCTTTCGGGCCAGATCCTCAACTGCTACACCAATTTACACAAGTGGAGGATCTGAACCATTGACTTCAATGAGAAATACTCATGGTCTGCCATGGGTTGAAGAGAGAACACAGGCCCAGATATCCAATGGGTCTTGTTTAATTTCTATCAACAAGTGCAGAGGGCAGCTGCTAGCCTCCCAATGGGTCAACCTCTGTTTCATTTGTGGCTCTGATTAGCTTCTCCCGTATAGAAGCTTCTTAAAGGGACACTGTACACTTAAAAAAAAAAATCACCCTTCAGTCCAAAAATGTTTCCCCTGCTGAACTGCTACATCTAAGGTTGTTATAATGGGAAGTGATTGGAGAGAAAAAACACAAGCTGTTTAATTAAGGCCAGTGGTTTCTCCCTAGTTTCTTCATATTCATATCCCAGGCCAGGTATCTTCTGTGAATCTGGGTCTGTCTGTCGCCAATAATGGTTGAGGACATCCTAGAGACATCATTCCTCAGCCTTTTGAAAGAGGAAGGGCATGGCACGACAAAACAGCAAGTCCTCTAATAAAGCCACAAGAAGTGGGAAGGTGGTTGCGAGAGTGTGGGACATTCCAGTGAACAAAAGGCTATAAACTGGGGCAAAGAGTGAAGATTAGGAAGCACCTGGAGACTAGGCAAGGTGGGCAGAAGAAATTAAAGTTTATCATACTGTGATCTCCTCCGTAAGCACTCAGGTAACTCACCTTTCTGCTACTTTCCCAGCTGCTCCAGCTTCCCGTATTGCAAATGGAATCAACTAAAAATTAAACACATAAACAGTTTAATCATATTAATAATTACCAGAGCAAAAATGTCATTAACATGTACTTATATATAAGTGAAGTCATATAAACAGCAGACTGCTGAATGTGAATATCAGAGTTAGAAAATATAATAGTCCCTTCCAACATTTGAAAATTAACTAATGGGGCAGTCTAAAGATATGATGGATTTGGGCAAGACAATTTAAATAAAACCAACATCCAAAGTCTACAAATTCATAATGAAGGTTTTACAAGCCATTCACCTATACCAAATGCCCTTCAATAAACATACACAATACCCATCAGTATACGCAATGCCCATCAACAAACATACATCTCTAGAGGTCATGACCCAAAGTAAAGACCAAGAAGAGAGTTCCCATCTCTTCCTATCCCGCCACACACTAAGCTACCATTCCTGCACCTATGTCTGCAACTTAAATACCACATATTCATCTCTGTAATGCATCCAACATCTATGGCCCAGCAACTGGACTCAAGCTCACTCACAAGCATTAGGAACCACTAATATTTCACCTCTGGTTTTCATATCTCACCTCTAGAACATCATCCAGCTACTAACTGCCCCAACACCTATGTGGGTGAAACCAGACAATCATTATGCTCTCAAATGAACTCATACAGGGCAATGATAAAAGACAAAAACACTGTATCGTCTATCACTGAGCACTCTATGTCTGATCTATCAGTCCTCATCCTCAAAAGAAATCTACGCAACACTTTCAAAAGCCGAGCTTGGGAGCTTATATTCATAGCTTTGCTAGACTCTAAAAATCATGGTCTTAACACAGACACTGGATTTATGGTTTATTACAACAACCTGTAACCCACTAATTCCAGTTTTTGTCTTATGTTACAGAGGGGTTAATTGGCCTCTTCACCTTGAATGGTTTCTTAGAATATGTGCTAACTGTTTATGCTAAACTAGCTGGTCAATCTTACATTTAGCTGATGCTCTTAATACCTTTCCCAGACCTGAAGAAGAGCTCTGTGTAGCACAAAAGATTGTCTCTCTCACCAAGAGAAGTTGGTAAAATAAAAGATACTATCTCACCCACCTTGAACCTCTAGTCCTTGGTATATAGTCTGGAAACAATGCTGTTGTACATTCACCATAAACAAGAGTGTTCCAATTCATGTCATCTCTATCCATGACTTCCCCAGTTCCCAATTCCCAGGGGGTGCTCAACCACCGCTCTGCCCCAGGCCCCACTCCCACTCCACTCCTTCCCCTAAATAACCATCCTCGCTTCTTCCCCTCCACCCCACCTCCCGACTCTGCCTCTTCCCGCCTCTCACGTCTCCCTTTCCCCACAGCACCTCCTGCATGCTGCTGAACAGCTGTTTTCGGCAGGTGGGAGGTGCTGGGAGAGAGGGGGAGGAGCTGATCAGCAGGTCTACCAGTGGCTGCTGAGCACCCACTATTTTTTTTTACATGGGTGCTCTGGAGTGGAGCACCCACAGAGTCGGTGCCTATGATCTCTATAATTAAATAGATTCTGTTTGGAACTTTTGAGACATCTAGATAGACTTATGTGAAGTTCTGGGCAGGAGCCAGTGGTTGTGGTACTTGCTGTACCAATGACATAGCGAAAGGTAGGACAGATGTCCTGGAGGCCAAATTTAAGCCGCTGGGTAAGAGATTAAAGTCCAGGACCTCCTTCATAGCATTCTCTGAAATGCTTCTAGTTCCAAGAGCAGGACCACTTAGACAGGGAGAGCTTCAGGGTTTCAATGTGTGGATGAGACAATGGTGTTGAGATAAGGGATTTATTACGAACTGGGAAACCTTTTGGGAAAGGAGGATCCTGTACAGAAAGGATGGGCTCCACCTAAATCAGAATGGAACCAGACTGATGACATGTAAAGTTAAAGAGGATCTAAAGGAGTTTTTAAACCAAGGGCTTGGGGAAAGCATCCAGTTCAGAAAATCACATCCCTTACGGGAGGATTTATTAAAGGGGATTCTCTATATCCTAGTAAAGAAGAGAGAATAGAAGTTGATAAAGTACAGGTAAGAACTGAGGAGAAACACTCAAATGAAAAAAAGCCCCATTCAATTACATCACATGATGGCAGATAACTAAATATTGACACATTTTATAAGTGCTTGTATACAAATGCTAGAAATGTAAATATTGCTCTGGGTAAAAAGGCATTGATATAATAGGCAGGCACCACAGAACGTTGGTGGAACTATGATAATCAATGGGACATGGTAATACGAGGCATAGATGCCAACTCCATGGGTGCCCAGGGCTCAAACACCTACAAAAAAAATATAGGGTGTGTTCAGCACCAACCACTCTGAGCTGCATTGTGACCTACTTCAGCCCCATCCCAAGAGGACGTGGCATAGGAATGATGCCTTCCCTGGGGGTGGGGAGGGGTGTATGCCCTTCTCCTCACAGAATACCCTGCCTATTCCCTGGTGTAGCTACACTGACTTCAATGTAGTTATACCAGGGATGCATTTGGCTCCATGGATCTTCCCAGTAATGCTGGCCAAGAACCTCTGCTGTTCTACCCCAGCTGGTTAGCAGGGCACAGGGATGATGGTTGTCTGGGGATGTGTTCTTAGCATCCCTTCGCCACCCTATAAAACAAGCTGCCAGTGAATGGTATCAGGAAACAGATGGATTTTGCTTTTTTTTTTTTTAAAATCTCCTCCACAGGGAGATTGTGTCCTTTGGTTTATTGTTTATGAAGAAGGGCCACACTCTGCAGTCCTTACTCAGGCATACTGCCCATTTACACTGAAGAGATTTAAGAAGGGCCCGAGCAAGAGTTGCAGGATTTGGCCTGGAATCTGGGATAGTCGCGCTTGTTTCCAAAAATTCTTGTATGAACTCCTGGCTCCATGTGGTGTCCAGCCATGGATGGGCAGAAATCCCTACCACTAAAAGCAAAGCCTGAGTTTTGGAGGGAGGGTACTGCTCTATGTGTAAGTAGGGACAAACGCGCCCCTTAATTCCAAATCATTCATACCCTGCGGGGGCTTGCTGGGCATTGGGAAGGGGAGGGTTATTTGGAGAAGGAGCAAGTTGCTGGGGGAATCTGGGCAGTGGAAGAGAGCTATAGAGGGGAATGCTAATGACTTGCTTTAAGTACTCAGAATTTGAGACCTTTTCTTTTTTTTTTTTTTGGTAGTCCCATAGGTTCAAATAGGTGGAAATTCGCACACGTGCAAAATGCTGGTCTCCGTACCCAGATCAACTGCACACTGAAGCAGTCAGTGCCCCATCAGATGGAGCAGCCTGGACAAAGAAGGTGAGAACAGCCAAAAGACAATAAAGACTCT